>NC_080078.1:32311522-32621834 GCF_949987535.1 Balaenoptera acutorostrata | reverse complement strand
CTGATTTTGCTCAGTTTAACTAACATTCCACTAAGCCTGCTATTTCCAGCAGAGGTGAAACCCCGCCCTTCCCAGGGTAACCAAGCAGTGTTAGGATTTGGGCTGCCTTGTGTTTCTCTCCCTAAGCTGTTGGGGAACACAGGTATAGATGGTTCCTGAACACTGACGTATCCCCCAAGCTCTGGAGTTCTCCAGCACAGTGGTGGTAATGGTGGACCCACTGTTTTCTTTATTGGAAAGATATAAATCCTAACAGAATTCACATGATTCAGAAATCTGCTCTAGGTTAATAGCACTGTGGTCCCACGCAAACACGGGAGTGACTATAAGTTGAGTATGAATATGTAGGTGAGCAAACCGTGTGCTTAGTAACATCAGCTCCAGGTCAGGAGGAAACCGACAAAAATGTGCGTAGAGTCAAGTGGTTTTACTAGAATAACCAAAGTTAGTCAAGGTACAGGCAGACGTCAGAGATATTGTGGGTTCCGTTCTAGACCACTGAAATACAGCGACTATTGCAAGAAACTGAGTCACATGAATATGTCGGTTTCCCAGCGCATATAAAAGATATATTTACACTATAGTGTAGTCTATTAAGTGTGCAATAGCGTATGTACACACCTCAATTTTAAAATAGCTTATCGCTAAAAAATACCACCATATGAGCCGTCAGCAAGTCGTAGTCATTTTCAGTAGTAACATCAAAGATCACTGATCACAGATCACAAATACAAATGTTTAAAAGCTGGAAATATTTCAAGAAATACCAGCTATGACACAGAGACATGAAATGAGCAAATGCCATTGGAAAAAATGGTGCCAATAGACTTGTTCATGCCAGGGTTGCCACATACCTTCAATATGTAAAAAAACGCAGTATCTGAGAAGTACGATAAAACAAGGTGTGCCTGTAAATCATTAATGGCTGTTCCCATTGTTTCCATGGTTCCACTTTTTTCATAAGAAAAAGAATTATTACTAAAGTCTTTAATGACACCTTTTTCTATGCCAGACACTGTGCTAAGCACATTCCTTCCTTGTCATCTAATTTGGGAAGAGAATCCCTTTCTGCAACCATGAGGGGGGAGTAGGATGGATGGCAATCTCCAGTTTCTTGCTGGGCAGCTACTTCCCCAGCTGCCTAACGAGGCACCCTCACCTCATATCCCACAGGCACTCCAGATTCACTTTGCCCTGAATGAACTCACCATCTTACTTCCCAGCCTCTCCTCTTGGGTTGTCCATCCTCAGTGAATGTCATCACCAGGCACCAAAGCATTAAAGGGAGAAAACTGGATGTCCCCTAGACTCTGCCCTCTCCTCCTCTTTCTAATGCACTGTCTCTCTGGAATGGCTAGAGGCTAAGTCTCCACATCTCTGTTAATTCTACTACCTTTGGGGCCCATCCCTACTGGAGGATTGTATATTCTTGTCCTGTTGCACCCAAGAGTAACAAGACCTGCTTTGGCAAATGGATTATCAGTGGGAGCATTGTGTGTCCCTCAGGCAAAACCTTTAAGAGCCAGTAAGTGACTCACAATGTCCATTTTTCCATCTGCCGCAATAGCTGGGATGTTCCAGGAAGCCTCTCTCTCAGCCTGGATCCTGGAATGAGGGTGGGATGGAGAAGAAACCCAGATAGCCTATGATGAGGGTGCATTTTTAATGAGAAACCAGTCTTGAAAGCCAGGGAGACTTGAGGGCTTGCTTGTTACCACAGCACAACCTAGCTTATGCTGACTGATACATTTCCTTCATAAATATCTTACTTGGATACCAATAGTTTCCACCTCAACTTCTCAACTTCCAGGTCATCTTCCAAACCTGGGAGATGTGATAGTGATTTCTGTAGTGTGATCACATCATTCTCTATTTTCTAACTCAGGCATCCACAAACTTTTTCTGTCAAGGGCCATAGAGTAAATATTTTAGGTTTTGCCAGCCATATGGTCTCTGCCACAACAATTCGACTCTGCTGCTGTAGTGAAAGCAGCCACAGACAATAAATATTTCAGATTATATAGAAAAAATTTAATACAAACATACCTGTAACCCAGCCAATTAGCTTTTTTTAATTATTTTTTTTATCTTTTTAAAATTTTTAAAAATTTATTTATTTATTTATTTTTGGCTGTGTTGGGTCTTCATTGCTGCACATGGGCGTTCTCTAGTTGTGGCAAGCGAGGGCTACCATTTGTTGCTGTGCGTGGGCTTCTCCTTGCAGTGGCTTCTCTTGTTGCAGAGCACAGGCTCTAGACACATGGGCTTCAGTAGTTGTGGCTCTCGGGCTCTAGAGTGCAGGCTCAGTAGTTGTGGTGCACGGGCTCATTTGCTCCACGGCATGTGGGATCTTCCTGGACCAGGGCTCGAACCCGTGTCCCCTGCATTGGTAGGCAGATTCTTAACTACTGAGCCACCAGGGAAGCCCTCTTTTATATATAGTAGTGTGTACCTGTTAATCCCAAACTCCCAATTTATCCCTCCTCCCCCTTTCCCCTTTGGTAACCATAAGTTTGTTTTCTATGTCTGTAATACTACATTCTTCATAAAAGCTTTCCCCATGCCAGAGGCCAATTTAGTTGCTCTCATTCTGTGTTCCTATATGTGCCTTTGCATGTGCCTTTATGGTAGAACTCATTAACTAAGATTCTGAAGTAGGACTTCTCAACCTTAGCACTACTGGCATTTGGGGCCAAATAACTTTTTGTTCTGAGAACTGTCCTATATACTGTAGGATGTTTAGCAGCAACCTAGGCCTCTACCCACTAGATAACACACTCTCCCCAGTTGTATCAGCCAAAAATGTCTCCAGATATTGACAAATTCCCTTTGCCCACCCCCACCCAATGAGAACTGCTGCCCTAAATATTTACTTGGGCATTTAAACTCGTAGCCCTTTGAGGACAAGGCTCAATATTCTCCTTTATTCTCATAAGCACCAAGCATCCAGGCTAGCATATAGTAGAACTTTAGTAAATATTTGATGCATAGAAAAATGAATAAGACATTGAAAATCATTGACCCCATTAGCATCAATCTGAATAATCTTTTAAAAGATGTAATTCTAGTCATTCTGCTGTTATTTTTTTCTTTACCTTTGCAGGAAAGCCAGTTTTGTAAAATCTGAGCATCATAAAAGGATTTTTTAGTACATGTGTTGTTTTATTTATGCTGCTCTCACAAGTGCAATTAACACTGCATCTGTTTTACTAACAGTTCCCTTTGTTTTATGTAGTGCTTTATATTTTTCTGAATGTGCACAGGCCTGGGCTTTCCACAATCTGCAAGTGGGAAAAAAATCACTGCATGTGGATGGGGGTGGGGGGGAAAGACAACCAAAAATCTTCTAGAGCTATTTCCCTATTCACTGGCATATCCCAGGCTAAATGTGCTAATTTGTTTACACATCCCATCCCACTTCCTGTAGATCAGAGAAAAGATAAGAGGAAATAATGCTCTTCAGTGAGAGCATTGTATTTGGGGGCTTGTGGAATCTTCCCTTTAATTGATGTTTGGATGGGTCCCGCTGGAGTAGCTTTCCTTTTCACAGTCAAACGTGCTCAAGTAACATCCACATTAAACCCAGTTGTAAAGATGCATCCAGTGCTCATGGGCTCTAAGGCCCATTTGATCGAAGGAGATCAAGCTTGAAGATGTATATATGTTCCTATCCAATGTCCTAGATTGGTCAAATTGATGCCAGAACAGATCCCATTTTCCTGGCTTGGATATTAAAGATGAGAGGTGAGTAGTTGAACTAATAATGCAAGTTTTCCCTTTAGGAGAATTAGGATAATAACATCTTAGAGGGACGGAGCAAAGGTGAGCAGCGTGGACTGTTGAGCCAGGTCACCTGGGCTGCTACCCTGACCCTGCCCTTGCCAGTTGGGGGACTTTGGACGTGCTTTTTTTGCTTGTTTGTTTGTTTTTAATTTATTTTATTGCACTATAGTTGATTTACAATGTTGTGTTCATTTCTGCTGTACAGCAAAGTGATTCAGTTATACATATATAATATATATTCTTTTTCATATTCTTTTCCATTATGGTTTATCACAGGATATTGAATGTAGTTCCCTGTGCTATACAGTAGGACCTTGTTGTTTTTCCATCCTGTATATAATAGTTTGCATCTGCTAATCCCAAACTCCCAATCCATCCATCCCCTTCCCCCGCTCCCCCTAGGCAACCGCAAGTCTGTTCTCTATTAGACGCGTTTCTTAACCTCTCTGTAGATGGTTTCCTCTTTGGCAAAAAGGGATAAGAGTAGTACTAACATCCTAGGATTGTTATGAAGATTAAAATATGAACACATAAAAAGCACTTAGCAAAGTGCATGGTAAACACACAATAAATGCCATTTACTATTCATAAGATCCCACGGAGCCTGGCACCATTAAAGCAGTCAGTTAATGTTAGCTATTATTATACCAGGAGTTAAAATTGTTCTCTGGAGATCATTTGGTTCACATCTTTCCTTTAAGAGATAAGGGCCCTTAATTCCTACACCAAGAAAAAAAATTTTTTTGAGTGGTCAGAGATGCTGTGACAACTATCTAACAGATGAAGGGAATGAAGATAAACTTGAACTTCCATGTTTTGAGCACCTAATATGTGCCAAGCTTTCTAGTTGTATATTTTCCACCAGAGAATGTAAACTCCGTGAAGTCAGGGACCTTGCTTGATCCATACACTAGAATGTGAAAACACAATGACAGAGGAAATCACAGGATATTGGGGGAGAATAAATATCGAGGTCCCAGGGATGAAGCCCTCATAGAGATGGCAACTGAGTCGAGTCTTAAAGAAAAAGTAGGCAAGAGAGAAAAGGATTGTGTGTTATGTGCTGCCCTTTTTTCTTCTTTTTTTTTCCAAGCCTGAATCACCAAACCCTCCCTCTACCCATACCCTGGGGTGATATATGTGCAAGACACAAACATTAACATTGGAGACCATTTTTTATTAGTATGTCTTTACCTCTGCCCTGAGGGGGAAATATATTTATTCCAAGCTTTAACGAAAGCTTGATTCCAAGCCTTGATGAAATGTTACTCATTCCTTCATGAGTAACCTGTGTTGATAATCCTCCCCTAGAGATCAAGCCATGTCTGAGTACAGTGATTGCCATATTCTAAATTTAACTGACCGCATAGATGCATCACTTGCAAGCAAGAAAGAACGGCTCCCTTCCTGACCTGGAGAAATGGGGGGATGTTTATGACCTGTTTAAAAAGTCTGCATAAAATACAGCTTCAGAGTCTTGTCTGTGTATATGCTACCTGGAGTCAAGTGTGTCTTTTAAAATATGATGCATCACTTGCAAGAATGGTTTCTCGGTCTCTTCCCCCCACCAACCTTTGGCCCCCTCAAATCAATTGCTCTCCCATAAATAACAATGTGAGGTGATGGCTTGACCACTACTTTCATCGTGCCCCCACCTGTACGGGATGTCTTCCCTGGTGGATTTTTGTTAAGAAACAAAATACAACTTTTATTGAGATCAATAAAAGATTAAGGTGACAAAGTGATTTATTGACTACAGAGGAGGCTCATTTTCCCCTTACAACTGCAATAGCTACTGGCAAGGATGTTTTTTTTACCCTGGGTCTTTAGGAAAGTTGGGAGAAGCCAAGGCTCATTTATCAAATCAAAAGAGAAGGATTAAAAACCATAAGGAAACAGACAAAGAACACACATGAGCAAAAGTTGGCCTTTCATGGGTTACATCGCTGAAATACCAGGTCATAGAGTATGAAGGGAAAGAGGAAATACATGGGGTGTTATGTAGAACGAAGCTCAGTGGCACATGGGGAGCAATGGGTCAGAACTGCTCAGGCTGAGGTTGGAGCAAAGAAAAAACTGCACATTGGGAGATAAGACACCAGACTGAGAGCATGGAATCCATCATTAATCATGGTTGGGGGCAACCTAGAGATCTGGGAACAGCATGACATCAGGATGGGAGGGTTACCCCCTATGCTTCATTTGGACCAGATTCTTCAGGTTTGCAAATGCCCCAGTGTTCTGCCTCCTCCATCCCTTTTCCCATATTGTCCCTTCTGCCTTGAAAGTCCAAGCACCCGACTCCCTTCCCTTCCTGAAAACTAATGTCCTCATCCTTTAAGGCAAATTCACATACCTCCCCCTCTGCTCCAATCCCCCCAAATAGAATGAGTCTCTCTCTACACTCTGATGAGGATAAATGCCAGAAACACCCACGCACTAGAGCCTCTAATATACACCAGGCATAATGCAGAGCACTACACGTGCTGATAATGTCCAGGGAGTCAAGGAATTGTGTGAATTGCTTTTTAGGTCTACATTCCCTGAGCCTCACGCATGGTTGGTATTTAATGAATATATTTTAGCAAATGACTACATGAGCTAATGAAATCCTCAGAACAGTCCAGGAAGGGTAGATATTATGATCCCCATTTCCCCAAAGGGAAACTGTAACATCCAGAACTTCACTCAAAGCTTAAACATGGCTGACTTGCTGCAAGAAGTAGCCCTACTAAGCACACCCCACCCTATCCCCCTAATCTAACAGCACAAGGGGAGTAAAAATAAGCTCTGAAACCATAGACAAAGTCAAAATTAGGGATGTTTATAGTATAGAAGATAACCCCGACTTCAGGGCTGCTTTTAAAGAAAGTTAGGTCTAATGCTCCTGTTAATGGAAAATCATCCTATGAAACTGTCTGCCATGTGTGGCCTCTGAGACTCCTGGCACCTTCTCAAGGTGGAGAGTGGGGTGAGGGGTTAGGGATGGGCTTCCAGCTTAGCGGTCATCATGAGTTCTCCATTAACTATATAATGAGTTGATTTTTAAAATTTATTTTATTGCACTATAGTTGATTTACAATGTTGTATTCATTTCTGCTGTACAGCAAAGTGATTCAGTTATACATGTATATACATATTCTTTTCATATTCTTTTCCATTATGGTTTATTACAGGATATTTAATATAGCTCCCTGTGCTATGCAGTAGGACCTTGTTGTTTATTCATCCTATATATAATAGTTTGCATCTGCTAATCCCAAACTCCCAATCCATTCTGCCCTTACTCCCCATCCCCCTTGGCAACCACAAGTCTGTTCTCTATGTCTGTGAGTCTGTTTCTGTTTCATAGATATGTTCATTTGTGTCATATTTTAGATTCCACATATAAGTGATATCATATGGTATTTGTCTTTCTCTGACTTACTTCACTTAGTATGATCATCTCTAGGTCCATCCATGTTGCTGCAAATGGCATTATTTCTATAATGAGTCCATTTTAACTTCTGACGTTGTGAAAGCCAGTAGCGCCACTACCCTCTGGATCAGCACTGCCGTGAACACCCCTCTCGAGAAAACTGAGCTTGCCAAGCATTGATTTTTTTTTTTTAAATAAGCCAACACAATTTCACTTCTAGGAATCCATCCCACAGATACAGTCGCATTTGTGAGAAATTACGTAAGCACTGTGTTATTCATTGTAGTCATGTCTGCAAGAGCAAAATATTGGGAACTGCCCAAAAGTCTGTCAGTAGGGAACTGTAAAAGAATATATGCGTGGGCTTCCCTGGTGGCACAGTGGTTAAGAATCCACCTGCCAATGCAGGGGACACAGGTTCAAGCCCTGGTCCAGGAAGATCCCACATGCCGCCGAGCAACTAAGCCTGCGAGCCACAACTACTGAGCCCACGTGCCACAACTACTGAAGCCCACGCACCTAGAGCTCATGCTCCACAACAAGAGAAGCCACCGCAATGAGAAGCCCACGCACAGCAACAAAGAGTAGCCCCCACTCGCCGCAACTAGAGAAAGACCACACGCAGCAATGAAGACCCAATGCAGCCTAAAATAAAGAAATTAAAAAAAAAAGAATATATGTGTGCTCAGACAATTACATAATAAGCAGACATTAAAACGATCAAAGCGATTCTTCACTTCCTGATGTGAAAGAATTGCCAAGATATTAAGAAAGAAGGATAACAACAGTCTATATATGATGCTGTGACAGGTATAGATACATAGGTGGAGGTCACAGTAGAGACAATAGAGCCAGGGATAGGGATAAGGATTAGGATGGAGAGAGAGACGGAGATAAAGACACACAGACACACAGAGGTTTCTCTGTATAGAATATCTCTGGAAGGATTCAGGATATAGGATAATCACTCATAGCAGTTGCTTTCAGGGAGTGAAAAGGCATGTCTAAAGGACAGTAGTAGGAAAGAAAAATTTCCTTCCCCTACCCTTTTAATTTTGTGTTGCATGCATGTGTTGCCATATATATGTCATTCACCCAATCTAAACTAAGTACCTATTATGTGCAAGTACATGGAAGTAATCAACAGACAACAATCCCTAAGCCCTGCTGGCACGGAGATAGAAAATAAACAAGATAAATAAATTAAATATGTCATCACATATGCCAGTCATACATGTAAGGAGAAAAAAATAAAACAAAGTTGTGGGCCATGCATTGGTGAAGAGGGGTTGAAACTTGATGGCCAGTTACTGTTGAGTAAAGAAAGTGAGGAGACAGAGTCGGATGGGTGTAGGGGGAGGCAGTCCATCCAGGAAGAGCTGGGACCACGGTGTGATGGATCGTGTTCCAGGCATGTCTGCGGATGAGTGAGATCCACGTGGCTCTGGAGCGGGGCGGCGCGGGCATGGCTAATGAGGTCAGAAAGGTGCCGAGGGTCAGATCATTTGGGTCCTGCAGGAGGGAATTGGGCTTTTACTTTGGGTGAAATGGGAGCCACGGAGGGCTTGGAGGAGCGAAGTGATGTGACCAGACTTAATGCTTTAGCATCAGTGGTCACTCTGGCTTCTGTGTGGAGAATGGAAAATAGGGGGAATGCCAGAACCAAGATGACCAGTTCGGAGGCTATAACCAGAAGAGAGATGATGTTAGTGTCCAGCAAGGTGGTGGCCGTGGGGTGGAGAGGAGTTGTTGGATTCTGGATGTATCTTGAAGGTAGAGCTGGCTGGATTCGATACTGTACCAGATGGGAGATATTAGAAAAAGAGGCGTCAAAGGTGACACTGAAATTCTGGACCTGGACCTCAGGAGGGGGTGGGGGAAAGAGGAAGAGGAAGAGAGAGAGGAAGAGGGAGAATGAATGGGTAAACTGACAGCCAATCTGCAAGAACACGGAGGCATCTGGGAAGAAAGTGCTTTGCTGGACCAACAGCCCAAGCACTACCCAAAGCTATGAGACAATACTCGGTGATACGGGTCCCAAGAAAGTCAAGGGAGAAGACCAGCTACAACCCAGGAGCTCGGCCAGATCGCAATCTCTCTACTCCCAAGAGGTTAAGAACATGGGCTCTGTAGCTAACATGTCTGGGTTCTTTTCCTAGATCTACCATTTGCTAGCTGTGTGACCTTAGACAAATTACTTAACCTCTCTTGGTATCCTTTTTCCTGTCTGTCAAATGGAGAAAATAACAATAACTGCTTCCTGGGGTTGTGGTCCATGTGAAGTAGTTTAACTCATGTAAAGGGCTGAGCATCACATCTGACTCACCCCGTCAATACCAGTTTTGCTTCTGGGAAAATGGAAATTCTTTTACTTGGGTCATGGGTTTACCTTGGGGATTAAAGGAGGTAATGGGTGGAAAACGCTAGACCTTCGTACTCTATACAGTGTCACTTATACCTAAGTGGAGATTGATGATGATGGCGATGATGTTGGTGATGATGATGGTGGTGATGATGGTGGTGGTGATGATGTTGGTGATGATGATGGTGGTGGTGATGATGATGGTGGTGGTGATGGTGGTGGTGACTGTGGTGGTGATGATGTTGGTGATGATGATGGTGGTGGTGGTGGTGGTGACGGTGGTGGTGATGATGGTGGTGATGATGATGGTGGTGGTGGTGGTGGTGACGGTGGTGGTGATGATGATGTCACCATCCTCTTGACCCTTGATAACATAATAGGATGGGAAGATTAAACCCTCCAAGGGGGCTCAAAGGGGAAAACCAGGGTAACAGCAGAGGGCAAGCTGGTTAACAAAGAGACAGGAACTTGGGCAGCTGAAGGAACAGTGCTGTTTTTCCTGGAAACAAGGAGATTTCAGGGCAGGGAGCCACCCGGAGCTGGCAAAAGAATGGATTGTTTCAACCGCCTCCAAACCCCTTCCTTTATGGGGACTAGTGTAGGTGTTTGCGAAGGCACCTGTGTGTGGGCCTTGTTAGCAGCAGAAAGAAAAGAGGCATTGATTTCAAAACAGGTTAATTCTGCCCCATTAGTGTGTTTTTTGGCACACGGCTGAACAGAGCAGAGGGTTGGAGCTGTCCTGAGTGACCCTGCAGGCCAAGCCTCAGACGGATCACAAGGATGGCTGCCTGATGCCATGATGGTCCAAGCCCATCATTCTCCTGAAGCTTGAAAACGAATGGTCTGCTTCCATCCACGGACAAACAGGGATGATGCAAAAAGAGAAAGGATTCAAGTGACATGGATACACACACGCAAAACCCATACACCAAGAGAGACCCCCAGAGACAGCTTATCACAGTTACAAACAGATATGCAGGCACAGAGAGACACAAAGACATGCAGTGAGACATACAGACACCAAAACACCACGCAAAACACATCCACAGAGAAACCTATACACACATGCAGGAGATGATGGAGGACACAAATATACAAAAGCACAAATACAGACAGACACAATGAGAAATACAAGATGCAGACATGCATAGACCCACGTGTGTACGTTTGCAGGGATGCACGCGCACACACACAAATATGCATCGCACAGTGCAATGATGAAAAACTAAACTTAAACTAGAAATCAGGATGGAAAGAGTAAGAGAGAACGATGGTGAGAATTCTACGAGTTCCCATGTTCAAAGAGGGCGGATACTCTGCCCTCTCCCTAACACGGATCCTGTGTGGATCTCTATCTGCTACAGTTTGCTCTGCACGTAAGCAGTTCTGATTTAGATGATAGATAGAAACTATTTATACAGTTAAACACGGTAGGGGTCTAAACTCTGTTCCCCGCAGAACACCAGATGTGAATAGATGAACATTTGATCGTCCTCACGCCTGTTTGTGACAAGCTAACAGATAAGAAACCATCCCACTGAATTCCCAGAAAACTGGAGACCACGAATACAGATAGCAACATGCGGGAAGAGCCAGGATTTATTAAGGCAGATTTCTAAATATTAAAGAGAAGGCAGCTGGCCATGCTTTCCTCAGCAGACTTTGTAGGCGGGATATCACTTGAAAACCAAGATAAATGAGCAGAGCATATACTGGGGAGTTTTCAGAGCATCGGAACGACCTCATGCAGGCAGTAAAACAGGCATCATGTGCACATTTGGACGTAGGGGTATTTGGAAGTGGGGAGGTCTCACTGCCTCAAATTGTCTCTTCCTTATAGCTGCCTGAAATTCCAGTAGGAAGTTTTCCAAATTCTTTGTTAAAATATAAATGCAAACATGAAAATAGGTTCAATATCACTAGTCATTAGGGAAATGCAAACCAAAGCCACAAGGATATGGAGAAATTTGAACCCTTGTGCTTGGCTGGTGGGAATGTAAAATGATGCAGCTGCTGTGGAAAATGGCATGGTGGTTCCTCAAAAAAATTAAACATAGAATTACCATATAATCCAGCAATTCTGCTCCTGGCAATATACCCAAAAGAAGTGAAAGCAGTGACTCAAACATTTGTATGCCCATGAATATAGTAGCATTATGCACAGTAGCCAAAAGGTGGAGGTAACCCAAGTGTCCATCGACAGGTGAATGGATAAATAAAACGCGGTCTATACATGCAATGGAGTATCATTCAGGTTAAAAAGGAAGGAAATTTTGACACATGCTACAACATGGATGAACCTGGAGGACATTAAGCTAAGTGAAAGAAGACAACCACAAAAGGACAACTATTGTATGATTCCACTTATATGAGGCACCTTAGAGTGGTCTAAGTCACAGAGACAGAAAGTAGAAGTGTGGTTGCCAGGAGCTGGGAATGGGGGATGGGAGTTACTGTTTAATGGGTACAGAGTTTCAGTTTGAGACGATGAAAAGAGTTCTGCAGATGGATGGTGGTGATGTTTGCATGACAACATGAACACACTTAAAGCCACAGAACTGTACATTTTAAAATGGTTAATATAGTAAATTTTATGTTGTGTGTATTTTACTACAATAATACATCTCTACCGCATTATGAGCCAATGCATGAAAATACTTCCTATCAATGGGATCATAAAGATTAGTTTGCATCCAACAGAAAGCAAGATCTCCTAGAAAGAAAGGAGGGAATTCTTAGAAATGAAATCCCAGAAAAATATCCCCAGGGATAGAGAGTATCTGGATATCACAGTGACTTCCCCCAAACACGCCTCCTCTCCTCATCAAAGCTGGCCTGCCCTCTGTCCCAGTACCTGCCAATCATCGTCACCTGAGCAAGGTAGCTGAGCCCACAATTAAGACTCTTCTGTTCCCATTGTTTTATCCCAATGAGATCCTAAATCTAGAGGGAACGAAGGAAGAAAACAGCCAACCGAAGATAGCCCAAATGTCTAAATATCCTAAAGGCATTCTAAGGAATAACTAACACATTGTGCATCTTTTTTCTTTTTTCTTTTTTTCTTTTGCACATGACCCCTGTACTGGGGGTTTTGCGTATATTATGTATACTCACAACAGCAGCTAGAGGACTTATCATCTCCATTTTGCAGATAAGGAGACCGAAACAGAGGCCATTTTTTAAATTTGCCCCCAGTCACACAGCCTGTAAGCGGTAGAACCAGGATTCAAAACTAGAAAGTTCACGTCCAAAACTCCAAAACCCATGTCGTTATCCAGCTACTGAATCCCAACAAGAGGGGGCATTCCATGAGACACATGTAGCATTTGTAAAAACCTAAACATCTCTATATTGGTCCGGGTAAAACAACTCAAGCCCCCTAAAAAAAAATCAGTGTCATTTACTTTGTGCTAGAATTATATCAGGGTGTCTCCAGTGGGGGAGATTTTGCTCTCCTCCCCAAGGAACGTTTGGCAGCGTCTGGAGAGGGTTGTGGGGTGTGTGCTAATGGCACCTAGTGGATAGATGCCAGAGATGCTGCTAAACATTCTAATCCCCCCCCCAACAAAGAGTTATCTGGCCCCAAATGTCAATGGAGCCGAGGCTGAGAAACCCTGAATTTTATCAAATGTGTGTGAGAAGGTTGGTCGTGCCTCTGCCTCCATCTCTGTCTTCACCTTTGCTCCTCATCTGCTTCCTAATTCATCTGCTCAGTCACTTACCCAAAAAGAAAAACACCTACCCCTGCTAATTCCCTGATCATTTATTTAGGAGTTGCAATGTTCTAAGTGCTCATGAGAGTTTCTGATCAGACACGTGCAGAGTGGGCAGGCAGAGAATGATTGCCAACGAGAAGACTATTCCAAAAACATGGATTGGGAGACACATTTTTCCAGACCACATAAACTATGTAGAAATCGTAATGATAATTGCTCTGTTTTAAAGGTGCAGAGTAGCTTCCCTAAACTCAGGGAATCTTATCAGATTGGCTTGGACACCTAGAACTGACATCTCATTCATCTCATTCATTAGTATATAAACTCAGAAGTAGACCTGGCCAAGAAAAAAATTTCATTTCTTCTTGGACAGTATTCTCAACAGGACCACTGCTTACATATGTGTTCAAAGCACCCCATAAATATGCCTCTCTCCCTCCGTCTCTTCCTTCTTTCTTTTTTTTTTTTTAATTTATTTATTTATTTATTTTTATTTATGGCTGTGTTGTGTCTTCGTTTCTGTGCGAGGGCTTTTTCCAGTCGTGGCAAGCGGGGGCCACTCTTCATCGTGGTGCGCGGGCCTCTCACTATCGTGGCCTCTCTTGTTGTGGAGCACAGGCTCCAGATGCGCAGGCTCAGCAATTGTGGCTCACGGGCCCAGCCGCTCCGCGGCACGTGGGATCCTCCCGGACCAGGGGTCGAACCCTTGTCCCCTGCATTGGCAGGCAGATTCTCAACCAGTGCGCCACCAGGGAAGCCCTCTTCCTTCTTTCTTTCTCTCCCAGCAGCTCAGGTGAAATATACTCAACTTGATCAGCCCATGGGGGTGGGTCAGGGAGGCAAGGTGGACAGACTCCAAGGAGACCCCCATGATTCCTACCTTCTTGTATCCACACTCTTGCATAATCCCCTCCCCCTGAGTATGGGCAGGACTGTGACTTGCTTCTAACCAATAGAACATGGCAGAGGTGATGGGCCACCCCTTCCGTAATGATGTTACATCATGCAAGACTGCATCTTGCAAAGCAGCTCACTAGGGACTCTTCTTTCTGGCTTGATGACGTAAGTGACCATGTTGGAGAAGTTCCTGTGGCAAGGAACTTTGGGTTAAGAGCTGAGGGTGGGTGGCCTCTGAACAACAGCTAGCAAAGAGCAAAACAGAACAAAACAAAAAAACTTAAGCTACAATATCAACGAACTGAATGCTGCCAACTACACCACCGATGGGGAAATGACCCCTTCCCCAGCTGAGCCTCCAGATGGGAACTCAACCCTGGCTGGGTTGCAGCCTCATGAGTTCATAAGCAAAGGCCCCATCCCAGTTGTGCCTGGACCCCTGATCCACAGAAGCCATGGGATAATAAATGTGAGTTGCTTTAGGAGGGCTGCCTTAGTAAAGCACTTCTTCCTGCCCTCTAATCCCTCCCACTAATGCAGAGCCTTCCAGAAACAAGGACATTTTCCTCAGCCCTGAGTGCAGTCAGATGAGAAGTTACAGAACCACCATTCTGTCCGAGCGGCCATGGATTTATGAATGACTTGCACTTCCATTAGGCTGCGGGAAGGGGCCGGGGTGTCTCTGCTTGTGTTTAGAAGTCCATTTGTTTCCATTCCTTGTCAGCAGTTTGCATAAGTGAGTGGTTTTATTTCTTCTGTGAGAGGAGGGAAAACGCACGAGTTACCACAGCAGTGGAAGATTTGTCAAATAAAGCTTTTAATAATGGGACTGTTTGACAGTTTTATAGTTCTTCAACTTCCCGGCCATTTGAAGGTGGTAGGTTTTCAATAAAAATTAAGTCTTTTTCCAAGAGAAACTCAGTCCCCTGTTATTTTAAAACAACTAGTCCAGGGTGCACTGAAGCACCTTAATTCCACTACCGAAAGTAAATCTCCCTCCTTTTCCGTATTAATAACTCGGGCAATCCATCAGCCTGAGACGGACTCTGAGCTTTTTGCACTAGTATATCCAGGTGGCCTGATTGACCACATCTGTAACTAGACTTGCTGGGTGATCATTAGGCTATTCCTGAAAATAAATGGCCTGGCCTCCTCCACAGTACACCAGGGAGGGGCCAGTGACCTGGACTCCATTCTTTAATTTCCTTGGATTCTTCTATAGTTCTTCTGGATCAAAGGAAGTGGTTCAGAAATTAGACTCTGATGAGGGAAGTAGCCTGTTGGAAAGGACCCCAAATTTGGAGTCCGAAGACCTCTGTTCTAGAACGAGCTCCATCCCCCCCCAAGTTGTATGAACATGGGTTCATCACCTGACTCCTCAGACTTTTTTTTCCATTTGTCAATGGAGGAGTGGTGAAAGAAGGATGAAAATGGGCTTAGAAGTCAGGATTCTGGGGCTCAAATCCTGGCTCCATAATCTACCAGAGTGATCGGGAGAATATATCCAATCCCTCTGGGCCTGAACTCCCTCCTGTGAAAAATATGATACTAATTGCTGGCAGTTCTTAGAGTCTCAAAAAGTCAAGAAAAATTTTAAGCCCAGAAATCAGAAGTTCATAGTAATTTTAGGGTCCTTCCTTTGCCAAGGCCTGTTCTTTCTGCCCCCATCAGAGAGAACAGCCCGTGTCCAATGGATCCTGTGTTGGGTCCAGTGTCTCCATGAAATAAGTGCCATAGCAACTGGCGTCTCTGAACATCAAGCGATGCTCCGGACCCAGGACAAACAGCCAAAGGAATGGTTGGCTCCAAAGATAAAGACTCAGCAATGGAAAGGGTTGGGGGAAGGATCCCTGTCATTCATTATAAGCCTTGTGTATAATTTGGATTGTTTTGCAATGTGCATCTACTGCTTTGATTAGAGATGTGCTTTTTATTATAAATGCAAAACCAATGAGATAAAGGGTATGCACTTGAAGGCACTAGAGGGACGCTACCTGTTACTTGGGTTGACCCCAGGCCTGGACATTCAAGGGCATCTTTCACCGGGCCTGAGGTTCTCCTCATCTTCCAGGGCTACCATTGATGACCACACAGAAGTTCCCCAGGCCCAGTTTCTAGGAAGCAAATATGTTCAACTCCTATCCTCTCCAAAGCCCCAAAGGCACCACTCACCATAGGCTCTGTTGCCTCCTGACTTCTACTCTTCGTATTGGAAACTCCAAGACCCATCCTTACTCATCCTTACTTGGTACCACAAGTCTCTGCCCAGACTCCACCAGTGCTGACGTTCCAACCCTGTGAAGCCTTCCAGGGGCCAAGATACGCTCCCCAGTAATGGTCTCCTACCTACAGCCTGTTGTCCTGAGAGCCTCTTTCTTCCCACGGCATGAACACGGAGCACCTTGTGTCCTACAGCATCCAGAGCCCCCAGCTAAATCCCCATCTGTTGCCAAGTGCACTATCGCAGGTGTAAATTATTGTCATCATTTGCTTCATCATCTCCATCATCACCCTCACTATCAGTTACTTTCCTTAATAAGTCAGAAATCCCAGGAATTCTCTGGCAGTCCAGTGGTTAGGACTCTGTGCTCTCACTGCCGAGGGCCCAGGTTCAATCCCTGGCTGGGGAACGAAGATCCCACAAGCTATATGGTGCGGCCAAAAAAAAAAAAAAAAAAAAGTCAGAAATCCACCCCCACCCATAGATCCCTGCGTCCTTGCTCAGAAATCACTTATTTTCTTCTTTCAAGTTTAAATAGTTCAGACTCCTCCATTCCTAGCCCTTGTCTTTCCAGGCTGAACATGCAGCACCTCCAGAGTCTAAATTATATTAAAATCATTTTTTACACTTAAGTTTCTGAATCTCATGTCTTTTTTGAAACATGGTGACCCTTTGCCAGTGTCGTTCCGACCTCAGTCACTCCCTCCTCTGAGTGGCCACGATCCCCGCTGGCTGGTCTCCTTCCTGGCCACTTTCCCTCCATCCCCCACGGTCAGCAGATGAGTTAGCTCTGCCCAGGGTCTCCGCTCTGGCAGGGGAACCTGCTTGGAACAATATGGCTCCATTACGATCCCTCTCTGTCATTCCTTCCTGGAATTTAATTGGATTTTTCTCTTCCCTTTGTTAGTCGAAATCACATAATAAAAATCTCCCCGAGTGCAATCACTTTCCATCGGCGCCTTTCCAAGGCGTGTCATGATGAGGCTTAATAGAAAAGAGGCTCTCTACTAGTCCACAGAGGAAATAAATATTTGACTTGCAACCAAGGCTTTATTTATGGGATGGATTAACTCACCTGACTCCCTAGAGAGGAAGCGAAGAGGGGGTCTCCAACTCCCTACTTAACGGTGAAGGTCAATTCATCAGCTGCTTTCACAAAGGAATCCTGCACATGAAATTGTTTTGGGATTCCAGCAGGGCAGAGTTTCATAAAGTGTGGTCCACAAACTAGCTGAATCAGAATTTCCCGGGGTGCCTGATAAATATTCAGATTCCTACACCCAGCCTCAGGCCTACAGAGCCCAAATCTCTGCGAGATGGAAACTGAGAGTCTATAATTTTAACAGTAAGGCAGCTGTTCTCAAGTTTTCGCATTCATTGATCGGTTAAGATGCTGGGGGTTGAGGAAGGAGGAGACCCCAAAGTAGATATTTCTGGATGAAATCAAAGAAGAGGAAATATTTGGTATCCCATCAGACAGTTGGGTTACAGCACTAGAAGCAGGCATGAAGACATTTCTTTCCTCCCACATGGAGAACCTGTTCATTTAATTTACCCTTATTGCTTCCCAGTCTTCATTACACTCCAGCTCCTATGCCTTGAGGGTGAATTTGGAAAGAACTTTTCCACTTTGTGGAAGCTTGGTTGGCCTTCTCAAGAGCTGGACACCAGACTCAGAAGAAGGACTTAATAATTTGTATTTTTAATACATATTTATAGTATATATATGTACGTACACACACCTATACATAAATAAAAACATTGGTTCTGAAATATTTAAGCAATCAATATTGCAGATTGATATTGATGTGCAAAGTAGTTAACTATGCATCATTTCAGTTATTATTCATGTGGATCTAAGGCCAAAACGTACCCTGCATTTTCAAAGATAAGGACTTATTTCAGGAGCAGTCAGATCTAGTGAAGGAAACCACAAGATAGAAAGTTGATGAAAACTCCTCAGGATGAGGCAGAGAGTCCTGAAAGTTTTAAGAGGAAAAAGTTCGTCTTTTTCCATCACTTTGCTATCCTTCAGGATCACCTCCAGACCTGTGCAGATGTATTCATGGTATAATTTGAGTCCTAGAGCATGTTCCCATCCACAAGACTCCCCACCCTGTTGGCTCTGAAATGCTTGACAACATCAGATTCAACTTGGCTTTCATAATTAACAAAACTTGGCTAGAGAATATTTTATTTAGAATATCAAAATCATGCTATAATCCATCTCAAGCATGTAGCTTTTTCTTCCATTATTTCCTTAATGATGAATGTCAGGTGTAGGCTATACTTGGGTACATAACTGAGGGGTAAAAAGTTAGAACTATTTTTATGACTTTTGATGCATACTCTCCTTTACCTTTCCAAAAAGTGTCATACCACTTGTAGTAATTTTCTATTGCTGTTGTGACAAATTACCACAAACTTAGTGGTTTACAACAACATAAATTTATTATCTTACATTCCTATAGGTTAGAAGTCCAGCATGGGTCTCGATGCACCAAAATCAAGGTGTTGGCAGGGCCATATTCCCTCTGGAGGCTCTAAGAGAGAAATCTGTTGTCTTGCTTTTTTTCCCAGCTTCTCAAAGCTACCCACATCCCTTGGCTCATGGCCACCTCCTGGCCAAAACCAGCAGGGTAGCATCTCTCTGACCCTGTTTCTATCCTCCTCTTCTACCCTCTGACCCTCCTCTTCTACCTCTCTCTTCCGACTTCAAGGACATTTGTGATGACATTGGGCCCACCCAGATAACCCTGTATCGTCTCTCCATTTTATGTTCAGTTGGTCTGCAAACCTTAATTTCTCCTCCAACCTTAATTCCCCTTTGCCATGGAAGGTAACATATTGACGGGATCATGAGTATGCCTGCCACACCACTTATGATTTCCATCTACAGTGGGATGCATTCACCAAGAGCTCAGCATCTTTCTTAGCACCACTTGTAGAAACTAGGTACCAGGTAGACCCTTGTCACAGGTGGGGTCCTGAGCAGCAGAGTCTAGGAGGGGGGTCAGTGGGAAGTACATGTATCAGGGGGTGCTCTGGGGAGCAACGCCCGCTGAAAGGTGGGGAAGGAAGCAGGACCTGGACAGAGGGAAACTCGAAGCTGTGATGCGGGCCCAGCAAAGGCCTCAGGCAACGCCACTCTGGAACTGGGATGCCCGTCAGGTGTGTCCCAAGCTAGGGGAGGGCAGCGGGCCTTAATATCTGTGCCTGGACGAGGGAGTCCCAGGGACAGGGTGTCACCTTGGGTGAGGCAGGTTTTTTCAGCTGAGATGATCCTCAAAGAGGGCTGACAGCTGAGGGTCACCCCATGCAGCACCCCCAGCCGCCAGGAGAACGAGGCTTCATGCCAGAGGGGGCGTCTGAGCCAAGCATCTGAGCAGCCCTCAAAAAGACAGGACGCATCTTAATTAACACTGAATGCAAAACGTTGTACCAAATCTCTTCTTGATGAGCCCTCTCGGCCCCTCTCATCAGCCTTTCCATTTCTGCTTCTGGCCCCTGACATCACCTTGGTTCTGTTTGGCGGCTCTCAAGTTACCAAGTGCCACAAACATTTTTCTTTTTTTTTTTTCTTTTTTTTTTTTTATTTTATTATTTATTTATTTTTGGCTGTGTTGGGTCTTCGTTTCTGTGCGAGGGCTTTGTCTAGTTGTGGCAAGTGGGGGCCACTCTTCATCGTGGTGCGCGTGCCTCTCACTATCGCAGCCTCTCCTGTTGCGGAGCACAGGCTCCAGACGCGCAGGCTCAGTAATTGTGGCTCACGGGCCCAGTTGCTCCGCGGCATGTGGGATCTTCCCAGACCAGGGCTCGAACCCGTGTCCCCTGCATTGGCAGGCAGATTCTCAACCACTGCGCCACCAGGGAAGCCCAAACATTTTTCTTTATCAGCTTCCGGCTCGTTTTCCAGAACTTCTTCCACACCCCAGGTTTCCTTCTTTCTGGACAGTTTTCCCTTCTCTGGCTAGCCTTCCTCCGCCTTTTGTAATAAAGGCCTATAATCCCACTTGGTTCCTTTTTTTTATTTTTTATTTTTTTTCAAACTGACACTGAAAGCATAGCCTGCCTTTTCCAAAGCAAGGCAGATGATTTCGAACTACAACCGACGTAGGTTAAGCTCTGCTAAACTCTATGACACGGGGATTATAAATTAAAGGTCAGCCCGTTCCTTCACATGGTTGCTGTTGAAAAAACCCTCAAAATGGACTAAATTCAGATGAATTGGCATCTTCTGTCAAGGCTACAGAAGAAACGCCAGTGTTGGAATAAAGTTCTGTTCCCAAGAGCGTATGTAGACAGAGCAGGAGTGATTCCGACCCGGAGCCCCCTTAATCAGACATTTGTTCACCCTTCCTGCCTGCAGCCACGGATGGCCATCAGAGGGCCGCACCCCCAACTAGCTGCTCAATCCTGTGGCAGGCAGGGTCTGTTTGACTCAGGGAATTCTGCAAAGCTTCACCAAGAAGTGAGTTTCCATCTCCCCAGGGCGGCAGCTCTCAGAGTGACAAAGGACTGACCCCCAGGTCAACAGCCAAGAATGAGTGCAGCCCTGTCAGCCCCAGAAAACACTAACGAGGGACCTGGCTCTGCTAAAACAAGGGACATTCTGCCACCCTGGGTTAAGCCACTTGACTGACATGCTGCATAGACCCAGCCAGGAATGCATGAATCGCAGTTACTCCTATTTGCATTTGACACAGCACCAGCAGGTGTGTTATCTCCTTTGGGTTAATCCACAACCCTGTCAGACGGGTAGAGCAGGGATCGTTATTTGTACAACAATTTTCTTTGTTTCTTTGTGCGAGACAGCAGGTACGCAAGGCCACCATGCTGCACCAGGATGTCCAGAAGTGGGTATAGACCCAGGCAGACCGAAAGAACCAGCTCTGACCCTCAGACCATTACCATTACACTCAGAGCCCAGAGGGTGGTGCAACATAGGCCTTTCCTTCTCCCATCAAGTCTCCTTCAGTCTTAAGCATCCACCTCTAATAGAACTGCTGTCATCCTGCTCCCCTTCCTCTTGGACGAGGCTCTCATTTCCCCCAGTCCGAGCTTTTATCCCACCTGTGCCATGGCGTGGAAATTGGTTTTGCTCCTGGAAGCCAAAGCAAGCAAAACTCACTTTCCCTGGATCTTCAGTGATCCTAGAAATTTAATAGACAGACCTGCAGATTCCCAGGGTCCTACTCCAGTGACTGATTTATGTGATCCAGAACCTCCATAGATCCAGAACTCCCCTCCCCCACCCCTCCCCCCAGGAATTCTGATGCAGGTGGTGCGGGTGAAACTAATGGAATCCATATACACCCCATTGGTCTCGTCGGCGCGAAACTACAAAATTCAATAACACCTCGTCTTTCTCCTTTTATTTTAAATGTGCATGTTATTTGAATAGATCTCCAATCACAAAATATATTAACAAATACAAGTACGTAGAATAAAATTTAAAAGTTCCCTCACCTTTTCTCTAAACTTGCTCCTCCCCAACGGGAAGTGGTTAAAGGGAGAGCAAAGTAAAACTTGACTTTGTAAATCGGGACAGGAGGTCAGATTACCAAGAGCTTTGTAGGTTGTGATGAGGAGTTTGGATTTCATTCTAAATGTGATGAAAGCTTGAGAGAATTTCAGTGAGGGGGTATTGTGATCTTCCGAACATTTTTAAAGATCGTTTTAGCTGTTTTGGAGAACGGATTCAGAAAAGAGATCCATAAGAGTGAGGCAGAGGACCAGTAAGAAGGCTCTTGAACTAGCTAACGGGTGACCTGTTTAACTGTGCACAAGCCAAATTCCACTTTTACAATCTGTGACATCAGCGAAGTTGGGTGTGCCACCTTCCCTTTAATTTGACTCAAAGTGCTTTGTTGCACAAAGTTCTCAGATTTTTTTTTAACCATGCTATACATTAGATCCCCAGAACTTATACAAAGTTCTCAATTTTTTAAATTGAATCTATTAGTATTTTTCTTGTAATTTCTTCTATGAGTTTCATGCTTGGAAAAATCATATCTCAAAATGAGATTAATATTTATCTGCATTTGATTCTAATTTTTTTCAGTTTTTACAAGGTTTTTTTTTCACATTTACCTCTTTAATTCATTTGGAATATATTTGGGAGCATAATATAATTGTGAAGATCTAACTTGCTTCTTTTTCCCTAAACAACTGTTTCTCCTAACAGGAGAAAATACTTGTTTCCCATTGGCTTATGACGCTTTCTTTGTTGTATTTTTATATGATACGTATGCTCAGGTTTTAGTCAGTAGTATTTCTTTTATTCCATTGATTGTTCCTTGTACCAATACCACCGTGTTTCAATTATTACAGTTTTATAAAACATTTTAAGACCTGGTCAGGCAAGTACCTTTGTTTTCAAAATGTCATTGGATTATCATTTTTCTTCTTTCAAAATGTCTTTAGATAATCTCACCCATTAATTCTTCCAGATGGACTTTAGAATGATTTTGAAAGATCTTTGAAAGTCCCTATAGGATTTTGATTGGGATATTGAGAACCTATATATAAATTTTCAAATAACTGACACCTTAATAAAATTTAATCTTCTCATTTAAAAAAAAGATACATTCTTTCAAATATGCCCCTCAGTCAAGTTGGGTCTATCATAGTATTTATTTGACTTCATTATGTGATGCATTACATTTAAGTTAGTTTAAAACATACTTTAACATTTTTTTTTTTGGCTGCACTGCATGACTTGTGGGATCTTAGTTCCCTGACCAGGGATCAAACCCGGGCCCTGGCAGTGAAAGTGCCGAGTCCTAACCACTGGACCACCAGGGAATTCCCAACATATATTTCTTAAATAAGATTTTTCTTGTGAAATATTTAGCATAGTACCTAGAACACAATAAGGATTTAATAATTTTTATTTGTAAATTACTATTATCATTAATATTATTTATCAAAGACTAGAATGAAATGGTATTTGTTGACCTCCTCTGTGTAGGAAAACTATTAGCATGCTTTTCTTTCCCATCATGCTGCTTTTTGTTTTCTCCAATACATCGCTTGTCTTTCAAAAAGTGTATCAACATTTATAATCAATTTTTTTAAATTAATTAATTAATTAATTAATTTTATTTAATTAATTTATTTATTTATGGCTGTGTTGGGTCTTCGTTTCTGTGCGAGGGCTTTCTCTAATTGCGGCAAGTGGGGGCCACTCTTCATCGCCGTGCGCGGGCCCCTCACCATCGCGGCCTCTCCTGTTGCGGAGCACAGGCTCCAGACGCGCAGGCTCAGTAATTGTGGCTCACAGACTTAGTTGCTCCGTGGCATGTGGGATCTTCCCAGACCAGGGCTCGAACCCGTGTCCCCTGCATTGGCAGGCGGATTCTCAACCACTGCGCCACCAGGGAAGCCCTATAATCAATTTTATTGCCAGTTCTTTTATACCGAAATATTCTCAGTCTTGCATTTTCTGCTTTAATTACTCTCCCAGTTGGCTAGAGTGTATCTTGAAGTATTGTTTCAAAGAAACAGACAGGGCTTCCTGGTGGCACAGTGGTTAAGAATCCGCCTGCCAATGCAGGGGACACAGGTTTGAACCCTGGTTCGGGAAGATCCCACATGCCGCGGAGCAACTAAGCCCGTGCACCACAACTACTGAGCCTGTGCTCTAGAGCCCGCGAGCCACAGCTACTGAGCCCACATGCCACAATTTCTGAAGCCTGCACGGCCCAGAACCCATGCTCTGCAACAAGGGAAACCACTGCAATGAGAAGCCTGCACACCACAACAACAAAGGGTAGCCCCTGCTCACCACAGCTAGAGAAAGCCCGCGCACAGCAATGAAGACCCAATGCAGCCAAAAATAAATAAATAAAATAAATTTATCAAAAAAAAGAGATAGACAGATTTATTTTTTCTAAGCCATTGCATAACCAAAAATAACCAATTACTTTAACATAAAATATAAAAAGATTAAAAAAAAGAAAACTTTTTCAACAATGTTCTGTCATGACAATCAGCATTCACAAAGCAGAGATCAGCCATTGTCATGTAGTCATTAGGCTGTGAAGTAGGAGGAAAAGATCATTTCTCCTTCACTGTATATAGATATCAAGTTTGTCCTGTTCTAGATATCAAAATATGTGTCACCCATAATTATATAGTTCTCAATTTGGCTCCATAAGTCTTAGCATTAGTGAAATGTTCTTGCAGGTTTTGACAACAGTTTCAGTATCAGCCTTGGTTGGTTTTTTTTTTAATATAAATTTATTTATTTATTTACTTTTGGCTGCGTTGGGTCTTCATTGCTGTGCGTGGGCTTTCTCTAGTTGCGGTGAGCAGGGCATACTCTTCGTTGTGATGTGTGGGATTCTCACTGCGATGTCGTCTCTTGTTGCAGAGCATGGGTTATAGGCGCACAGGCTTCAGTAGTTGTGGTGTGTGGGCTCAGTAGTTGTGGTGCACGGGCTTAGTTGCTCTGCAGCATGTGGGATCTTCCCAGACCAGGGCTCAAACCCATGTCCCCTGCATTGGCAGGCAGATTCTTAACCACTGCGCCACCAGGGAAGCCTCAGCTTTGGTTTTCAGGGCTGTGTGAATTTCCATTTTTCTATGTCTTCTAGTAATTTTCTAGTATGAAATTAGAAAGGATTGTGTAAATACAATGTTTAAACAGAAGTTCATTGATCATGTTCAGTCTGTTACTATATACTTCTTGGCAGTTTAGGTATGAGCATTGAATTCAGAAAGACCTGGGTTTGTGTGTCAGTTACAAATTTTTTTGTTTCATGGAACAGAAAATCCAAACTAAAGTGTATTAAGCAATAAAGAGAATTCATAGATTCAAGTGGCTAAAACATCTACAGGAGGGCTTCAGGTAAGGCTTGTGCTAGTGAGACCAGCAATATCGTTAAAGACCTGGTATCTCTCAGTCTTTCTTCTGTCTCAGATGCTGTAGTACCCTGTACTGGACACTGCCTCATGGCAGCAAAATGGCCGTAGCAGCATCTACCCTTACACCCTCATACCACATCTTCCAGGGAAGGAAAGCAAGAATTTTATGAAGGCTCCTCCAGAAGAGAATAAAATTTCCCCTGAAGGTTCAAAAAGTATCTCCTTGCATCTCATTGGCTTTTTGGGGATGAGGTTCCCATCCCAAAACCAATCACTATAGCCAGGAAATGGAATGCACTTGCTTAAACCAATCACAGACAACCCCTAACATTAGAGTCAGTCCCACCCAAAGTGCACAACTGAGAACAGGCAAGATGCTAATTTACCCAAGGGAAAGTCACAACTCTGTGGGCAGAAGGGGAAATGGATATGGATGAAACAAACAATAAGCATCCATTTAATCCCTTCCAACTTGTCTGTCTATTTTAAGTAACAGAAACCTATTGCATTAGTTATCTACTGCTGCATAACAAATTACCCTGAAATTTAGCAGTTCAGGACAACAAGCATTTATTACTTCACAGTTTCTATCGGTAAGAAATCAGGGTCTCTCATGAGGTTGCAGTGTGGGTGTCAGTGGGGGGCTGCATTCATCTCAAGGCTGGAAGATACACTTCCAAGATGGCTCATGCCCATGGCTGTTGGCTGGAGGCCTCAGTTACTTAGTGTGTGGCCCTCTCCACAGAGCTGCTTGAGTGTCCTTACAACACGGCAACCTTGACCTAAAGTGAGTAGTCTAAGAAAGAGAAGAGCAAGGAGAAAGCTGCAGTGCTTTTACGACCCAGTCTCCAAATTACACCATTACTTCCACTTTACTGTATCTGTTAGAAGCGAGTCACTAAATCCATTCCATAGGCAAGGAAAAAAAGAATTAAACGCTACCTCTTGAATGGAGGAGTATCACTTTGTGGATATGTTTAAACCACCAAACCCACCTCAAGCATGCTTGAACCACAAAGGGGATTTGTTGGCTTCAGTGTGGACTGAAGTACTCCATAAACCAAGTCCTGGGAAAGGAAGTGGGGACTGAACCCTATACTACTCTGATTCTCCCTCCATCTGTTTCTCATCTTTGTTTGCTCTGATTATTTTTGCCTGTTGGTCTCTTTTTTTCCCTAAGGCAGAAAGAACATCTCCACATGCTGAGCAAAATAACCACTGGCATTCAGCTTAGCAATCCTAGAGGGAAAAGACTCCTTCTGCCTCCCAGCAACTGAACCTTAATCCCAGAAATGGATTGTCATTGGACACACTGGGCCAGTGTACACTCCAATCAGCCAAGATTGCCCAGAAGATGATGAGTGTGGCCTACATCATATGCCCAATCCTCAGGTCCAAAGGCGAGGCTCATTTCCAAAAGAAGGGGGCGTGGAAACAAAGAACTATCACGGTCCACTGTGGCCACTCACTACCTATGTGACCTTGAGCAACATACATGAACTTTCTATGCCCAGCTTCCTCATCCTCAAAATGAATAATAATGCCTCCCTGTAAGATTGGTTTAATGTTCAGTGAGGTGATGCATGTAAAGAGACTAACTCAGTGACTGACATTCAGTAAATGCTCAAGAAATATAGCTCTTACTGTTACCAAAAGCGGGGGTCTGGCTGCTCGCCCCTCAAAAGCCAATAAAGAGGCAAGGTTGGTGGAAAAGAAGGTTAGCTTTATTTCAGAGGCTGGCAACCTGTGAGGCAGGGCAGACTCCGTCCAAAGGCTGACTCCCCCGCCCCCCACTGACAACCAGTGGACAAGAGCTTTTAAAGGGGAGTTTCAGGGGTGCACAAGCAGAGAGAGGGGGCTACAGGCAGAAACAGCACAGACAGCTCTGACAGTCATCTTGAAATTGGTAATGCAGTGGTCTGATCAGCGTCACCTTGATTGTTTTAAGTACAATTAATCTTCAGTTCCAGGGTCGCTTCGTTCCCATTTCTTTGAGGCCAGTTCTCGGAATTGTGGCAGCTTATGTCATGGCTACAGTCTGATCATCATGTAGTTAACTTCTTCCACCTGGTAGGGGTTTCAGTATCTAAGACAGCTCACAGGATACAGCTCAGAATATTATCTATAGCCCTTGAGAAGCAACTAAAAGGTCCTTGACTTTGCTTACTGACTAAACTATTATTATTTAGTCTTGTTGGACTGTTTCCCTTTGTTTCTGCATTTTCTCACTTCTCTGATTAAACTTATTCTTTGGCTAAAGTTTTTCCACAGAAACCTAATACCTAAGGCTAAACCTTCCCACAGGCAGGTGGAGGACATGGGGGGCAAGGACCATAAGGTCCTGCTCCATTCCAATACCACTCATTATCATTATTTCTTGGTCTTGTGAAAACAAGCTCCTAGAAGATATAGATCAAGCCTCCACCACCACCATAGTAACATTAGTCTTTATGGTTCTGCCAGAATGGGAGAGGAAAATGTGCCACCCATGGGTTCAACATGGAGTGTCAATGTGGCTCATTACAAAAGTGAGCAGGCCTAGTGGAAGTCTCTGTGTGCTCTTGGAGGCCAGCAAAAACCCATGGACACGCTCTCTATAATATATTCTGCTGGTGCTGTTGGTAATAAAATAACAGATGTTGAACAAGGAGCCTGCCCCTGGCAATATCTGTTAATTGATGTGATGTGTGTTTTTATGGAAGCTTGATCAAGGTGTTTTATCTCTGGCTATAAGGGAAACCCTAGAATGGGAAGATTCAAAGCATTCTTCTAAAAGAACTTCCGGGAAAGTGATTATCTAAAATCTTTATCAAAATCCCTACACCAGCAAAGAAATAACTACTTTATTTAGTCTTTAAAAAGATGAAGAAGGTGGCAAAACAAATGAGTTTCTTTCTTTTTTCTTTTTTTATTATTATTATTTATTTATTTATTTATTTATTTATATTTTTTATCAAAGTATAGTTGATTTATTTACAATGCCGTGTTAGTTTCAGGTGTACAGCACAGTGATTCAGTTATACGTATAGGTATATATGTATAAGAATATACGTATGTATGTATATACATACGTATATTCTTATACATTTTTTTCAGATTCTTTTCCCTTATAGGTTATTACAAAATATTGAGTAAAATTCCCTGTGCTATGCAGTAGATCCTTGTTGGTTATCTATTTTATATATATATAGTAGTGTGTATATGTTGATCCCAAGCTCCTAATTTATCTATCCCCTAACCATGTGAGTTTCTTTTTTTTTTTTTTTTGGCCGCACCACATAGCATCTTAGTTCCCCAACCAGGGATCGAATCTTAGTTCCCCAACCAGGGATCGAACCCACCCCCACTGCAGTGGAAGCACAGAGTCTTAATCACTGGACCGCCAGGGAAGTCCCGTGTTTCTTGAAAAAGGAGTAGAGAGGGTACTAGGTTCTCATTTTGGATAAGGGTTTTATTTTCACAAGTTTGATGTGATCACCATAGGTAAACAAAGAATCTCACACACTGAGACATACACATGGACACAGACACACTCAAGGAATATTCATGAGCCCACCAAATGGGCACAGGAGAGACAAAGAGAGACAAAGAGAAAAAAGAAAACAGACACACACAGAGACATGAGAAGAGATACAGAGATAAACAAATTGAGAGAGACATACACAGCTACAAGCACACTTTTCTTACAAACCCATCCACCTGGCCCGTCTGCTCTTCTTGGGAAAGAATAGCTGATTCAGCGCAACAGGGAGCAGCTGAATAATTGACCTTGAAAGATTCCTTGGCCAGAAGGCTTAAATATATGACCACCTCCCCAGGCAAGGAGATATAAAGCCTCATGTCAGGTTCCAACTTGTGGGTCCAGTTAATCCTCAGCTTTCGAAATGGGACAGACAAAATCTACCAACCTGGTCTATCCATCAATCCTCTATGCTCCCTCCTGGCACCAAGAGAGTGGGGAAGAATGATCTGTGGTGGCAAACCTGGGGTGTCTTCTTTGTGGCCTCAACTAACTTAACTCATACATGGAGTTCTAGTCCCATAACATCATAGCCTCATTTTAGAGATTTGGAAACACAGGGAGAGTCAGACGAGTTAACATCATGTGATTCATGATGTGTGAGTCAGCCACCCACAAGGTATTTCTACAGAGAAATTGCTAATTGGCCACCAGGAGGGATTAAAGTTTAGGAGCATCCAGCTGTGGGGTCAAGTTGGGTATTTAAACTTTACAGATTGGAATAAATTATGAATCAAACCTAATTAGTCTCTTAGGCCAAATCAAGTGACTTCTGGTTTAAATCTGGATTGCAACGGAGTCCATGACTGCAAGGGCACCCCAAACCCCCAGATTTAAAAAGGGACCCCCAGTTTCCCCAGTTTCTTTACTAAGAATACATGCGATTATTGAGCTACTCTGCAGAACTATGGTCAGTCTTCAGTAGAGGAAGCAAAGGTAGCGCTTCTGGGAATGAGTGGAGGTCATCTCAGCCTGGTCAGGAGGGTACAGAGGAATTCTAAGTCAGTGCTCTTAAGTTGCAGAGAACAGTAATCTGGTCTACCTCATCATGTAGATAAGAAGATGAATAAATGATAGTCTTCATACCCATCAAGCAAAGTTTTACAAAAGTTCAGTAAAGAGTCATGATGGAGGGACTTCAGGCAAATGGGAATGTATTGTATTGTAAGTACTCAGGGTTCTGCTATAGGATCAAAGGGCAGGAATCTAGTGAGGCCATAGGAAGAAGCTGTGAAATGAAAATCCACCAGTGAGGAGGCACCTTCAAGATGGCAGAGGAATAAGACGTGGAGATCACCTTCCTCCCCACAAATACATCAAAACTACATCTACATGTGGAACAACTCCTACAGAACACCTACTGAACGCTGGCAGAAGACCTCAGACTTCCCAAAAGGCAAGAAACTCCCCACATACCTGGGTAGGGCAAAAGAAAAAAGGAAAAACAGAGACAAAAGAATAGGGATGGGACCTGCACCTCTGGGAGGGAGCTGTGAAGGAGGAAAAGTTTCCACACACTAGGAAGCCCCTTCACTGGCAGAGACGGGGGATGGTGGGGGGAAGCTTCGGAGCCACGGAGGACAGCGCAGCAACAGGGGTGCAGAGGGCAAAGCGGAGAAATTCCCACACAGAGGATCAGTGCCGACCAGCACTCACCAGCCCGAGAGGCTTGTCTGCTCACCCGCCAGGACGGGTGGAGTCTGGGAGCTGAGGCTTGGGTTTCAGAGGACAGATCCCAGGGAGAGGACTGGGGTTGGCTGCGTGAACACAGCCTGAAGGGGTTAGTGCACCACAGATAGCCAGGAGAGAGTCTGGGAAAAAATCTGGAACTGCCTAAAAGGCAAGAGACCATTGTTTCAGGGTGCACGAGGAGACGGGATTCAGAGCACTGCCTAAACGAGCTCCAGAGACGGGCGGAGCCGCGGCTATCAGCACGGACCCCAGAGACAGGCATGAAATGTTAAGGCTGATGCTGAAGCCACAAAGAAGCCTGTGTGCAAGCATAGGTCACTATCCACACCACACCACCCCTGGGAGCCTGTGCAGCCTGCCACTGTCAGGGTCCTGTGATCCAGGGAGAACTTCCCTGGGAGAACACACAGCGCACCTCAGGCTGTTGCAAAGTCATGCCGGCCTCTGCTGCCGCAGGCTTGCCCCCCATTACGTACCCCTCCCTGCCCTGGCCTGAGTGAGCCAGAGACCCCTAATCAGCTGCTCCTTTAACCCCGCCCTGTCTGAGCAAAGAACAGACCCCCTCAGGTGACTTACACACAGAGGCGGGGCCAAATCCAAAGCTGAACCCCAGGAACTGTGCAAACAAAGAAGAGAAAGGGAAATCTCTCCCAGCAGCCTCAGGAGCAGCGGATTAAATCTCCACAATCAACTTGATGTACCCTGCATCTGTGGAATACCTGAATAGACAACGAATCATCCCAAAATTGAGGAGGTGGACTTTGGGAGCAACTGTAGACTTGGGGTTTGCTTTCTGCATCTAATTTGTTTCTGGTTTTATGTTTATCTTAGTTTAGTATTTAGAGCTTATTATCACTGGTAGATTTGTTTATTGATTTGGTTGCTCTCTTCCTTTTTTTTTTAATATATATATATATTTTTTTCTTTTTCTCTTTTTGTAAGTGTATGTGTGTGCTTCTTTGTGTGATGTTGTCTGTATAGCTATGCTTTTGCCATTTGTCCTCAGGTTCTGACTGTCCTATTTTTGTTTTTTGTTTTTGGAAAGTTTTTAGCGCTTGTTATCATTGGTGGATTTGGTTTTTGGTTTGGTTGCTCTCTTCTTTCTTTCTCTCTTTCTTTTTTTAATTACTTTTTTATTTTTAATAATTTTTTTATTTTAATAACTTCATTTTATTTTATTTTTTCTTTCTTTCTTTCTTTCTTTTTCTCCCTTTTCTTCTGAGTTGTGTGGCTGACAGGGTCTTGGTGCTCTGGCCGGGTGTCAGGCCTGAGCCCCTGAGGTGGGAGAGCCGAGTTCAGGACATTGGTCCACCAGAGACCTCCCAGCCCCATGTAATATCAAACAGCGAAAGCTCTCCCAGAGATCTCCATCTCAATGCTAAGATCCAGGTCCACTCAATGACCAGCAAGCTACAGTGCTGGACACCCTATGCCAAACAACTGGCAAGACAGGAACACAAACCCACCCATTAGCAGAGATGCTGCCTAAAATCATAATAAGGTCACAGACACCCCAAAACACACCACCAGACGTGGTCCTGCCCACCAGAAAGACAAGATCCAGACTCATCCACCAGAACACAGGCACCAGTCCCCTCCACCAGAAAGCATACACAACCCACTGAACGAACCTTATCCACTGGGAGCAGACACCAAAAACAACGGGAACAATGAACCTTCAGCCTGCGAAAAGGAGACCCCAAACACAGTAAGTTAAGCAAAATGAGAAGACAGAGAAATGCACAGCAGATGAAGGAGCAAGGTAAAAACCCACCAGACCAAACAAATGAAGAGGAAATAGGCAGTCTACCTGAAAAAGAATTCAGAGTAATGATAGTAAAGATGATCCAAAACCTTGGAAAAAGAATGGAGAAAATACAAGAAACGTTTGACAAGGACCTAGAAGAACTAAAGAGCAAACAATGATGAACAACACAATAAATGAAATTTAAAATTCTCTACAAGGAATCAATAGCAGAATAACTGAGGCAGAAGAACAGATAAGTGACTTGGAAGATAAAATAGTAGAAATAACTACCACAGAGCAGAATAAAGAAAAAAGAATGAAAAGAATTGAGGACAATCTCAGAGACTCTGGGACAACATTAAACGCACCAACATTTGAATTATAGGGGTCCCAGAAGAAGAAGAGAAAAAAAGGGACTGAGAAAATATTTGAAGAGATTATAGCTGAAAACTTCCCTAATACGGGTAAGGAAATAGTCAATCAAGTCCAGGAAGTGCAGAGAGTCCCATGCAGGATAAACCAAGGAGAAACACACTAGACATATATTAATCAAACTATCAAAAATTAAATTCAAAGAAAAAATATTAAAAGCAGCAAGGGAAAAGCAACAATTATCATACAAGGGAATCCTCATAAGGTTAATAGCTGATCTTTTCAGCAGGAACTCTGCAAGCCAGAAGGGAGTGGCAGGACATATTTACAGTAATGAAAGGGAAAAACCTACAACCAAGATTACTGTACCCAGAAAGGATCTCATTCAGATTTGACAGAGAAATTAAAACCTTTACAGACAAGCAAAAGCTAAGAGAATTCAGCACCACCAAACCAGCTTCACAACAAATGCTAAAGGAACTTCTCTAGGCAGGAAACACAACAGAAGGAAAAGACCTACAATAACAAACCCAAAACAATTAAGAAAATGGTAATAGGAACATATATATTGATAATTACCTTAAGTGTAAATGGATTAAATGCTCCAACCAAAAGACATAGGCTGGCTGAATGGATACAAAAACAAGACCCACATATATGCTGTCTACAAGAGACCCACTTCAGACCTAGGGACACATACAGACTGAAAGTGAGGGGATAGAAAAAGATAGTCCATGCAAATGGAAATCAAAAGAAAGCTGGAGTAGCAATTCTCATATCAGACAAAATTGACTTTAAAATAAAGACTATTACAAGAGACAAAGAAGGACACTACATAATGATCAAGGGATCAATCCAAGAAGAAGATATAACCATTGTAAATATTTATGCACCCAACATAGGAGCACCTCAATATATAAGGCAAATGCTAATAGCCATAAAAGGGGAAATAGACAGTAACACAATAATAGTAGGGAACTTTAACACCCCACTTTCACAGTGGACAGATCATCCAAAATGAAACTAAATAAGGAAACACAAGCTTTAAATGATACATTAAACAAGATGGACTTAATTGATATTTGTAGGACATTCCATCCAAAAACAGCAGATTACACTTTCTTCTCAAGTGCTCTTGGAACATTCTCCAGGATAGATCATATCTTGGGTCACAAATCAAGCCTTGGTAAATTTAAGAAAATTGAAATCATATCAAGTATCTTTTCCGACCACAACGTTATGAGACTAGATATCAGTTACAGGAAAAAATCTGTAAAAAATACAAACACATGGAGGCTAAACAATACACTACTAACCAAGAGATCACTGAAGAAATCAAAGAGGAAATCAAAAATCCCTAGAAACAAATAACAGTGAAAACAGGACGACCCAAAACCTATGGGATGCAGCAAAAGCAGTTCGAAAGGGAAGTTTATAGCATTAAAATTCTACCACAAGAAACAAGAAAAATCTCAAATAAACAACCTAAACTTACACCTAAAGCAATTAGAGAAAGAAGAACAAAAAAAACCCAAAAGTTAGCAGAAGGAAAGAAATCATAAAGATCAGATCAGAAATAAATGAAAAAAGAAATGAAGGAAACGATAGCAAAGATCGATAAAACTAAAAGCTGGTTCTTTGAGAAGATAAACAAAATTGATAAACCATTAGCCAGACTCATCAAGAAAAAAAGGGAGAAGACTCAAATCAACAGAATTAGAAATGAAAAAGGAGAAGTAACAACTGACACTGCAGAAACACAAAGGATCATGAAAGATTACTACAAGCAACTCTATGCCAATAAAATGGACAACCTGGAAGAAATGGACAAATTCTTAGAAAAGCACAACCTTCCAAGACTGAACCAGGAAGAAATAGAAAATATAAACAGACCAATCACAAGCACTGAAATTGAAACTGTGATTAAAAACCTTCCAACAAACAAAAGCACAGGACCAGATGGCTTCACAGGTGAATTCTATCAAACATTAAGAGAAACGCTAACACCTATCCTTCTCAAACTCTTGCAAAATATAGCAGAGGGAGGAACACTCCCAAACTCATTCTACGAGGCCACCATCACCCTGATACCAAAACCAAAGATGTCACAAAGAAAGAAAACTACAGGCCAATATCACTGATGAACATAGATGCAAAAATCCTCAACAAAATACTAGCAAACAGAATCCAACAGCACATTAAAAGGATCATACAGCATGATCAAGTGGGGTTTATCCCAGGAATACAAGGATTCTTCAATATACACGAATCAATCAATGTGATACACCATATTAACAAATTGAAGGAGAAAAACCATATGATCATCTCAATAGATGCAGGAAAAGCTTCTGACAAAATTCAACACCCATTTATGATAAAAACCCTCCAGAAAGTAGGCATAGAGGGAACTTATCTCAACGTAATAAAGGCCATATATGACAAACCCACAGCCAACATCATTCTCAATGGTGAAAAACTGAAACCTTTTCCACTAAGATCAGGAACAAGACAAGGTTGCCCACTCACCACTATTATTCAACATAATTTTGGAAGTTTTAGCCACAGCAATCGGAGAAGAAAAAGGAATACAAATCGGAAAAGAAGAAGTAAAACTGTCACTGTTTGCAGATGACATGATACTCTACATAGAGAATCCTAAAGATGCTACCAGAAAACTACTAGAGCTAATCAATGAATTTGGTAAAGTAGCAGGATACAAAATTAATGCACAGAAATCTCTTCCATTCCTATACACTAATGATGAAAAATCTGAAAGAGAAATTAAGGAAACACTCCCATGTACCACTGCAACATAAAGAATAAAATACCTAGGAATAAACCTACCTAAGGAGACGAAAGACCTGTATGAAGAAAACTATAAGACACTGATGAAAGAAATTAAAGATGATGCAAACAGATGGAGAGATATACCATGTTCTTGGATTGGAAGAATCAACATTGTGAAGATAACTATACTACCCAAAGCAATCTACAGATTCAGTGCAATCGCTATCAAGCTACCAATGGCATTTTTCACAGAACTAGAACAAAAAATTTCACAATTTGTATGGAAACACAAAAGACCCCAAATAGCCAAAGCAATCTTGAGAAAGAAAAATGGAGCTGGAGAAATCAGGCTCCCTGACTTCAGACTATACTATAAATCTACAGTAATCAAGACAGTATGGTACTGGCACAAAAACAGAAATATAGATCAATGGACCAGGATAGAAACCCCAGAGATAAACACATACACATATGGTGACCTTATCTTTGATAAAGGAGGCAAGAATATACAATGGAGAAATACAATAAGTGAAGTAAGTAAATACTTACTTCAATAAGTGGTGCTGAGAAAACTGGACAGCTACATGTAAAAGAATAAAATTAAAACACTCCCTAATACCATACACAAAAATAAACTCAAAATGGATTAAAGACCTAAGTGTAAGGCCAGACACTATAAAACTCTTAGAGGAAAACATAGGCAGAACACTCCATGACATAAATCACAGCAAGGTCTTTTTTGACCCACCTTCTAGAGAAATGGAAATGAAAACAAAAATAAACAAATGGGACCTAATGAAACTTAAAAGCTTTTGCACAGCAAAGGAAAACATAAACAAGTTGAAAAGACAGTCCTCAGAGACATTCTTTCCCTGCACACCTACAGTACACATTACAAACAATAATAATAACAACAAATATGACAACAACAACAGTAATAATAGGTACACCTCAGCCCCTGAGTTTCTATAGACAAGCTTGATAGAGACTGTAGCCTTTTTAAGTCCAACTCCAAATTCCATGTGAAGAGTCCATGATTGGCCCAGCCGGGATCAGGTGAGCCCTCCTGGTCCAATCAGCCACAGCCAGAGGGCTCAGATCACACAGCACCACCACCAGGCTATTGGGATTTGCCCTTGTGATTCTCTGGGTGGAGATGGGAAGTTTTCAGAGGAAGAGCGACTTTTGTCAACAGGTGAGACCCACCAAAAGGTGTCTGCTGCAAAAATTTAGGAGGAGAAGGGAACAGTGAACAAGCTGTTACATAACATTTTTGAGTGTTTCTGTGTATCAGGAATTGTGCCAAGGAAGGACTTAAAATAGGTTACATCAACTCTTTCTTATTTTTTCAACTTATGCATCTAAATGCTTCTTTCCATAGGGGTTCAAAACAAGCCCAAGGGACTCCATGAAGAACAAACATCATTCCATACCTCTCAGTTCTCCTTTCCCACACTATGGCTCTCTCCCACCAAAAAAAATATTTACTCTCCCACTTACAAAACTCCCGTACTCATAAGACAAACAATGCCTAAGGGGGATATTATTTATGTCAGCAGCGACCAGTCAAGAATGTTCAATTATGTTTATTTTGAGCCTAATCCATCTGCCTCTAACTTCCACTCGTTTAGCTCAGTCCTATGGAAAACAAGTTGAATCCCCCCTGAACAAATCATCCATTCAGATCTGTATTTGTTTCCTAGGGCTGCCATAACAAAGTACCACAAATTGGGTGGCTTAAACAACGGAAATTTACTTTCTCATAGCTCTTTAGAATAGCAGACTGAGAGCCAAGTGTCAGCAGGGTTGGTTTCTTCTGTCTTCCTTGGCTTATAGATGGACAGCTTCTCCCTGTGTCCTCACATCACCTTCCCTCTGTACGTGTCTGTGTCCAAATCTCCTCTTCTGATAAGGACACCAGTCATATTGGATGAGGGCCCATCTATATGACCTCATTTTATAAGGAACCTATTTCCAAATACAGTCACATTCCGAGGTACTGGGGGGTTAAAACTACAACATATGAATTTGAAGGGGTACAATTCAGCCCATCACAAAGTCTCTGAAGATAGCTCCTCTTCTGCCCCCAAGCCTGTAATCTCACCATTAGAGAGTCATTCCTTACACTAAGACTCTTTGATTTCCAGGGTGTACTTTATTAAGATGTAGGGTAAAAGGGTGTAAGACTTCTCGCATGGGTGGAGGTATGCTTTAAGCTAATGCCTCATTGGAAAAGAGCTGGCTGCTATCTTAGATTTAAAAACAAAAACAAAAACACCACTCCAGAGAACGCAACTTGGTGGTTGCCTGGGTTGGAAGAAAGAAAGTGTCATGGAAACAAAATCAGAAATAAAGAAGACGGACTTCGGGCAAATTCCATCTCCTTCCAGCTGTAGCTCTAGAAGCATCTTGTGTGACACAGTTTTGACTCCTTCCACAGCAACTTTGAAGACTTAAGGAGATGACTCAGAAGGATGACAGAGTCCTTTCACCTGCTAGGTACATGCCACATGGTGTTTAAGACCTCAGCATCTTCACAACACTCCTTTACAACAAAAGCAACCTGCATCTGACTGTGACCTTTGTCCCTCTCCAAGGAGGACATACCCAGGTCAAGATTCACCATGTTTCTCCTTAACCGAGTGTCAAGAGTTTTGTCTATTTTCCTTGGGATCCAGGAAGGTGGTTGAGGTCCAAGTTTAAGCTTCACTCTTCCAAGAAACTTCCACAGGCAAAATTTCAAACTCCTGGGTCCACAGAGAAAGGGGTGGTGGTTGGTGAAGAGCTAATTTAGTACCTGCTGCCAGTGTACTCAGTAGTTAAACAGACTAAATTAATTCTCCTCAGAGCAGCAGTTTTCCACCCTGGCTGCACAATGTATTCACCTTGGGAGCTTTAAAAAAAAATACTGATGACTGAGTCCCACCCCTAGATTCTGGCATAATTGTTCTGGGGTGCAGCCTAGGCACCAGGATATTTAAAAGCTCTGCAGGTGATAGAAATTGCAAGCAAGCTGAGAATAGTTGCCTTAGCAACTCAACATGGTTCTCAACATGTGGTTCTCAACATGTGGTCCCAGGACCAGCAGCAGCAACCTTCCCTTGGTGCTTATTTGAAATGTACATTCTCTGTACATCTGAGACCTAGTAGCTCAGAATCTCTGGAAGTGGGACCCAGCAATCTATTTTCACACACTCTCCAGATCACTGGAGTATATGCTGATACACAATAAAGTTTAAGAACCACTGTTCTGGTGGTCCTCAGTGTCGGACCACACTCTCCTTGTTAACAGACATCGGTCAGGTCCTGCTCTGCATCCTCTTACCAACTCTGCTCACAGCTAAAGTTCCTTTGCTTCACCTCTAAATTCAGCCTCACCTTCATCTTCAGATCTAGTTCTCACCTGAGGTAGGAAGGATGTCAGGCATGCAGGCTCAATGCTCTTAACAAAGGGTTCATCTTCCTGGCACACTTGTTCTGATCTCTTGGTGCCCGTCTCTAAGGGGTGGACCTGGCTTCACAGACCCAGTTCTGATAACCAGTTCTGACAACCATGTTGTTGTCATTCTTCAGGATCAGAACTTCTTATCTTAATCATCTGCCTCATACCCCCAATTTCTCTAAAACTGGGGACCCTAATTGTATATACTGATGCCATCATCCCCAGAGACCAATGTGTTCCTCTGAATTTCCTCTGAAATAACTGCCTATGTCTCTCTGCAACTACCTTCCTACATGGACTTCCTTAAAGGAAATAAAGAATTATGTAGGTGTAGATTTATTGTCTAACTTTTACTTTGACTTTTTTTTTCGGCCGCACTATGCAACTTGCGGGATGTTATTTCACTGACCAGGCATCAAACCCAGGGCCCCCGCAGTGAGAGCTCTGAGTCCTAACCGCTTTACCACCAAGGAATTCCCTATTGTCTGACTTTTAAAAGTAACACCCACTCATCATAGAAACTTAGAGAAATCAAAAGGACAAAGAAGAAAACAAAAACCATCTTTCATCCCCCCTCTCTGTAACAACCATGGTTAACATCTTGGTATGTTTACTTCCTTTTTTTTCCTCTTGCACTTTATGTTTGTATGTATGTATGATCTACTTTGTTCCAACAAGCATATGATACAAAGGGGCATGATACAGGACATAATGATTTTGAAATATCCTATTGATCGAATTATTGGTCTCAATGCTTCACTCCTCAGTAGTGGATCATATATACACATCCTTAACATTGTGGGTGGAATATATATCCCCCCACACACTCCTTGGCTTTGGAATTGGCCGTGTAACTTGCTTTGGCTAATGGGATGTTAGCAATACATGATATAAACAGAGGCGAAAAATCTGCTTATTTTGTTGACTCGCCCTTTTGTACTCCAGTGATCTGCCATTGCCCCTTCAGCTACGGCCCAAAGGGCAAACATGGAGCAGACTCCTTCCCACACCCAAGCAAACCAGCAGATGCTCGAGCAATAAAAAATTCCTTATTACTGTATGCTATTGAGTTGAGTTTGGGGTAGTTTTTTATGTCATTTTATTGTGGCAACAGTTGATTGATATATAGCCTGTCTCACTTATTCTTAGTGAGACATGTCTTACATGTTTTCACATGGTAACATCGTTGAAGTCAGGCTATGTCTTATAATCAATGGCATGCCATAATTTTTTTGACAAAGGGTTTTTTTTTTAATTTCTTAGTGGTGTGTAAAAGAATGGTATTTATTATATTTGATAGCATCCTAGATTTTATGAAAACTAATAGGTGAAAAATCAGTTGTAAATTAATATATATAGTGCTTGACCATTAACATTCATTTATACACATATATTCTTTATATATATCTTACATATGTGTGCATTTTATAGATATATATGTTATGTGTGCCTGTGTGTATACAAGTATGTGTGTATATATATATTCATATATGTCACTTCAAAAACTAAATTTTGGTTGTTCTAGAGTACATAAAAATATATATTAAAGAACTAATTTCTCTTTAGGGTGGGAGTACAGGTGGATAGTAATTTTTGAGTTTGAAATTCAAGGCTCTTTATATATGTCTAGATGAAATGAAATGACAGGAGAATTAAACCGCTGAATATACTAATAGGATTATTTAATTGAATGCTAGTTGATCAAGATAGTAGTTGGGATGGTGGGAGCCTGGAACTTACAGAAGAGCATGACAGTGAGAAATTCCCAGTGGTACAGAATTGTTGATGAATTCCAAGAAGAGTGATGTTTAGCATATTTTGTAATTAACCCCAGCTTATCCCAGCCCTTTTTCACACCACAGCCTTTTTGAGAAGATACACGGAAAGGGGCCAATGTGTCCTTTGGGTTGATAGATCCCTGGAGACAGAATGGGAGAAAATGGAGTGAATTCACTAAATCCCCAGATATCTTTATAAGGCCCTGGACCACCCCCGGATTAAGAAGTAGAGATTCAAGCTATGTTCATTGCAAAGGCAAGAGTGTTTCCAAAAATTCTGAAGATGTGAAAAGTCTAGGGTAACACATACAGGGAGAAAAAAATAAAAAAAAATAAAAAGCTTAAAGGAAATGCTCCAAAACATTGGCAAGAGATATCACTATCTCTTGATAGTGGGTCCTTTTTTTTTCATACTTTTTGATACTTTCCAAGTTTCCATGATGTAGATGTATTGACGTCAGAAGCATAAAAACAAAATATGTTTCTATTAAGTATATGAGAATGAAGAAAATGGTGGGACCATAAAATGGAAACAAGAGTGTGATTGAGACAACGTTCTGTTGTGTACCCTGCTCATTTTTCATGGATCAAGAGTATTCCCCCATTTTATTCCCAATTCTCCACAGCGTTGTTAGTGATGGCTATATAACAGCATATAAATGAATGAATCATAATTGATTTAGTCCTCTACAATTATATAATTGAGAAATAATTGAGTTATTTCCATTTTTCATGCTATTAGCAGTAACTGTGCTAAATATTTTTGTATGTAAATCTCATCCATCCCCATCAGCATTTTTACATGCCTGGTCTTCTGATTACCTAAATGTCTTGCCGTTTACTCTTCTCACTTTCTGGAACACTCTATAACCAGTAGTTAAATATCCTCAGTGCCTTTTGCTTCCTCACCTGCTTTCCATCACTGTCTCCACATAATACCGTGTTCTGATTCCTGAGCTGGAGCCCCTTCCAGTTCCAGCCCAGCATCTAGAAGGACCAGCCTTCTGGTGCTTCAACTTGAAACAGAATTACCACCACACTGCTCATTTCTCTTTAAACAGGGCCTCATAAAAACATTTCTAGCAGCTGTGAACTTTCATCAGTGGAGCAATAAATGCTGCTGCTGCTGTGATTCATCAAATGTGCAGAGTAATCGTGTCACTTGGGTACTCCCAAGTTCTTAATGATTCTTCAGAAGTCAGCCCCAATACCTCCCTCTGTCTCTGTCTGTGTCTCTCTCTGTCTCTCTTTTTCTCTCTCTCTTACTTTGTTTTAAGATCCACATGAATCAGGGACTTTCCTGGTGGTCCAGTGGTAAAGAATCCGCCTTCCAATGCAGGGGACGCAGGTTTGATCCCTGGTCGGGGAACTAAGATTCCCACGTGCCGCGGGGCAACTAAGCCCATGCACCCCAACTAGAGAGCCCGCGTGGAGCAAACTACACACCCACAGAGCCTGCGCTCATACCACAACTAGAAAGCCCACATGCCACAACTAGAGAGGAGCCCATGCGCCGCAGCTAAAGATCCCGCATGCCTCAATGAAGATTCGGTGTGCCACAACTAAGACCCGATGCAGCCAAATAATAACAATAATAATAATAATAATAATAATAATAATTTTTAAAATATATAATGAAAAAAAAGATCCACATAAATCAGCAGCATTCCTAGTAGGTCACATGGGAGATGGACAAAATTCACTGATTTCCATTTACCTGATGGGGCCTTAACGCCTTAACTAATTCTAGTTTTATGGGGACCTACACACACACACACACACACACACACACACACACACACAGAGTAAGTAAACCTTGCTCTAATAATGTTTGAAACCCCAACAGAAAATGTCTCCCAGGACTTCCCTGGTGGCGCAGTGGTTAGGAATCCGCCTGCCAATGCAGGGGACACGATTCGAGCCCTGCTGGGAAGATCTCACATGCCACGGAGCAACTAAGCCCGTGCACCACAACTACTGAGCCTGCGCTCTAGATCCCAAGAGCCACAACTACTGAGCCCGCGTGCCACAGCTACTGAAGCCCGCGCGCTTAGAGCCCGTGCTCCCCAACAAGAGAAGCCGCTGCAATGAGAAGCCCGAGCACTGCAACCAACAGTAGCCCCCGCTCGCCGCAACTAGGGAAAGCCCGCGTGCAGCAGCGAAGACCCAACACAGCCAAAAATAAATTTTTTTTTATTAAAAAAAGAATGCCTACCTGTGGCTCCTTAGCTCTGACTTGGCACAGAAAGGTGCGGTGCCTGGACTGATGTGATGGCATCCTAGACCTGATGGAGTGCTTCTGTGAGCCCCTGGGGAGGTGGATTTCCAAAGCCTTGGGCAGGCAATTCGGGAAAAGATGGGAGCTTACTAATGGCTGGTCCCTTCCCTGACATCCAATCCTCTCAAGAGATAGTTTTCAAAGCTTAATCAGCCCCTCCTAGTCCAATGTCTCAGGCACTATTGTCCGGCCTCTCCGGAATCAATTTGTTGACAGCATCCCAACCCCCGCTTTCTTGGAAAGGAGCCTCTCCTCCTCATCTGGCGTCCACGTGGTTCGGTAGCTCTAACACCGCCATCTCTTGGGTGCCAACGCAGTCAGGTGATTCAAACCCAGCCAATGAGACAACTGCATTCCCTTCCACACAATGACTGGTTCAAGGGCAGGCACGTGACTCAAACCAAGCCAATCTGAGCCCATGAATATCAGTCCTGAGCCCATAACTAAAAACACAAGAAAACCGAAACAAGAAATGGGGATAAATAAGACTCCTTACTGTAGGATTTGAGCGCCTAGATTCAGGATACTTAGACTTAAAAATGATGTTAGCCAATATACCCTTTTTTAGCTTAAGGCCATTGAATCTAAGTTCTCTTTTATTTAAAACCAGCGAGGCTGATGAGCATAAACAGCGCTTATGTATTTATTTGTTTATTTAACAAACATATCAAACAACTGATATAAACAGGCACTGTGAGAGCGCCAGCCATTGATGTGTTACTAACTGAACCCAATGCAGGAAATCCCAAGATGCCGCTCTCTGAACAGGATTACAGAGAACTTCGAGTGACAGTATACACAGAGAGGTTTAATGAGAAAAGCGTTATACTGAGGATCAGGAAACAGATGTGTGTCCAAGTTTCCAAAAATATGATCTTGGATAAGCTTGTGAACCTTGATTCCCTTGACTATAAAATGGGGGTGGGGGAAATCATTAGGTCATTGTAAGGACTAAATAAGAAAATGTCTTTGAAGTACTATTACAGTGCCTTGCATGCAGGGCACTGAGTGTGTAATTTCTCAGTATAACATTAGTCAACCAGCTAGCCCTTCTAAGCTTCCATTTTCTCATCTCTAAAGTGAGGCTTTTTCACTCCATCAGTGGTTTTCAATCCTGGCTGCAAACTGAAACCACCAGGGGAGTTTTAAAATATACAGATGCCCAGGCTCTATGCCCAGAGATACTGATTTAATTGGTCTGAGTAGGGGCTCTTGGCACTGACAGCTTTTAAATGCTCCCAGGTGATTCTAATGTGAAAACAGAGTTGCGAACCACTGCAAGAGATGAAGATCACTTTACAAGTTAGCAGTCTAAGGCTCTTATTAAGAAAAGAACAATTTAAGCAATCATTAAAGCTATAAATTTTCCTGCAGAAATATCCCAAGATGATGCCTTTGAAAGTGGGCAATTAACCCTTCAGCAGAAAATGTTTAAAAATTTAAATTCAAACTCGGCAAAGTCAGTCTCCGTTAAAGGAGAAAATTAATTAAAAGAGGAAAATTTTTATCTCTCTGAGATAGTTCAGCAAAATCTTTTATTGCCTCTGTCATGCTGTTGGCAGGACTCTTGTCCCTAAGTAAAAAAATCTCAGGGAAAGGAGATACCAATTTTATTCTGTGAAAATACTTGGAGTTAATGAGTGTGTGTGTTTTTAATAGTTCCCTTGGGAAATGCTATACAGTAAATATAATTGAAAGTGGGAGGTGGAGCTGTTTATTCATCAAGCATATATTTTAAAGACGCAATTATGAAAAGAATGCTGCAGCATGTAACATGATATGGCAGCTAAAAATGCAGCATAATTTTCTGAAGTGTTTTAGAGACCTCTCAAATCATGGGGACTGGTAAAATTACCACATTGATATCTTACTTTGTCCTTGCTATTTGCATGGTCGCATACTTATAAAACAGGATAGAATATATCCTCATCTCAGAATAAAATTCTTGTAGGAAAAATAGATCATGTTCTCTAAAAATATGAGCCAAAAAAGACCATAGAGAACTCACATTGGCAGAAATTTTCAAAAACAGTGGGATGAGAACTGAAATATGACATAGTATACAGAGATTTGATTCCAAGTGGTTAAACAAATTAACTGCGTGGCCTTGGGAAATTATTTAGCCTGTAGAGGACATCTGCTTCCAGCCAAGATGAAGTAAAAGGGACCTGATTTACATTTCCCCCCAAACAACAACACAACGACAACAACAAATACATAAAACGATTTTCAGGACACTGGACATCAGGCAACAAAGGACAGTGATCCCTGGAAGACTGGAAACAAATGAGTGAGCCATAGGACTTCCCAGGAAGCCTAAGGGATGCTCCAGGCCACAGCGCAGGAAAGGGGAATCCAGGAGTAGCCCAGTGGACTTCCTGAGTTGAGGAGCTAAGTTCCAGGGAGACCAAAGCGGCTAGGATTTGCACGACAGAGTACTGGAGAGTAGAGACCTGCACAGAGAGAGAGCCCTAAAGATCTGCAAAAGGTCCTCCTGGAGTATTCAGCAGGGTACAGGTTGGTACATATGTATGAGGAAACTTACCTAGGACAAAGAAAGAGCCATTTGATGGATTAAAAGGAACAGTAGTAGGTGTTCACAAAGGCTGGGAATAATGCCCCTTCCTATAAGCCAGACTGAAAGCCTTATAATTCAGAGTACTCAGAAGGATCTTGCCTCAAAGGTGGGGAACAATTAGCCCTAGACTAAGCACTTCTCTCGTCTCACCTAACAAATCTTAAAAGCAAGACCCAAAAGAATCTAATTGTTTCCAAATAACAACTATATTCCAGATAAAAGCTCAAGGATTATTTATAGGACTACAAGTATATCCAACAGCCAACAATGTGTGACATCCTATCAAAGGTTATCAGGCATGTAAAGAAGAAAAATAATACAGCCCATGAGAAGAAAAATTAATCAAAACTGACCCAAAACAGGCACAGATGTTAGAATTAGAAGTCAAAATACATTAAAATAGTTAATATAAATGTATTTTATACGTTCAAAAGGTTAAGTAAAAACATACAGTAAAATACCCAAACAGGGACTTCCCTGGCTGTCCAGTGGTTAAGACTTTGCCTTCCAATGCAGGGGGTGTGGGTTCAATCCCTGGTTGGGGAACTAAGATCCCACATGCCTCAGGGCCAAAAAACAAAAACATAAAACAGAAGCAATATTGTAACAAATTCAATAAAGACTTTAAAATTGGTCCACACCAAAAATCTTAAAAAAAAAAGACCCAAACAGAACTTTGAAAGATGAGAACTATAACGTCTAAAATGAAATGTACACAAGGTAAAAAAAATTATTGAAAAGTTCAACAAAACTGAAGTACAAAACAGTGAAAGAAAAAGAACATAAACTACCACAAGATACATCATAACCAAATTGCTCAAAACCAGTGATAAAGAGAAAAATCTTCAAAGCAGCCAGAGCAAAATGACATGTTACATAAAGAGAAACAAAGATAAGAATGACAGCAAGATTTATCTTCAGACACAATGCAAGCAAAAAGACAGTGGAGCAACATTTTTAAGGTAGTGCAAGAAAAAAAAAAAAAAAAGTCAAGTTAGAATTCTGTACCCAGCAAAAATACTTTTCAAAATGAAGGCAAATGTTTTCAGACATTTGTTTTTTTAAGTTGAAAGAATTTATCTCCAGCATTGCCGCACTCCAAGAAATGTTAAAGGAAGTCCCTTCAGAAAGAAGGAAAATGGCATCAGATAGAGACATGGATCTACTCGAAGAAATGTAAACTACTAGAAGTAAATCTATAAGATTTCCTCTTGTTATTTAAATATTTTTGAAAGATAATTGACTTTTAACAAACTCAAACATGAATTTTGAAGTTTAGAATATATGTATAAGTAAATTATATGATAAATATAGCATAAATGCCAGAGAACCCTATACTCTATGTGAAGTAGTATAATATCCCTTGATGAGCGACTGTGATAAATTAAACATATACACTACAAACCCTAAAATAGCCACTAAAATAACAAAACAGTCATAGCAAATCAATCAGCAAGGGAGATAAAATTAAATCATAAAAATTCAATTATCTAAAAGAAGTGAGAAAAGGGGAACGAAGAACATATAAAACAAATAGAAAACAGTAGCAAAGTGAAATACTCAAACTTAATTGTATCCAAAGTCACATAAACTCAGATGGGCTGAACATCACCAATTAAAAGGCAGAGTTTATCAGATTGGATAAAAAGCAAGACCCAATTATGTTCTGCTGACAAAAAAAGAAAGAAAAAAGGCACTTTAATATAAAGAACACAATAGGTTTAAAGTAAATGGATGGAAAAGAAGATATACCATGATAATACTAGTCCAGAGAAAGCTGGAGTGGCTATATTAATATCAGACAAAGTAGATAGTAGAACAAAAAACATGACCAGAGAAAAAGAAAGTCATTTCGTAATGATAAAGGCATCGAATCATCTAGAAGACACAACAGTCCTAAATGTGTATGCACCTAACAGCAGAGTTTCAAAATACGTTAAGCAAAACATGATAGATTGGTAGTTTGAGATTGACATGTACACAGTACTATATTTAAAATAGGTAACCAACAAGGACCTACTGTATAGCACAGGGAACTCTGCTCAATATTGTGTAATAACCTAAATGGGAAAAGAATTTGAAAAAGACTGAATATATGTATAACTGAGTCACTTTGCTATACACCTGAAACTAACACAACATTTTTAACCAACTATGCGCCAATATAAAATAAAAGTTTTTGAAAAAAACATGATAGTACTTCAAGGATAAATAGACACATCCACAATTACATTCAGAGACTTAAATACCTCCTTTTCAATAACTGTTAGAACAAATCTCCCCCAAATTCTCTGGCCAGAAGTGCAGAACACACGCAAATTAACCAGATGGCAAAAGAGGCCATGTGCTTTCGTGGTGATCTCTCCACCCTTCTGCTTCTAAACACCCTGTCTTGCCTGGGGCAGTGTTGCCAAAGTGCAGGTGAAAAGAGCCTATGAAGACATCTCCTCTCATCTTACTACCAGGACCTGCTTCCAGAACAGAAATTAAAGGGAGAAGCTCTAAGCTATCAGTGGGTTAAAAAAAAAAAAAAAGAAAGAAAGAAAAGAAAAGAAAAGAAAAATAAAGATCAAAGTAGCAGTGGTGACTGTACCCACACACACAGGTGTTTATGACTGTAAATGAAACAAAAATGTCTACAAGGACACATCAAATTCCTAATGCTGGCTATCACTGAGAACGGAGTCAGAACATGTTACTGTAAGCCTGTATTCCCTCTGTAGTAATTATTATAGCTCCCAATTATTAAAGTATTCCTAGCTGCCAGGCAGCATGCTGAATGCTTAGCCCACATCACCTCAGTTCATCTTCACATACCAATCATACCATAAGGTAGATATTTTACCAATGAAGAAAATAAGGCTCGGAGGTAAAAATGACATTTGAAGATCTCATAGCAGAGAGCAGCACAAACTTTAGGGCTGCATAATTCTGAAGGCTCGTGTTCTTAACCAACGCACAGCACCCTCCAATTCAAAAGAGTGAATGAGACTTAGACTCACAGTGTGCTTAGCACATGCTAGGGGTGATGTATTGAATCCTTCCAACAACTCTGTGAGGTTGGTACTAACTTGGTTCCCCTTTAACAGACAAGGAAACTAAAGGGCAAAGAGGTTAATTAACTTGCCCATAAGAGATGCATCCAGGATGCAAATTCAGGTTGCCTGGATTCACAATTGGTGCTCTCACTACTAATCTACACCACCTCTAAACTTAGAGGTGTGCCTCTTTTTGCGCAAGTCACTGGACTGGGGATATAAACTTGTCCCTTCCTTCAAGGAAATCAACATTTAGAGGAAATCTTATGCTAACAGGATAAGACAAAATCAGAATATGGCATGGCATGCCCTGTGTGTTAGCTGTGTCTGCTGTGTAAAAACATGTGCAAGAGACGTCTATAAAGTGTTCATATACTTCCGTCCATGGGCAGTAACTCCACTTCTAGCACATGATTTCCTGAAGAAATCACCAGAAATGTGATCAAAACGCATGTGTAAAAGCAGCACTATTTACAGTAACCAAGACATGGAAACAACCTAAATGTCTATCGACAGATGAATGGGTAAAGAAGATATGGTATATGTACACAAAGGAACACTACTCAGCCATTAAAAAAAAGAATAAAATAATGCTATTTGCAGCAACATGGATGCAACTAGAGATGATCATACTAAGTGAAGTAAGTCAGACAGAGAAAGGCAAATACCATATGATATCATTTATATGTGGAATTTAAAATATGACACAGGTGAACCTATCTGCGAAACAGAAATAGACTCACGGACATAGAGGACAGACTTCTGTTTGCCAAGGGGGAGGGTGGTGGGGAAGGGAAGGATTGGGAGTTTGAGATTAGCAGATGCAAACTATTATATAGAGAATGGATCAACAACAAGGTCCTACTGTATAGCACAGGGAACTATATTCAATATCCTGTGATAAACCATAATGGAAAAGAATATAGGACTTCCCTGGTAGCGCAGTGGTTAAGAATACACCTGCCAATGCAGGGGACACGGGTTTGAGCCCTGGTCCGGGAAGATCCCCACATGCCACAGAGCAACTAAGCCCATGAGCCACAACTACTGAAGCCCGTGCGCCTATAGCCCGTGCTCTGCAACGAGAGAAGCCGCTGCAATGAGAAGCCCACTTGCCGCAACAAAGAGTAGCTCCAGCTTGCCGCAACTAGAGAAAGCCCGTGCCCAGCAACAAAGACCCAATGCAGCCAAAAATTAATTAATTTATTAATTAATTTTTTAAAAAAGAATATAAAAAATGTATATATATTTTAAAATGTATATGTAAAGATGCTTCTTGCAGCAAAACGTGATAGCTAAAGTTGTCTGCCACCATGGGGATGTTGAATTAATTGTGACACATGTATTTGAAAGGATAGGGTGCCGTCACTGGAAGATTATGTTGTCATATTTAATGCTTTTTAAAGTATCTTTTAAAGCTTTTAATCACAAGGAGAAATGCTCGTGATATGGTATGAAGCAAAATAAGAAAAAAAAAAAAGAATTGGCAGGTCTAGCACAGTCTCAGTCATGTAAAATAATAATTAACACTAATTATAACAGTAAAAATAATGTGAGAAAATAGGCAAGGAGTTCGTAGTGATTGCTTCTAGCTAGTGACTTATGAATGCCTTCTGTTCCTGCCTTTTTGTTTCTATGCTTTCGAATTCTTAGAAAGTCATCATATGTTATTTTTATAGTCAGGAAAAGGTGAGCCTAAAATTATGTGTGGAAGAAAAAACTAGAAGAAAATATAGAAAAATATTAGCAGTCGTTATGATGGTGGTGGGTGGTTGGTATTTTTTGTTCCTTTTTCAAACTTTATTTACAGCAATTTGTCACTTTTGTAAGGAAAAGATATATGAGAGTAAAACCTGGTTAATACCAGCATTATTTATAACAGTGAAAAGCTGAAAACAACATAAATATTCAGCTGAAGATTGGTCAAATAAATTACCTGCACAGATGTTACCTGTGTAAGAGAGTATTATGCAGCCACTGGAAATAATGTTTGCAATGGGATTTTAATGGTGGACAGAAATGTTTATGGCATGTGTTTAAGCCAAAATTTTGCATCAAAGACGTCTCCCAATTTTGTTACTACTACTACTACTACTACTACTACTACTACTACTACTACTACTAATAAGACAAATACACTTAAGTATTACCAGTTGTTAATCTATTGGTTATAAATGATTTTCATTTTACTTGCTGTGCATTTCCCTCTTGTCATCTTATATATAATGAACATATGTAGCTTATGTTTTTTTTAACTTTTTTTTAATGGAAGAAGAAAAAGCTGGACTCATTTGAGTCTTTCAAACCAATTACTGTTACCTTAGTTGGCATTACTGTGTCTTCTCTCCCAGGGACAATGGTTTTGACACTCTGATTTTAGTTTGGGACCTAAATGGCTTTGGTCCCTGGATAAGAAACTCCAGGCCTTGGCTAATAGGTAGGGGAAAAGCTTTAGGTAATAGATTAGGAGACCTCTACCAAAATTATGCCCTCAGAGAATTCATTTCGCCTGCATTCAAAGCATAGCTCTGTGTAACCCTCAGCTCTTCCCTTAACTTTTCAGAGACTTGGTCACCCACTGGCTCATTTATACAATACAAATTTATTGAGTACTGTGGTCAGTTGCAACGATGGCCCCTTCCTATAGGCCCACTCAGAGGTAAAATGACATTTTATGTAATTTTGCAATGTCTTCCCACTTTGCCCTTGACCCTGGGCTCAGCCATGCAACTTGCTTTGGTCATTTGGATGTCAGCAAACAAGATGCAATGCAGAGGCTTGAAATGGGCGTGTGCCTCTGGCATCACCATGAGAACACACCCAGGGTAGCCTATTGGAGGAAGAGAGACACATGGAGCAGAGTCACATTAATAAAGCCAGCCTAGATCAGCCTATGCCCAGCGCTGATCCCCAGCAATAATCAGCAGAGCCACCTAGCCAACTCCTAGTTGACCCCCAGATGTCTGAGAACTAAATCCTTTTTTGGTATAAGCTGAGTTTGGGGAGATTTTTTGTGCAGGATTATTGTGTCAATGCAGGTACCATTACATGCTAGCTACTTCTCCAGGCACTGATCACAAAGGTATAAAAGGATAATACATGAAAGGCCTATCATGAAAGGTTTTTTATGATTAAATAATAAAATACATGTGAAGTGCTTATCCATTAATAAATGCAGGCTGCTATTGTGTTTAGTCACATGGCTACAGATCAAATGCATCATTTCCAGAATGGCTGATGTGTGAAGAAGATGTGTCACTTGGCTGGATCCTGACTGCAGCAGTAGAAACCTTGGCATGCATGTCCATCATAATCATTGCTACCTTCAGAAGCAAGATATACCATATTTTAATGACCACCATTCCCATTCCTCTTGAATCTGAAGATTTCAAGGCAGTTGACCTAAGAGCAGTCAAGGAAGACCACCCACATTTTCTAATCTTTCCATCTACCACTGTGCATCCCTTTTTTCTATCAGAGGTTTTGGTACATCTGCTCAATAACCCTAGGTAAAGGGGACTATTATGTACTAGGTGCACTGGGGAAGAATGTGAAGGAAGTTGAGATAATAAAATCCAAGGAGCTCATGATAAAGTAGGGGACATCACAGCCAGCATCACCTCCTTCCCCGCCACCCTCATCACTCTGCTGTATACGTGCCCCGGTCAGCTTTCTTAGGGACACTCATCCACAATGGTTAAGAGCAAGAGCCTTGTAGACAGATTGCCTGGGTTCAGATTCCAGCCCTACCATTTGTTATTTAACTCATCTCCAACAAGTCTGTCTCCAGTTAGGTGGGCTGCGCATACGGGCCAAGGACTTTGTGAACATTTGTATTATTTTTCTCTGGAAAAGTCCAGAAATAACTGGCTTCAGGAACTATTGGATCCAAGGACTCAAGCAGTTTTCGCAGGGATCCATCTCCCTTTCCAGAAGATATGATGGGATGCTGTCTCTCTATGACTTAGGCAGGTGTTATTCAAATTACAGGTATGGGGGACTTCCCTGGTGGCACAATGGATAAGACTCTGTGCTCCCAGTGCAGAGGGCCCGGGTTCAATACCTGGTCAGGGAGCTAGATCCCACATGCATGCCACAACAAGAGTTCTCATGCCACAGCTAAGGACCCCTGGAGCTGCAACTAAGAAGCCCACCTGCTGCAACTAAGGAGCCCACATGCTGCAACTAAGGACCCCACGAGCCACAACTAAAGAGCCCACCTGCTGCAACCAAATAAATAAATAAATAAGTAGTTTTTAAAAACTTGCAGGTATAGGGAGTGAGGCCAAGATGGCAGAATAGAAAGACCCCAAGCTCACCTCCTCTCACGAGCACAACAAAATCACAATCTGCAGAACAATCATTGATGAAAAAGACTGGAACCTACCAGAAAAGATCTACAACTAAAGACATAAAAGAGGAACCACAATGAGACGGGTAGGAGGGGCGGACTCAATGATATAATCAAGTCTCAAATTGCAGGTATGATGTATCAGACAGCCCAAGACTTATAGTAACTTCACTGGAAAGAGGTGGCCATTTGTTGATAGATCCAACAGAAATCTCCCAAGAGGGGCTGTGGTTGGCCTGATTTGGGTCATTTTCACCTCCTTATGCCAGCGGGTGTAGACTACTCCATCTGATGGAATGAGTTCTCTCAAAGACAGAAACGTTCTAGTGCCAAAAAAAGGGGAAGACATGACAGGCAGGTAAAATTACAGATACCCACAACGGGAGGTAAAGATAATGAGGCAGGCGCAGCTAGCTGATCCCCTAAATCTGTTCTCCCCTTTTTCATTTCCTGGGTGAAATAGCTAGACCATATTTTCCAACCTCTCTTGCAGACAGGATGGTGATTGATGGCTAGGCCATGTAATGGAAGCAGGAATAATGAATGCCCTTCTGAGCCCAGGCTTTTAAGAAGTGATGTGTAACTGCTCCCTGCTGTCTTGCCCCTTCCATCAGCTGGATGAAGATGATCATTAGGTCCTAAAGGACAGAGGAGCTCCAAGGTAGAAGCAGCTCCAGCCTCCACTTCTAGAAGAGCTGCCCGTCAGCTTGAATACCCACCAAGGACTATTACAGAACAGGCCCAGACTTCCGTTGTGTGGTCCCGTCACATGTCTGGGGCTATTTGTTCCTTCAGTCTAGCCTACCCTAACTCACCCAAGTAGTAATATGTGAACTGTACCTAGGGCTCAACTCATGAAAGGTTAAAAAGTCAAGCCTAGGGGAACAGAATAAGTGCTCATTAAATGTTGGTTGAATGACTAAATGCTTATGATGCTGAGCAGGTCGAACAAAATCAAAGATGAAGGCAAACTTCATTCCACCCACGCTCCCAAAATATGCTGAAGAGGATCTTGAATGATGCTTCTGAATCTCTGCTTTTGCTGTATTGTCTTTGATAAGAGTCTCCCTCGAGTCAGCTCAGATGCTCATGGCCACCCCAGGGCCTGGGGATTTATTTCAGAAAAGAATCTGTGAGGACGTACCTGCTTCATTAGGCGCTCATCCATGTGGAAGATGGGCCGAAGAAAGATGTACTTCCCAATCTCTCCAGAGAAAGAACCCAACGGGTTTTGATGGATATCCCCATCGTCCGTGTCTGCAGCTTTTAAACACTTGACTTAACAACTTCCTTTAATTTCACTGAACATAAGTTATTGATCCTCATCTCTGTTGCCTGGAAGCCCCAATCCTGATTGTTAATTGAGCTATTGATTTTGGCTCACATTAACTGTTCCTGAAGGAGTGAATCTTGGGTAATGTGGGCAGGTGGGCTAGCGAGGCAGAGGAGGTGAGGGCTCTGCTGGGAAGTGATTTTAATTAGTAATAATAGCTTCATACTTAGCTGACTGGTTTGTAATACGCATGGTGACATCCCTATAGATCAAGAGACAGACCAGCAGTGGTCCTTCTATAGGAAAATTAAATTGGGTCAATTATCTAACTGTTGGGTGATTTCAGATTGCTACTGAACTCAAAATGAACGCCTTGCCATGTGCATCGGATCCATAGCTCAGCCCCAAAGCTTACTCACGTTTGGAAGTATAATTAATCTGGTTGGCCTCTCCCCTGCTTTTCCGACATACCATTTTAATGCTCAGAAATTTCCAGGAAACAAAGAAAATGGCCATGAATAGAGGAATGGTTATATAAAAGCATTTACATCTCTGCCATGGAATTATTATGAAGTCATTTGTTGACACCCAGTTACTGGGCAAAGCAGATTCCACAATCTAAGTATTGTAAGTAAAAAAAGTCATGTTCTAGAAAGGAGTAGATAACATGAACACATTTTTATAAAATAAGCAATTACCAACAACCATACATGATTTATGGGCCAGGAAAAAAAAGTACGAAGGATCCACAACCGATCCTAATATTAGCTAACATTGGGGTGGGCATGCAGTGGCAGGGAGAGCACACATGTATATTTTTAAGATTTAATACTTATTTACATAATGCTTATTATGTGTCAGGCATGATTTTAAGTGTTTTATATATATTAACTCATCGAATCCCTGACAACTACCTGATATGTGTTCTGTTATTATCCCCACTCTACAGATGGGAAAACTGAGGAACAGAGAACTAAGTAATCACTAGGGCAAGCCAACTGAGTGGTAGAGCTGAAATTTGCCCCCAGAGTCTGGGCTCACAAGCACAATGTCTGTATAAAAGGGGATAGTGGGACTCCAGGTAATTTTTACTTTGTTCATGTACTCTTATGTATTATTCAAATATTTTATGATAAACATGAACTGTTTATTCCGTTGAAAAGAAATAAAATATTCAGCCCCCTTCAATCAGACCAGTGGCCTAATTTGGTCATTTAACAAGCATTTGCTGAGTTCCAACTTTGTGCCAATCAGTATGCTGAGACATTCACATGCATTATTTAATTTACAGAATGTTCCTGTGCTCTTATTATTGCCTATATTTCACAGATGTGGAAATGAGCACATAGAGAAGAAGTAGCTTGCCCAAGTCAATGCAAGAAGATTGTGGTAAAGAGGGAAATGAACCCATAACTTCCTAGACTAGTGTCATGACATAGAAATAGAACATGAGTCAAAGGTATAATTTCAAACTTTCTCGTAGCCACATTTTAAAAGTGGAAAAGAAATAGGTGAAATTCAAATCAATATATTTTATTTTACCCACTATATGCAAAATATTATCATTTCAACATGCAGGCAGTATTTTAAAAATTAATAATGAAATAGTGTACAACCTTTTTCACTAAGTCTTGGAAATGTAGTGTGTATTTTACACTAACAGAACCTCTCAATGTAGACACAAAATTTTCACTGGAAATGACCAATCTGTACTTAGATTTAATAAATTTTACCATTGAAATGATAGATTCACAAGATGTTGCAAGCACACTTACAACTTTTGTTTTGTTTTTCTTTTTATTTTTTTTATATTTGGCTGCATTGGGTCTTCGTTGCTGCACACGGGCTTTCTCTAGTTGCGGCGAGCAGGGGCTACTCTTTGTTGTGGTGTGCGGGCTTCTCATTGCAGTGGCTTCTCTTGTTGCAGAGCACGGGCTCTAGGCGCACGGACTTCAGTAGTTGTGGCTTGCGGGCTTCAGTAGTTGTGGCTCATGGGCTCTAGAGCACAGGCTCAGTAGCTGTGGTGCACGGGCTTAGTTGCTCCACGGCATGTGGAATCTTCCTAGACCAGGGCTCGAACCCGTGTACCCTGCATTGGCAGGCGGATTATTAACCACTGCACCACCAGGGAAGTCCTTGAAAGTTTTTTAATAACTGAATTGTGTATCGGTTTTTAAATTAAAATTTAAATTAAGTAAAATTAAAACTTCCATTCCTCAGTCACATTAGCCACTTTTTAAATGCTCAAGAGCCACATGTGGCTAGTGGCTACCATATTGGACAGAGCAGATCTAGACTATAAGCATCACACAGGCAGGGACCCTCTTGTCTTATTCACCCAGCAGGGAGCATAAAATATAGTAGGTGCTCAATAAATACTGGGGGAATGGAAGAAAGAGACAGATTTAAACCAACATATCATAACTTTGCTTGCTCTTCTTTTTTTAATTATAGCCAATTCAGTTGGTATACTAAAAAAGAGAAAACCCAAGAAGATGAATGCATTAGTGTTTATGGAGCATCTACTCAGAGTCAAGGACTATGACCTCTGCAGTTGATCTCATCTCCAAATCCAAATCTTACCTCCACCACTTGCTAGCTGCAGACCTTCCTTAGCCTCTCTTAGGGTGGGGATGGTGATAACTCCTTCCTCAGAGCATTAATATGGGGACAGATGCAAAATTCCCCGCACAGAGCCTGGCACATTGCAGATACTCAACAGGGAGAATTCAGTTCCCTAGAGAGGTGGGAAAGTAAACTTACACTTGCCTCAATTTTTATCTTCTTTAGACTGGTGTCTCTCAATCTTTTTCTTTCATTATCACCTCCCTAAAAAGTCTTATTTAGACTTTTTTTTTCTCCTAACCAACACCCTCCCTGAAATTTTAACACCACAGATATACTGTATATCTGTGCATGTACCGTAGGCATATCTGCACTTTATGCATAAAAAGAACAAGATATTTCACCACACGAAGACCAGTTTGTCCCCTGATGTGCACCATATCACCCCCGTCAAGAATGTGTAATTTAAACCAGTGGTTCTCAACTGAGGCCTTTTGGCAATTCTGGAGACACTTCTGGTTGTCATGACTGGAGGTGAGGGTGCCACTGCCATCTAGTGGGTGGAGGCCAGAGATGCAGCTAGACATTCTACAATGCACAGGACAGGCGCCCGCAGCAAAGAATGCTCTGGTCCCAAATGCAAATAGTATGGAGGCTGCAAAACCTCAGCTTTAGGCCAATTCGTACTGCACAGATGAGGGACCTATCCCGTGGCTACTTGTCATGGCCACTAGGGTCATCACCAGACAGGCAGCATGGACACAAAATAGTCGTCCTCCCCATAATCCTTCACTGAAAGAAAATGGGGAGTTGGTGGGGGGAGACCAACAGCCCAGACCCCTTTCTCACATCCAAGCCCCTAGCTGTAGCTCAGCGGGGAACAGTCTGTTTGACAAGTGTAAGCTTCTTGTCAGTGCTGTGAATGGTTTCAAAGCCTCTCCAAATTGGAGGTGTCGTCTGAAGGAGAAACATCCCAGCTTGGCGGGGTTGGGGGTCAGGCAGCCCCAGTCAGTGAGATTCAAACACTTGGCTCCTTCCTGGAGAGAAGGCTGACCTTGCAAGGGCTGGCAGCTTGGTTGAAGGGGGAACAACGTTGATTTCTGAAGACTGTCAAGCGAGAGCTACTTTGGGCTGAGTTGTAGGGAACTGGAGATCTATAAACCTTTTTATGTGCGGGGAGAAAGAAGCCAGCATTGTTTCTAATGAGTTTCCCAGGTAGGAGGAGACAAGCTGAGGCTGAGTGACAGTCAGGCAAGGAGCAAGTTTTCTTTTTATTAACAGGCTCATAAAGCTACTTTAAAATAAATTAAAGCTAGAAAAATATCCTTGGATCTACTGCCGGAAGGAAAACGTGATGGGGGCTGTGCTGATCAGCCTGGCCGTGACAATGCAGGGACGTCCTCCTGCAAGATCAGCTGGATGTCCAGAGGCTACAGAGCACACCCCAGGGTGAGCTGCTCTTGAGCTTTGGCCCCTCGTAGTTAACACAGGCAGCCTGCAGCCTCAGGTGCGCCTTAAGACAGGAGCCCATCCACAGATCCTGACTGCGCGGTCTGGGGGAGGGCACCTCTGAGGCTTCACTCTTCCCATTCAACCAGGCAATGAGATGGAGACCTGTAAATCACCATGACAACTCCCCTTCCCCCTCCTCTAGCCCTGGTACCCACCCTGAGATGCCTGGATAATCTAGATGTAAGCCCTAGATCCTGGCACCGAACTGATGCTTCCACCATTTTTCTTGCCTTTCCTCTACTCTTCCTCTTCCCCATCCACTGGTTTCCTTTGTCTTTTCTTTCTGACTTTTTTTCCTCCTTCCTTCTCTTCTCCCTTTCCTTCTTCTCAAAGAATCCCTATTGCCACTGCGTAGGGTAAGACAGTCGTCCTCTCTCATGTGGACACACATAACCACGTCACTCCACCATATGTAATCCTCAGTGGTTCCCCATTAAGGTCAACCAAGCCCCCTGGCATGGAAAACATGATAGCTTGACCCCTGCCAACTGTCCAGTCTCACCCTCTAATACTACCATTATAAACACACACACACACACTCCACTCTGCCATTCCCAAGCACAACATATCATTCTAAGCCTCTACTCCTAAGCTAACATTTAACAAATGACTCCCTCTATGCTGGAAGCTTTGGATTGATTAACTCTTTGAATTCTCACACAAATCCAATGAGGCTAATTCTGTTACCATCCCCATTTTCCTGATGCAGAAAAGGAGGTGTAAAGAAATTAAAGTGACTGTCAAAGATGACATCATGCTAGAAATGGGACTTGAACGGGGGCAGAGCCAGCTGTCTAAACACAGTGGCCCTGCTGCCTCCACACCTGTGTCCCTGGACCTGCCTTGTTCTCCTTTGAAAACCCTAACTCCTCTAGGTGAAAGACCATTTGCATTTTCTGTATAAGCACACTTGGATGTGTGTGTGTCCTGAAACCGTTTCCTTTTTTATTTTATTTAGCATGTTTACTGAATGCCAAAAACTGTGATAGACACTGGTGATACAACTGTGAATAGAAACCACCCCCAAAAATAAGCCCCTGGGTTTGAAGTTGTGTGAAGCCAGGCACCAAATCTGTCTTGTTTGCTGTGTCCCTGCAGCCCAGCATAGCTCTTGCTACATAGCAGGTGTTCAAAATCCATTTGATTTTTTTAAAATGGAAGAACGAATGAATGAGGGCAAAGTCAGAGGGAGGCGGCCTCTCCTTACTGAGATTCCATCTTAAAAATAGCCACAAGGACATTCTCAGAGGGATTGTCCCGTAGCCACATCCATTACTCCTGCGGATGACATCATTCATTCATTCATTCAACAAATGTCTGTTGGGCTCCTGCTACACATGATGCCTTCTAAGTGAGGGGAGAGTGCATGTGTATAGAGGGAGGGAGGAATTTATGAAGGTGGATAGGTTCTGATCCCAGGGGATCTGAAATACCAACTCGGAGTGGATTCCATTGTGTTGTCAATGGCGGAAGAGCTGTAGGGAGGCACTTACTGCCTGAACTTCTATTTCTCCAGGAAGCATGAAGAATAGATTCTAGTTATAGGCTGAAGGAGATGGGGGGACAGTAAGAGGCCAGTGTGACAGCCCCAGTTCGAGGGACCGGATCTAGGGCAGTGGAGGTGAGTATGGAGAGAAGGGAACGGTAGATGAAGTCACTACTGATGTCCACCAACGGACGTAGTAAGTGACTGATGGTTAAGTCAAAGTGACCTTCTCAGAATACGCCTCCACTTCCCCAGGGGACACTTCTCCTCACCTGTGCTCGTCAGCAGGAAGGGTGACCCTAGCATGCGTGTCCGTCTCAGACAAGGAATCCTCCAGCGCTCTGTATTCCAATATCAAGAGTTTTTCTTGCGCCTGCAAAGTCCTGCACCATCTGCCCTGCCTGCCTCTCTGACTGGGTCTTCTACCACCCCCATCCCACCTCCCCGTTCTCGCCATGCCCGAGCCTCACCAGCCTCCTTTCTGCTCCTAAACACTGCAAGTGCATTCTCACCTCATGGATTTTACCCCTGCTTCTCCTTCTGCCTTCAATGCAGTTTTCAAATTCCTTATAAACTGCTTTCTTTCCATGATGCCCGTCTCAGCTAAAATTTCACCTCTGTAGAGAAGTTTCCCTTGAGGTACCCCTTCACACACCCCCAGAGACCTGGAGAGAGAGAAAGAGAAGGGGGAGGCGGGGGACCGTTCTGTATCTGATACTATGGGAAAACCCTGGATGCTTTAAGACCAAACATCCTACATATTAGAAGTACCAAGTGCAGAATGCGATTTCCATGTAAATGACCCAGATGAGCAAAGCACTGACTCACCCCGAGAAACATCTACCTGGGGAAAAAAATGTTGTTTACACGAACAATACCAGATGTTGGACCCAGAATGCCCTGCCTTGACATTTGAAGGCTACCAGGGGAGATACAGGGACAGGCAAAGCCAAAGGAGCAGAATTGGGTTCATTTAGAAGTGACTTTACATATTAGGTTAATTCCCGGTATAATTCAAGAGTCTGATGGGGGATGGAGGAATAATGGAACGAAAGGAGTCCTTTAAAAGTGCTGAAGACAGAGCAAGACCCATAATTCCATCTGCAAGTAATGGTAGTTGAAATTGGTTGTCCCTGATTTGAATAACCTTGATGGCATCGTTATTTCTAATTGTGATTAGTGGTCGTAATGTGCTAATAAAGAAGACTCGAGACAAGGTACAACCTTGCCTCGTCCCACAAACGGTTTGGAATCAGGCCTGCGCTCTGGATAGGAGGAACCACAGCCAGGAGAGGCGCTGAAAGAGGATTTTTGTGAGCTTTTGAGGCAGAAGGTTTAGGAGTAAATTTCCTCCACTCCTAGATCAAGCAGTTCCACACAAAAATAAGGAAACATTGGGCTGGCTTTTCCTTATGGTAGCTCTTTGGTTGAAGAAGGTCACTCATGAATCCCAAGCACTTCATTGGAAAGTGTCGCTCTGAACATCTTTTCCCTTGTTTTGTTACTGAGTCCAAGCTGGCTCTAGGCTATGCAGGACAGGACAATGAATCAGAGACGAGGTGTTTAGGCAAGCAATAGGCCTGCAGACTAAAGTCTCAAAATAACCATCTTATCAGGGTTCGGATGCCAGTTTCTTTTATAGCACAGAGAGGGGGAGGAGATGAGGAAGTAAAGTAAAAAGGCCATAAGTTCTGCAAATATCCCCTGGAATGGCCAGCCTCAGGGAGGGAATGTGTTAATTTCTTCTTTCTTGCAGCCATCCACACTTGGACAGGGTCAGGATGCTTCCCTGATCAAAGGCACTTTGGTTTAACATTCAGGCAGAGGGGCTGGGTTCCCCGAGGCAGGCCATTATGTATAGACAGTATCCCTTTAGTGAACAAAAGCAGAGGAAAGCAAAGGTTAAAGTAAATGAAACAGATCCAGCATGTAGTCAGATTTGGCGCTTCCCTGTTACAATTTGTTAATATCATCCAGCCCCGGAGCAAGGCAGGAACACAGTGGCCCACTGGAAGTTTCTTCTCTAGGTTTTGGTGGTGAAGCAGGTAAGGGACCAACCCCAGTACCAAGATGGCACGCAAGCCCAGATGCCAGGATCAGTATTGTGTGGGTAAAAAGCTGCCTGAGGGGAATGTGTTAGTTTCCTAAGGCTACCGTTACAAAGTAACACAAACTATGTGGCTTTAAACAACAGAAATGTATCCTTTCACAGTTCTGGAAGCCAGAAGTCTGCTCTCCAGGTGTCAGCAGGGTCATGCTCTCTTTCTAGCTTCAAGTGGTTGCCCGCAGTCCTTGGCCTTCCTTGGCTTGAAGCTGCAAAACTCCCATCTCTGCCGCCGTTGTCACATGGCATCCTCGTCTGTCTGTGCCTGTCTCGGTGTCTCTTCTCCTCTCCTTATATAAGGACACCAGTCATGTCAGATTAAGGGTCCACCCTACTCCAACTTGACTTCATCCTAATTTATATCTTAATTACATCCAAAAAGACCCCATTTCTAAAGGAGGTCACGTTCACAGGTACGAGGGATTAGACTTCAACATAGCTTTTGGAGAAGACATAATTCAGCACACAACAGGAAGTAGATTGTTATGGTGAAGGAAAAAGCCTGGTTGCAGAAAAAGAGAGAAGTCAAGAGAGGAAGGGAGGGATTGGGGAGTGGAGGGAGGAAGGAAGGGAGGGAGGAAGGAAGGAAAAAAGGAAGGAACGAAGGAAGGAAGGGAGAAAAAGATATTGCAACATGGATGGGAGTTTAATTTATATAAGATTTTGTGGACATTTTTACTACTTTGACAGTACATCTATTTCCACCAAGTAAATCACTCAGGGATTCAAAGTTGGCAAGCCCTGTGGGTTTCTGTCTTCTCAGCCCTACCCTAAAATCCCAGGTCAGAGTCACTGGCAGTGATGGGAGCAGGCTGCCTTAATTCACCCCAATCAGGGCTCAGAGAGGTTAAGTGGTTTCACCAAGGTCACATGGCTAGCATATGGCAGAGCCAAGATTTTAATCCAAAGACATGCTCTTTCAGTGACGCTACAATGCTGTTCTAAATGTTTATTTCAATGAATAAATGGGTGAATGAATGAATGAGTGAGTGAAGAAAGGAACTATCCAGTCACGCATGTAGTAGCCTCCAGGGCTTCCTGGAGATGTTCTGGCATCTGGAAGAACACAGAAAGACTGTCTCACTCACCCATACATTCCAGGGCTTGGCAGAAATACAATCACAGTGCTCCAAGCTAGGATCCAATCTCATCAAATGTCAAGTCACCTGATTAAAAATAGTCCTTCTGTCCTATCTTCTCCTTCTGCCCCAAACAGATGCTGGGGCTCAGCCTCGCCCTGTGACTTATCTAATCTGCCTCTTGTCATTCATCCACTTTGGCTGGTCACAGTAGTATTCTACATTTAGGACCAGAGAAACTTGTGCTGCCATCAAAGGAAAAGACTATGAATAAATGGGCTAAGATGTATAATACAGCAGCCCATGTGATAATAGAGCCGGCTGTCAAAAGATAATGCTATTAATAATAGCAGAAGTCTTTATATTTATTGAAATAGTATTACTATTTATTTGGCTAATTGTATTTGTTTGCTAGGGCTGCTCTAACAAAGTACCACAGACTACATGGCTTAAACCACAAAAATGTATTTTCTCACAGTTCTGGATGCTGGAAGTCCGAGATCAAGGTGTCAGCAGGGTTGGTTCTTTCTGAAGGCCGTGAAGGAAGGATTTGTTCTGGGCCTCTCTCCTTGGCTTGTAGGTGGCTGTCTTCTCCCTGTGTCTTCCCTCTGTTTGTGTCTGTGTCCAAATTTCCTCTTATTTCCTTATAAGTAAGGACACCAGTCAGATTAGATGAGGGCCCATCTGAATGCCCTCATTTTAATTTAATCACCATCTGTAAAGACCACCATCTCCAAATACAGTCACATCTGAGTTACTGGGGGTGTTAGGACTTCAACATATGAATGGGGTGGGGGGCAACAGTATTCAGTTCATCCCATATACTGCAGTTGTTTCTATTGGCAATATGGGGACCTCAGGCAAAGGTTTTAAAATCAAGTTCTAAGAAAAAATTCCAATGACTCAACAAACTTCAGCTTCATTCATTGGAATCCCTGGGGCCTCTCTGGGCTCAGATTCCCCTATAGAAAAGTAGGGAATTTGGGGATGGATTGGGAGTTTGGGATTAGCAGATGCAAACCGTTATTTTTTTTTTAAATATCTTTATTGGAGTATAATTGCTCTACAGTGGTGTGTTAGTTTCTGCTTTATAACAAAGTGAATCAGCCATACATATACACATATCCCCAGATCTCCTCCCTCTTGCATTTCCCTCCTACCCTCCCTATCCCACCCCTCTAGGTGGTCACAAAGCACCTAGCTGATCTCCCTGTTCTATGTGGCTGCTTCCCACTAGCTATCTATTTTACGTTTGGTAGTGTATATATGTCCATGCCACTCTCTCACTTCGTCCCAGCTTACCCTGCCCCCTCCCCGTGTCCTCAAGTCCATTCTCTACGTCTGTGTCTTTATTCCTGTCCTGACCCTAGGTTCTTCAGAACCCTTTTTTTGTTTTTTTAGATTCCATATATATGTGTTAGCATACGGTATTTGTTTTTCTCTTTCTGACTTACTTCACTCTGTATGACAGACTCTAGGTCCATTCACCTCACTACAAATAACTCAATTTCGTTTCTTTTTATGGCTGAGTAATATTCCATTGTATATATGTGCCACATCTTCTTTGTCTATTCATCTGTTGATGGACACTTAGAGTGCTTCCATGTCCTGGCTATTGTAAATAGAGCTGCAATGAACATTGTGGTACATGACTCTTTTTAAATTATGGTTTTCTCAGGGTATAATCCCACCATATGCCCAGTGGTGGGATTGCTGGGTTGTATGGTAGTTCTATTTTTAGTTTTTTAAGGAACCTCCATACTGTTCTCCATAGTGGCTGTATCAATTTACATTCCCACCAACAGTGCAAGAGTGTTACCTTTTCTTTACACCCTCTCTAGCATTTATTGTTTGTAGATTTTTGATGATGGCCATTCTGACCGGTGTAAGGTGATACCTCATTGTAGTTTTGATTTGCATTTCTCTAATGATTAGTGATGTTGAACATCCTTTCATGTGTTTGTGGGCAACCTGTATATATTCTTTGGATAAATGTCTATTTAGGTCTTCTGCCCATTTTTGGATTGGGTTGTTTGTTTTTTTGATATTGAGCTGCATGAGCTGTTTGTAAATTTTGGAGATTAATCCTTTGTCAGTTGCTTCATTTGCAAATATTTTCTCCCATTCTGAGGGTTGTCTTTTCATCTTGTTTATGGTTTCCTTTGCTGTGCAAAAGCTTTTAAGTTTCATTAGGTCACATTTGTTTATTTTTGTTTTTATTTCCATTTCTCTAGGAGATGGGTCAAAAAGGATCTGTGATTTATGTCATAGAGCATTCTGTCTATGTTTTCCTCTGAGAGTTTTATAGTGTCTGGCCTTACATTTAGGACTTTAATCCATTTTGAGTTTATTTTTGTGTATGGTGTTAAGGAGTGTTCTAATTTCATTCTTTTACATGTAGCTGTCCAGTTTTCCCAGCACCACTTATTGAAGAGGCTGTCTTTTCTCCATTGTATATTCTTGCCTCCTTTATCAAAAATAAGGTGACCATATGTGTGTGGGTTTATCTCTGGGCTTTCTATCCTATTCCATTGATGTATATTTCTGTTTTTGTGCCAGTACCATACTGTCTTGATTACTGTAGCTTTGTAGTATAGTCTGAAGTCCAGAAGCCTGATTCCTCCAGCTCCGCTTTTCTTTCTCAAGATTGCTTTGGCTATTCGGGGTCTTTTGTGTTTCCATACAAATAGTGAAATTTTTTGTTCTAGTTCTGTGAAAAATGCCATTGGTAGTTTGATAGGGATTGCATTGAATCTGTAGATTGCTTTGGGTAGTATAGTCATTTTCACAATGTTGATTCTTCCAATCCAAGAACATGGTATATCTCTCCATCTGTTTGTATCATCTTTAATTTCTTTCATCAGTGTCTTATAGTTTTCTGCATACAGGTCTTTTGTCTCCTTAGGTAGGTTGATTCCTAGGTATTTTATTCTTTTTATTGCAGTGGTAAATGGGAGTCAAACCATTATTTTTGAATGAATAAACAACAAGGTCCTACTGTATAGCACAGGGAACTATATTCAATATCCTGTGGGGAATTCTCTGGTGGTCCAGTCGTTAGGATTCTGGGCTTTCACTGCCATGGCCTGGGTTCAATCCCTCATCGGGGAACTGAGATCCCACAAGCCACGCGGTGGGCGGCAGGGCCAAAAAAAATTTTTTTTATTAAAAAAAAGAATCCTGTGATCAACTATAATGGAAAAGAATATGAAAAAGAATGTGTGTATATATGTTATATATATATAACTGAATCACTTTGCTGTACAGCAGAAATTAACACAACATTGTAAATCAACTATACTTCAATAAAATAAAATTTAAAAAAATAAATAAGTAGATAAAAGTGAGGGGTTTGGGTTATAGGAGTTCTCTGGGAAGTAGAGACTCCAGACCACTGTGCACACATTACCCATAGTCATGGACAAACTCTAAAGTCTGGGGTCCTGCCCCCAAGTGTATGTTCAAAGTCAGGAGAATGTGATGGAGGATTCTGGCTACGGGAGAGTCAGCTGGGCTTTGAAGGACGGGTAAAATTTAGGCAAGCAGAGCAGAGGCAGAAATGTGTACCAAATGGAACCAGAATATAAACAAAGGATTGGAGTAGAAAGTCCACTTTTCCCTCTGCTTCTGCAATTCTAGCATGCACATTCTCTACTCCTAGATGTGCCCAAGGAAATACTCATCGTTTTGAGTGCACCATTCAGGCTCTGCTTTGGAATCCAGAGCCCTAAGAGACACAAGGGTACTACGTCCCATTGTGAGGCACCTCTCCATCTTTCAAGTGTGTGTTTCCTATTCCTGTGTGTCTGTTCTTGCCAATTATCATACTAAGCTAATGGAGGGGAGTTAACAGGAAGTGTCAGAGAGTTTTATAAAATTACCGTGTCAACTCTCTTCCTGTCAGTGTGCATAAAGGAAGAAGACAAGAAAATGATATTGTCATTTAATAGTTCACTTTAGATCTTCATCTCTTATCACTCATCATTACTCCATATTAATTACCTTGTATTGGCAATCCCTGGCAGTCAGTTACTCCATAATGGATCTTGCTGAGATCCTAGCTGGATGGCTTTCATTAGGAAGCAATTTGAACCAAATTTAACTTGAGCAGATTAACTGGGACCACCCCCGACCTCCAGCCAAGGTGCAGGCAGCAAGGGACAGGTGGGGAGAACGTGGGCTTTGAAGACACGTACACGTGAATCCTGGTATAGCCCCTACCCCATCCTATTGCACTGAATGTATCATTTCACCTCTTTGAATCTCAGCTTCCTAATTTGCAAAATGGGGTAGCACAGTCCTCTTTGGAGCATTGCTGTAGGGTTGGAAATGTATGGCAAATATTTGACATGATCTTTGTCACAGAGTTGGTGCCAATAAATGACACTGATCAGTATTTTTAAGTAGTATAAATGGAATGAGAGAAGATTCCATGGACTTGGCCACCTCTTCCTTCAAAATACTGCCTAGCGCTCTCATGTTTCCCATCAGGAGGAAAGAGAAGGGCTGGGTTCAGTTCAGTTCAGCAAGCAATCATTAGGTGCCTGCTAAGAACCAGGTGTGCCATCCACTCTGGACAGGAGAGTAACCTGGGATCTCGAATATGACCTCTGAATATGCCAAGATCTTTGAAGATGCCATGAGCCCTCCGGCCAAGGAAGCTCATTCTGCTCCCTCCACCCAAGTGGTCTTCCCTCTCCTCACCCTGTTAACCCATGGGAAGGCATCATTCCCTCTAAGCTGAGTTCACATGTGCCTGCCTCTTCCAGGAAGACTTCCCAGACCCTCCTGGGGCAGCGCCTGCCACGCGTTCTTAGAGCTCTTGTCACAGTTGTAATTTACAAATAGATGGATTGAGCAAGGGATGGCTCTTCCTTCCCAAAGACCACAGGCTCCAGGAAGGCAGGACCTCGTATGTTCTCTTCATTGTTAAATCCCCAATGCCTGGCCCACTGACAGAAGGTAAGGTGATAGAGCCCACTGAGAGGAGTCAAAAACATAAATAAAAAGGTGCAAAATGATGTAACACACCTGAGCGCACAAGTTAGAGGCAGCTCTAACTTCTGCTTTCTCATCAATTGACCTTTCTTTGGGGGAGGTGCCAGCAACCCGAGTCCTACGGAAGGAGCTTTCTCTCACTGCTCTACCCACTCCCTCCCTCACTAGGAGGGAGGCTTCGTGACATCAGGCCCTTTATTTCTCTTTTTTATTGTCTTAACCCCAGTGCCCAGCACCAGACCTGGTACTTAGTAGTGTGCAAAAAATATACTGGAGGGATGGTTGGATAGATGGATGGATGGATGGATTACGAGACATTAATCACTGGGTAAATGGCAAATCCCACCACTTTCAACCAAACAAGTCTTTTTATAAACTGTGCCCTAGCCTAGATGTGGTCCTTAGGAATTTGGGGAACTTCTCTTTCTCCCCTGCCTTGGATGAAGATTTGCCTGCCCTAAGGAATACCCTACATCATAAAACCCATTGTCTTCCAGATATACCAACCCAGAGGGCAGACAGAACCTCAGAATTTACCTTCATGAGCTCCTTCACATTGCAGATGGGGCGACTGAGGCTTGGCCCAGAGCCACACAAGACAAGATGGTAGAAGGAGCCTGGATTAGACATCTGAGCACGTGGGGACAGACCTTGGCTATAGCGCTGAGGCACTCTGTGATCTTGGTCAAACATTTCACTTCTCTGAGCCTCAGGTTCCTAAGCTATAAAATGGGGGTGACAACACCTACCTGAAAGGGTGGTGGTGAAAATGAAATGGAAACAGGTCTCTGGAAATATTTGAAACCTCTAAAGTCTGTTCATTTGCAATGCAAGCTGGCCCCCGTAAAAAGAGGGCAAGGAAAGACCAAAGAGAGGCAGACCACTCCAGACTGGTAGATGGCAATAAGCAAGGGAACTTGCATCCGAGGCTTATCTTGGGTGGCTGCAGAGCGAGTAGATCTCAGCATCTGACCACCAGAATTTTAACAGCTTATAGAGGGACCTCAATGGGATTCAGTCACTATCCTGTCCAGGTGGTCTCAACACCTCACTCTCTCAAGGATGCATCATTGGAAGAGCTCCCACTGTGGGAACAGTGGGCGGAGTGTAAATTCCAAGGACAGGGGAGGGGGTGAGGACCCTCTGATTGCCCGGGTCCAGTTTGTGGGTCAACCCATGGCCACATCTTCTCAATGACCTCCTCCAACATCTTTTTTCATATTTGTGATATTGCATCAGCACAAAGACTTTTAGAAGGAGTCCTGGAGGTAGTTTCAACTTTGCTCTGGTTCAACAGACATATAGTAGACCCCTGCAAAGTTCCAAGCTCTGGCTTTGACACCTTGACCACAAACAAGAGCAATAGTCAAGCTCCCATGTGTAGATCTCCTGAAATGTTCCAGGCACTGTGCCTTGTGCTTTCAATGCATTGTCCCCTTCTCCTCAAACAGCCCTATTAACTGTGTTCAATTACTTATCCCCATTTACAGATGAGAAAATTATACCCTAGAGAGTTGAAGTGACTTTCCCAAGCCCACACAGATAAGTGGAGGAGCCAGAATTGACTCCTGATCTCACTGAATCAAGTCCATGCTCTTATCCAGAATAAAATAAAATTTAAAAAAAAACAAAACATTTTTTTAATGAGCCAATGAATTTTTAAAACACTCCATATATTCTTTCTTTTTCTTATTTTTTTTTGGCCGCTCTGTGTGACTTTCAGGATCTTAGTTCCCCGACCAGGGATTGAACCCATGCCCTCGGCAGTGAAAGCATGGAGTCCTAACCACTGGACCGCCAGGGAATTCTCAAAACACTCTATATATTCAAATGGCCAATAAGCATGGGAAAAGTGCTCAACATCAAAAGTCATCAGGGAAGACACATTTAAACTAAATGAAATACCACTTCACACCCACAGAATGGCTAAATTTAAAACAAACAAAAAACTCACAACACCACATCTTAATGGAATTGTGGAGCGACTGGAAGTCTTATATGTGGCTTTAAAAATACATTGCTTATACAACTCCTGTGAGGAGAAAAAAAGTCTAGCGGTTTCTTAGAAAACTAAACATATATTGACCCCATGATCCAACAACTCTATCCCCAAATATTCACGCAGGATCAAGAAAACATACATTCACAAAAGGACTTGTGCAAAAAATTTTTCATAGCAGCTTTATTTGTAATAGCTGATAACTAGAAACATACCAGATGTCTCTCAGTAGGAGAATGTTATCAGCAAACTGTGGTAGATCTATGCAAATAGAATACTACTCAGCAAGAAAAAGGAATAACCTGCTGATACATGCAGCAACACAGATGGCTCTTAAAAGCATTACACTGAGTGAAGTAATCATAGACGAAACAGTATACAGTGTATGATTCCATTCCTGTGAAATCTTAGAACAGAAAGAACTATTGAGGACAGAAAAATCAGAACAGTATTTGCCTCCAGGGGGGAAACTACCAGGAAGAGGCTTGAGGGAACCCTCTGGGGTGATGATAATACTCTATATTGTGATAAGGGTTTGAGTTACATGTAGGTGTATGCATTTATCAAGGTTTGCCATTAGGCAAATTTAAGCATTTCACTGTTTGAAAACCTTGCACCAAAAGAAAAATCTGTAAACCAAAAAATTGGGAAAAATATAATATAACCAATACCATTAAAGACTGACTACTCAGAGGAGAGCTAATATTTTTATGGTTCTTTCCATGGTGTGATATAGAAATCAAAAGAACTATTCCAAAATATCTCCCACCACAGACCTACAGGAATGACTACAATTCCAGGATTGAAAATTCATCCATTTGCAGCAGTAAGTCATAAATTCAGGAATAAAACTATCTGGAGACAGAGATCTCCCTCCTGGCCATCACGTTGCACTGCCTCAGGGGCTGTACATCACCCACCCCCAGCCCCCGCCCAGCCACCTTCTTTCTCTTCCTGAGTTCTGGGTCTGGCTCACAAGAACTTCCCTGGCACACGCAGCCACCTTGCCCTCTGGGTGCCCAGCCCACACCCCCAGCACCTGCTAATTATAACAAACAGCATATGGCAGGCAGACTGGCTGCAGACCCCACCGGCTCTCCTGACGTGCAGCCCAACCGTGGAGGCAGGTTGCACGCTGAGCCGCTGGGATCAAAGAGGTGTCATTAGAGAATGATCCATATCCCTCAGCCTTAATGAGGGCTCCCACCGGAGGGCTTCCAGTTACCCAATCGATGGCTGCAGTGCCACTCCCCGCCAGCGGCCTCTTGCTTTGCTTTCTCTTCTTTAGCAACATTAGCAAGAGTGTTGGCTGCACACTTTCTCTCCTTTCCATGGCCTCCCCAAGCCAGGGAGGAAATCAAACCAGGAAACCATCTCAGAAAGTCCCCTGGTTCACATTGATGAATCCTACATGGCTGAGATTGAAGACAGAAAACTCCAGATGAAAGCCATGCCTAGAGAGAGGGGCCAGCTCTGTGAGGTGACATGTGACCTGCGACTGAAGGATGGGAAGGGACTGGTCATTCAAAGACTGGGAAAAGAGTCATGTAAAAGGAGGAGGGCCCTGGGTGTCCACCAAAACCCATCATCTTGTGCAATAGCAATAGAATCGTATCAGAGATGTGACCGCCCAGGACTCACACGCTACATTTGATAGCCCTTCGGAAAAGAGGTGGAAGATCTCGCCGAAAGAGTGAAAGTGGAAATGTGCATGCTCTGTGTGCGTGTGTGTGTGTGTGTGTGTGTGTGTGTGCAACTTTCAACCTTGCATAAACCCTTGCATGTGTGACCTTCCTGTATTTATGATTTATTACTTACCGGGAATGACAATACGGCCCCAGGAGGTGGCACAGACACTAATAAGTGCAAAGAATTTGAGACCACGAATAACCGTGCGATCCAAGCCACCTATCTGCCTGGAACAGTCCCTTTGGACTCAATCAGCAGCAAGAATTCAACCCCCTTGTTCTTTAAGCCTCTGAAGTCGGGGGGCGCTCTTTGTAATACCAGCTCAACCTACTCCAAATAACACTGTTCAGCAAATATTTTAACCTCCATGTATTTCAGTTTCTTCATCTACCAGGAAGAATTCCTTCCTCCTGCGGATGAAAAATGTCGCCTGCCATATCAGTAAACAAAGGATGTTGCGGCCATCAGGCCAGCCGCCCCCAAATATGCACCCCGTGGGGATTCAGGATAGTGGCCCTAGATACTTAAGGTTTATATCAAAGGAATGATTTCAGTAAGCCCAGACTCTTGCATCTTCCCATACATAGAAAAGCGCTAGATTCATTCACTTGAGATGTCTGGTTTTCTTTCATTAACAGTGATCTTTTGATGTCCCGACCACTTGGCCTTTGTTGCAAAACCCCTCTATGTCCCTGCGCCTCCCTTATCTCTTCCGAGCGGGCCCTCAGACCTATCTGAGAGGCTGGCTTTCGGGTTTAAGTCCTCAGTTTTGTCTGCCAAATAAAATGTAATTCTCAACTTTTAGGTTGTGCATTGTTTTTCCCAGTTGACACTCCCAAGGCTCTTAGGAGAACTAAGGGAGTTGATATCAACAAGAGGCCCAGCACTAATCGAGGGGCATCCCCCCCCACCGCCACCGTCCACCACCCTGGCCCAAGCAAACTCCACGCAGGCCTCCAGTCTCCGATTAACCCCTTCCCCACCTCCCACCCCAAGACCTGCCCCCTGGCTGCTTCCTCCTACTGATTACATGGAGACCGGGCCTGCCACCTCACACAGGACTCTGCGTCTTTGCTGTCGCCTAGTCTTGGCCTGGCCACAGCAGCCGCCAGACGATGGATTTTTTGTTCCGGCACGGCTGTCCCCCAAGGCTCAGAACTCTGTTGATTTCACTTTATCACTGCTTTCCGGAAGCCAAGTGGAGTTCACATAACTTTTGAAGGACCTCCTTACAAGGTGCTTTGTGAGTTCAGCCTAGTGCAGGAAAAATTATAGTGTGTGGAGTGGGTAGAATCACTGCCCACGGACGCACACAGGAAGGCCCCTACGAGAACATCTCTTCCAGTCCCTTGGTAATACAAATGGAGAAACTGAGGTCCAGAGATGAGGAAGCTTGTTCAGGGTCACACAGGAAGGTCGGCTGTCTGGGAACAGAAGCAGTCAAAATCAGATGTAGCCAATTCTTTTATCTTAAGGGCTTTGACAAATATCCTACGATGGACAATGTCCCTACAAGACAAGTAAGAGTTGGGCTGGTGAGAAACATCTCCCCTAATTTAAAGGAGAGAATTAACCCTCGTTATTTGGGGGGGAGTGTGGGGGAGGGCGGGGTGGTGGTAGTTACCTCCTGTGTATCTAAGATCCAAGCTCAAAAATTGCTAGAAAGTGACACTTGAGGTCCAGATGATTCATTCATTTGATAGATATTTTTGAGCGCCTGTGTGCCAGCCACTGTGCAGAGCAGAGGAGATTTATTGGAGAGCAAAACCAGAAACAGCCTCAACCTCATGGAGCCCTTGGGTAACGGGAGGGGAAAGCAAAGAATCAAATGATTAATTAGAAGATTGTGATTTTGCAAAGTACTTCCAAGGGAAAGTATACAGCACAGAGAGAAATTATGAAAAGAAAACTTGACCTAATGTCGGAGGCAGGGAAGGCTTCCCTAAGGAAGTTTGTTGACACTTGGTCATATTCCTAACCATAATCAGCTGTGCCTGGATCAGATGTGCATGCTGCAACAGGCCAGTTCTCAATGCAAATCCTCTTCAAGTAGTGACTTTCATACTAAAGTGTGAGTGACTGATACTCAGACCATGTGAGAAGCGGCTAGAGGAACCGGGAGTGCTTCTCCTGGAAAAGAGGAAACTCAGTGATGCACCGTCAATGATTTCAAACATGTGAATGATGAGGAGAAGACAGTCAGACTTCTTACGGGGGGAGGGAGGGTGAAAGTTACAGGGAGATCAATTTCAACAGCATAGCCTCAGAGTTATGTAACAAGAGACTTCTTCATAAGGTAGTGAGCTCCTCATCACTGGTGATATTTAAGTGGAAACTAGATGGCCACTTATTGAGACTGTTTGATTCGATGTTTCCTTGGACACTTTAGACTCTTAAAACTTGTTATTCTATCATTACACTCTTAGCACTAAGTTCAGAACTAAATTCTTAATCTTCAAGAATTTTGGGGGAGTTGCTCTCGTCTGATTCAGAAATAAATATAAATTCCTGATACTCCTGGTATCTGAACTATCTCCCAAAGTCAGGCTCTTGCAAAAGAGGTATGAACCGCTGCCTCTAGGATGAAAGGTGAACATCAAAAAAGCCTGAATCCCAAGTATATGACTATTCAACGCCACGGAGCATGAGGTCTCCACTGCTGCAATTATTTCTTTGGCATCTTAGCCAATGAATGATTCATATGGTCAAGTCCAATCTTCTCTTCTTAAATACCACTCCATGGTATGCAAAATACTTAAACTTACTCTTTCCTCCTTTCTTTTTTAAAAAATTTATTTATTTTATTTATTTTTATTTTTGGCTGTGTTGGATCTTCGTTGCTGCATGCAGGCTTTCTCTAGTTGCAGCGAGCAGGGGCTATTCTTCGTTGTGGTGCATGGACTTCTCATTACGGTGGTTTCTCTTGTTGTGGAGCATGGGCTCTAGGCACGCGGGCTTCAGTAGTTGTGGCATGCAGGCTCAGTAGTTGTGGCTCACAGGCTTAGTTGCTCCACGGCACATGGGATCTTCCTGGACCAGGGCTTGAACCTGTGTCCCCTGCCTTGGCAGGTGGATTCTTAACCACTGCACCTCCAGGGAAGTCCCTCCTCCTTTCTTTTTTTTTCTTCCTTTGCTGTGCGTCATTCCAGAAAAGATTTACAGTGAATGTGCCTAAACTCATAAAATAGGAAGTTATTAATTCTAGTTAATGATTATAAATTCATAAAATGTGAGATGGAGGAGACATTGCAAATAAAATGCAGGAGAGGCTAATCAAGTCATCCAAAGCTATAGAACTTTGTTGTTCAATAACTATTTATTGAATGCCTACTAGAGCCACAGCATCACTGGTTGATAGATTCTGTTTTCGTCCAATGTATACTTAATTGAGCATCTATTATATGGATCAAAATCAAGGTAATACTTGTTACTGTTTCAAGTTCCTCACCCTCCTTTGCTGTGGTCCTAGGGGCCTGCAAATTAGGGTGGAGATGCCTTGGCAGTGAAATTCAGGTGCCGTTATTGTCCAGCTGACCAATGCACTGAAGATAGACAACGTTCTCAGCCAAGCTTGATGCAGAGTGTGGTTTTCATAAAGATTCTGCCACCTCCAAAATTATAGTAATTTCCTACCGTAATTAATTCAACAACCTTTCCCACCCTCCCCTGGAACTACCCACATCCACATAGAATTACACGGTGGGGAGAAGAAAGGAAACTTTAGCAGTATAGAAGAAAAAAAGGCAGCTAATCCCTCCCCCTACTTTCCTGGGAAGCCCTACCTCATTCTTTATTTTTTTTTAATTGGAGTATAGTTTCTGCTGTACAACAAAGTGAATCAGCTGTATGTATACATATATCCCCTCCCTCTTGGACCTCCCTCCCACCCCACCCCCCATCCCACCCATCTAGGTCATCACAGAGCACTGAGCTGAGCCCCATGCACTATACAGCAGGTTCCCACTAGCTATCTGTTTTACACATGGTAGTGTATATATGTCAATCCCAATCTCCCAATTCATCCCATCCCCCCCCCACCCCGACTCCACACATCCTTTCTCTACGTCTGCGTCTCTATTCCTCCCCTGCAAATAGGTTCATCAGTACCATTTTTCTGGATTCCACATATATGTGTTAAGCCAGAATCGTTCTGAGTTCTACATCTTGTATACCAAATTGGAAAACGTAGAGATGCTTCACCCTGCCCACCTATAGTCTTACTGTAAAACCTGTAACCAGCCAGGCCCAAGGTCTAGCGACCTATTAGTTACTAAGATACTCTAACTCAATTCATTAGGCAGCCAAGAAACAAAGGAAAGGCATTTTGTACATGTTCAGCCGTTCAAAACCAAGAGAGGGACTTCCCTGGTGGTGCAGTGGATAGGACACCCTGCTCCCAATGCAGGGGGCTCAGGTTCGATCCCTGGTCAGGGAACTAGATCCCACAAGCATGCCGCAACTAAAAGTTCGCATAGCACAACTAAGGAGCCCACCTGCCGCTACTAAGACCCGGTACAACCAAATAAATAAATAAATAAATAGCAAAGCCAAGACACCCGAAGATAATGTCAGCTTTCTCTCCAGCAGCAAATGCGGAACAGAGCTGGGTTTGAATAGTTTGAGCTCCTTCAAATTTCATATGAGAACATTACATGATTCCTAATATCTTCTGCATCCGTGTTTTCTCCGTGTTGCGAAGGACACTCAGAGAGCTTAAGTAACTCTGCAGATGGGCAAGAGGCAAGGGGTGGATTTCAACTCACTTTTTCCTGCGATAGGTTTCTCCCTTGAGTCTCCATCTTAGGCGTTGGAGGCTGAAGTTCAGGGAGGTTAAATGACCCCAGTGGTCCGTAGAGTTGGAAAAGAGTGCCAGTGATAGGACGGCAAGTGCTTTTTCCACTACACGACACCAGCCCATCCTTAATTGTTTGAACGGTTAGGTGCCTGGCCTGAACCCTGGTCCTTGTGGATGTTTTAGATTGATGTTTGGATTCTTGGTCTTGGGGCTCTTACCCCTTTGGCTAGGCTTGTTGCTTTGATTAGTTCCTCTCCCATGGTCTTGGGAAATAAATTTCCAGCTCCAACGTGACCCTGTGGAGTCCCACTGGCCAGGTCCGTGTCCTCCTCCTCCATAAAGCGTAAGTTTGGGCACGGGTCAGCGTTTAGCAGCTAATTCACTTCTTCACCTTGGGGTAAACTCTGCGTTTGGCAAGCCCACACTCAACAAATGAGCTTCTGAGCTCAGGGAAAATACCAAATAAGTAAAAGTCTTGCCATTAAACCGGACAGGAAGACTCGTAATTAAAAACCACCGTTATGCCATTTCGACAGAAACACTCCAGCCATCATTAAGTGAAAACAGAATTCCTTCAGGGAGAAATTATTTCTTGTTTGATTTCTGTCAGAATGGCTTTGACTTTGCGGATCCGTCTACAAAATGGTGTCTCCGGGCCCTGCCTCTGCAGCGGTGCTCAAACAAAGGAGACGTTTGCTTCAAACACGTGAAACCTGATTAAAGATTCATTTCAGATTAACTTGCCCTGTTTATTTCTCTTTTGTAATCTTTAGTATTACTTGAGGAGGGGGGGAAGATAGAAAGAAAGAATGCAAATCTCCCTGGATCCACACATAAATCTTCATAGTAGCCACTGAACAATATCATTAATTCCCCCTGAATATTCCAGCCATGCAAAGTAACAGACACTTATGCAATGGCAATTTACTGGGAAATCAAGCCAATCTATTTTTTGATGTTGTTTTATTCAAGTGAGAGGGGAAAAATTACTGGTGAGATGGATGGGAAAGAGAAGGAACGTAATGTTCACAAGTCCTGATGTTCTGTCTTCAGGGTCATGCTAGAACAGGGTAGGAGGAAAGGAAATTAACCTCTGAGTGCCAGCATGGTGACTGAATTTTGTAGAACTGATCTTAGCTGGGCAAAGCTGGGCTTCAGAGTGCTTCTGGTGGGTGGAGGAGGAAGGTAGTCCCACCCATTTGCAACTCCAGAGATAAGGAGCCAGTTGGAAGAGGGTCCCAGACAACAGAGGGATTCGGGAATATTTCAGACATATCTGATGAGTGAGGGTGCACCAGGGGTCATGTTAGAGGAAGGAACAGAGGTTCCTGGGAAGACGCTCTAAAGAGAAGGCAGAGGCTAGCATTGCAAGTCAGATTCAACTGCAAGGCATGAGCATCAAAAGGAAGGAGAATTCTTGGGCTTCCCTGCTGGCGCAGTGGTTGAGAATCCACCTGTCAATGCAGGGGACACAGGTTCGAGCCCTGGTCTGGGAAGATCCCACATGCTGTGGAGCAAAAAAGCCCGTGCACCACAACTACTGAGCCTGTGCTCTAGAGCCCAAGAGCCACAACTACTGAGCCCGCGTGCCACAGCTACTGAAGCCCGCGTGCCCTAGAGCCCGTGCTCCATAAGAGAAGCCACCACAATGAGAAGCCCGTGCACCACAACGAAGAGTAGCCCCCACTCGCCACAACTAGAGAAAGCCCGCACACAGCAACGAAGACCCAGCGCAGCCAAAAATTAAATTAATTAATTAATTAATTATTTTAAAAAAGGAAGGAGAATTCTAGCTACTGAGGGGGAGAAGATGTGCACTTCCTGTGGCTTCAAGAAGAAAAACAAATATTATATATTAATGCATATGTGTGGAATCTGAAAAGATTAGTATAGACGATCTTATATACAAAGCAGAAATAGAGACACAGACGTAGAGAACAAACATATGAATACCAAGGGGGAAAGGGGAGGGTGGGATGAATTGAGAGATTGGGACTGACATATATACACTATTGATACTATGTATAATATAGATCACTAATGAGAACCTACTGTATAGCACAGGGATCTCTTCTCAATGTTCTGTGGTGACCTAAATGAGAAGGAAATCCAAAAGAGAGGGGATATATGTATACGTATAGCTGATTCACTTTGCTGTACAGTAGAAACTAACACAATATTGTAAAGCAACTATACTCCAGTGAAAAATATAAATAAATAAATAAAAAGAAAACGACTGGAAACGTGGGCATCGCTCAATGCGGTAATACTTTTGAGTCTCAAGCAACTTAGTTGTGTGATACCCCAACCGAGCAGTTGTCACATTTCCTGAGATACCATCTAAGTCTCCGGCATAGTGCTGGTATTCCCAATCCACCAACATTGGATGTGTCTGGGCTCTAGTGCCACAGTACCTGAGCTCCAGTGATGGGATGGGAGCAGAGCCCCATCCTCTGTGTGGCCTCTCAGTGAACTCTTGGGCCAGAAGCAATGTATGAATTCCTGGTCCAGAGAGGCATGGAAGAGTGTGGAAAAGTTTTATTACCAAACCTTGTGACACTTGGAGCTCAAGCAACAAACTGCGGCCACCTATCGTGGCACGGCACAAAGGAGTATCCTCCCTCTCACTTTTCTTTCAAGACTTACAACTCGGATCCTTCGCGTCGGGATTCAGAAGGGGCATTTCTGGTTTCAGCAACCTTGAGGAGTGACAGAGGGCCAGCCCTTCTGAAACCCAGACACTGGAAAGCTATCACTGAGAACATGGGCCATTTGAAGGAGCAGCATCCTGTCACGCTTGACGTGGGCTGGCAGAGAGAAAAAAACAAGTCTGATATTTGGACCCACGTGGATACCATAAGGATTCATGAATTTCTTGGGGGAGGGTAGGTCTGCATAGTCAAGAACTCAAATTTTAATTTTAATGTCATTTCACTTGGTACCTACAAATGGATGAAGCCCAAAACATGCATCTTATTACACTTAATACTTAGAAAAACCTGAGAAGAAAGGTATTATTGATTTCTAATTTAAATTTAATTTTTAATTTGGAATTTTGATTTAAAATAAGGGAGGCTCAGGTACAGTTTCAGCTGGGTTCCATGATCTGCCCAGTGTCATTCAGCTAGGCACGGAGGCAAGACTCACATTCCAAATTCTATGCCCTTTCTCTGCTTCCATATGTCTGTGCTATTTTTTAAAGTATAAAAGAAGGGCAATGCTATTGGGGCAGCATTCAGAAAGGAGGGTCACAGATGACGGATACAACTGGGGAGGGGGACATTGGTACCCAGGCTGCCTGAGGGGTTGAACAATCTTAAATGAAGAGATGAAAACTTGTTCTGGAGGACAACTGATGTTGTAGATGATGGAGACTAGAACTTATTGCTGTGATGAGGCCATTGCGACACAGAGAGGTAAAGTAACTTTCCCAAAGTCACACAGCTAGTACGTGATGGGACCACAATATAAATCCAGACCACACATATCTCCAAAGCCCATGTTCTTGAGTGTTATGGTACACTGTCTCTCAGCTGGCTGCCTGAGGTTCTTTGAACTAATATGGAAGGCAGGAAGGAGATAAGGATATTATAGGGAAGGGAGGGCCAGAGTTTAGTGGTGGGAGTGACTGTGGCTATACACAATATCAAACCCCACCATCCTCCCCATCAGTTCTCTGTCTCCTCCAAATGGAGCCCTCCTACACTGTTGGTGGGAATGTAAATTGGTGCAGCCACTTTAGAGAATAGTACAGAGCTTCCTTAAAAAACTAAAAATAGAGTACCATATGATCCAGCAATCCCACTCCTGGGCATATATCTGGAAAAGACAAAAACTCTAATTTGAAAAGATACATGGACCCCAATGTTCATAGCAGTGCTATTTACAATAGCCAAGACATGGAAGCAACCTAAGTGCCCATCGACAGATAAATGGATAAAGAAGATGTGGTATATATACATACAATGGAATACTAACTCAGCCATTAAAAAAGAATGAAATAATGCCATTTGCAACAATATGGATGAACCTAGAGATGATCATACTAAGTGAAGTAAGTCAGACAGAGTAAGGCAAATACCATAAGATATCGCTTATATGTGGAATCTAAAATATGAGATAAATGAACTTAATTACAAAACAGAAACAGACTCATAGACATAGAAGACAAACTTATGGTTACCAAAGAATGGGGGGAGGGATAAATTAGGAGTTTGAGAGTAACAGATACACACTATTATATACAAAATAGATAAACAACAAGGACCTACTTATAGCACAGGGAACTATATTCAGTATCTTGTAATAACCTATAATGGAAAAGAATCTGAAAAAGGATAGATAGATAGATAGATAGATAGATAGATAGATAGATGATAGACAGAACTGAATCACTTTACTGTACACCTGAAACTAACAACATTGTAAATCAACTATACTTCAATAAGGAACTGGCCAAGAGATATGCAAAGATCCGAGAGACTTAGATGTCACAGAAGCCAAGGGTCCTGGTATTTCAAGGAGGAGACAGAATCAACAGTAGCAGACCCATGGACAAGGTCAAGCACGGTAAACAAACTGGACCTAACAAGATGTCATTGAGCATCATCAAGAGTATCCCTGGAGCCCCAAGAGGAGAAGCCTAGTTACAATGGGTTGAGAGGGAATAGAGGTGAGATGGGAGAGAAAAAGTGTAGACAACTTTCAAAGATATTGGATGAAAAATAGAAAGGAGAGTGGATAAAATGTCAGGCAAGGAGAAGCCAATGAAAGGAGACATTGACAAGGCAGAAACAAAAGGCAGGGAGAAACTGAGAAGCTAGGAGAAGATGATGTATCTTATGGAAGAGATCCCTCATTTACTCAGCCTGGAGGAAAGGAGAGGATGATGGGTAAATACACCTGCAGGAAGCTGGGGAAGGGAGAACCTGGTGACCTCAATTTTTTCCATGAATTTCAAAGTCAGAATAAGTTAAATATTGCTGTAAGAAAAATAAATGAGCCAGTACCTCAAAGGCTTGAGACAACAAAATTTAGCTCTCACTCATACTGGGTGAGAGCTGGGTCAGTGGAGACTGGGTCAGTGGGGGTGTTCTCATCGTGGTCACTTGAGGACGCAGACTGATGGGGTCTGAACTCTACCACACCTAAACCATTGCCACAGCAGTGAGAAGGGAATGTGCTAATTCGACACCTGGTCTTAAAGCTGCTACTCACATTTCATTGGCCGAAGCAAGCCACATGAGCAAACCTAACCTCAAGGGTGAGTAGAGCCGTGCAACCCTAGCATCTATCCACAAAGAGAAGAGCTAGAAATATTTGGTAAAGGGCATAAATGGTTATTATGATGAGGTGTGATCTCTATGAAGAGTTAGGGAAGTTGAATGAGATTTGGAAGAGTCTTTAAGGGAATTAGAAGAGAGATGATTTACAACAAATGAACAGATCGATACCTTGCCTTGAGAGCCCAGCTGAGTTTGACATCCATAATTTGCACTGGTGCCAATCTCACTAGTTGCATGACCTTTAGCAAAACCCATCTCCTTTCCGAAGCCCTGTCTTTTGATCTGTAAAACAGGAGAGTTGGAGCAAATGGCTTTTCAGTTTCCCTACCAAATTCCAAGATTCATCATTTGCGCAGTGAATCTGAAGATACTGAAATTCCACATAGCATAACCGCCCCACCCAATTCCCACAACAGGTCTTGTTAAGGGGTAGAGTGTTCAAGATGCCCTTGGTGGTACCCACATGCTGCATCAGCATTTGCATCACAGGGTCCTGCTGTATTTAATGGGTAGAGTAGAACCAGTCCTTTCCCACTTGAACAGATGTACTGTGGGTCCAGAGGTCAATGGACTTGATTTTTTTTTTTTTTCTGTTCCCACGGCTAGTCCAGTTCTCTGCTTCCAATTCACTGCTGGTGAATGGACTCCTGCCATGGGGGTGGATGGAGGCAGAGGGAGGAAGGAGGGAGGGAGGAAGCGGGGAGGCATTAATAGAACAGAGGCAGGCAATGATGAATTAAGGGAGCGGCCATTAATTTTTCATTCTGACAGATTATCGTCTGTCAGAAGGCAGAGGAGATGGCCCCTGTGCCCAGAGAGGGGACACTTGCTCTTTGTAATACAGGCTTCTGCATTCTTTTTCTGGAATTAGGTAGTGGGTACCCAAAGAATGAAAAATTTATGACAATCTATAATTTACACGCTAGAAGATAAATAATGAACTAAATCCTGTCATTAAATTGGCCCTTCGTTTTTCTTAATCCCCTGGGTGATAAATCTGATTTTGCAACAACATTTAGTATAAATTGATTTTTTTTTTTTTTGGTAGGGTGGGAGTAGGGAAACTATTTTAAATACTTTGGATATAAATAGATTGTCCTGGGCATTGTATCACCCAGGACCTCAAGATACAGTGGTCTTATTACTGTGGCTTTACATTAAGACTGGCATTAACTAAGGGAGGATGTCACTGAGGCATTCTGCAAACCAACACTGATTCTGTAAAGCTTTTAAGTTTAATGAATGGAAACTTGAAATGCCAGCATGGCAGTGCGGCTAGCCAGCTTCCATAGAAGGAAACCTGGAATGGTTGACCTTGGGGGATACTATAAAGATGCCTTCCCTGGATGCTGATTAAGGACATGATGGCAAAAGGCATCACTCTTTAATCCCTCCATTTCCTCATCTGTAAAGCGAGGATAGTAGTTATTTAAAGGAGTCAATTTGATAATATACGTAAAACAAACATGGACTAGTAGATGTCATTAAGGGAGACCTGGTGTCATTAGAGTGCTGGCATGCAACGGATTATGTAATAGTAAGCAATTATCAAGCACCTACTGTGTTCCTGACCCTGTCTTAAGCCCTTTATATGCATTAATCCCATTGATCCTCACATCCTTTGTGTGAGGTAGGTATTGCATTTTCTCAATTTTACTGTTGAGGAAACTGAAGTGTGGAGGGTATAAGTAACTTACCGAAGCAAGTTGGCCGCTACTAAATGGTAGAGAGGAGGAGCCGAGATTATTCATGGGCTGAATTATTTTGGATATGCCTACCTTGGTCCAAGCATATTCCAGGAGTGGAGATACAGCGATGGATAAAACAGGAAAAAAAAATTCCTGTATTCACAGAGCTTATATTCTAGTAGAGGGGATGAAGGCAATAAACAAAATAAACAATGCCATATGCAACCTGTAAGAAGGTGATAAGCCTTCAGGAGAAAAACAAAGCCCAGAATGGGAAGCAGGGCGGGGCAGGGGTGGGGGGCAGGGTGGGCAGGGATGCTACAGTTTTAGCGTTTGTCATTTTTAATAGATTAGAACACAGGGCATCTGATTCCAAAACTGTAGCTCTTAATCACTTTGCTACATTGTTAGGGGGAAGACCATGGGTTTGAGAGTCAGAGCTATACTTTGAATCCCATCTCTACCCTGTACTCTCCTTGAGAGATTGGCTTAATCTCTCCAAGCCTCCGCTTCTCAGTCTGCAAAATGAAAATATCACCTGCCATGGGGCTGTTGAGAGGACCCGGAATGATGGAGATGAAGGCAAGACCACGTGGTCTTGTAATGCCTCTGTTTCCTTATCGGTACCATGGAGATCATAGCAACACTACCACTTAACTTTGCTATGCAGAGTAAATGCGATCATCTATATCAAAACAAATAAAAAAGAATTTCTAGGCAGCCCCAGGGGCCTACCTGAGTTTGGCATCCATTAATTTTTGTGACCAACTATCACACATTGTGTGACCTTGAGCAAGACTGTTTTCTCATATATCAGATATCGGAGCTGGATTAGATGGCCATGAGATGACGTAAAAAAACTTGATGCAGCAGCATAAACAAAGCATGGAACATTCTGCCTGGCACGTGGTAATAAGTAATAATAACAGCCAGTTCTGAAGAGCTTTCTATGCACTGAGAGCTGGGTTAACCTCTTGGCAAGCACTGTCTTCTCTAGACCTCATCATAACCCCAAGAGGGGGATGATACCATTATGCCCACTTTACAGATTTGCAAACAGGGTTGTTGAGTTTAAGAACTTTGCTCCACATTCACCCTGCTATCAAGTGGCAAAATTGTGTCTGGGGACTTAGTCTCCTTCTCCAGAGTGATTTCCTTGCCTGAGACATTTGGCATCATGAAGATAGTGGGTGGGACATAGTAGGTGTTCATTAAATATTTGTTGACTAAGCCAGCCTTTCTTCCATGACCCAGGACACCTATGTAGAAAGCTAGATCTGTTCCCAAAGGGATCAGTCTTTTCTTAACAAACCCCCACTCACAGAAGCCCTCAAATTATACTCTATTGCCTGACATAAAATATTCCGGTGGAATTTACAAGATTGCTAATGCAGGATTCCATTAATGCCTGAACACAGCACCTTCTCTCTCTAATTCATGACAAATTCATCTTAGTGATCCACCATAAAAGGTTGTGAGTGGAGATGACAGAATTCAGCACCTCCCTTGCCTCCTGGGCATAGAGAGAAATCGGGGTAGGGGGTTGCTCTAAAGCCTCTGTAGAGTTACGGAAGATTGGAGCCAGATGGTACCTGCCAGAATTTTTTAGGACTTGGCTGTAGCTCAAGCACGGGCAGGTTTTAACCTGCCGGAATTGATAGAGAACAAATTGCACAGTGAAATGGGTCCATGGGAATCACTTGGTCCGGCGTATTATTGTATAGATGGAAAACTGAAGTTCAAGGACAAAGTGACTTACCCCAGGGGGCCTTTCTACCATTATAGCCCGCACTGCACAATGTGGGGTTCTGCCAGCTGCTAAATACATCTATCCTAATTACACATTCTGGAACTGGGGATAACCACAGGATGGGCCTGGGGACCCACTGGACCCACTGTGGGACAGACTCCTTGACCATGTGACCTTCATAGCCCCCTACTCTGACTGGAGGGCCCAGTGACATTCTGGTTCTCCTGGAATCAAAGTCATTTCAGAGCCAGGGTCCAGTGGTCCCCAAAAGATTTGTTTCTTTTTCCCCAATGCACAGCAACCCTGGTAAAAGGCCTTAGGTCTTTTGCGGTCAGGCTGGGAGAAAGATTCACAGTATAAATTTTCAGCAGTGTACTGGGTCCTCCCCCGAGAGGACTTGGCCTTTCCTTCATCTGAGGGGCTCTAGGTCTGTAAACTTGTTCAAGGCTAGGAATTGATGGAAGGAATGTGATTCTCTGTTTTTATGATTTGAGTTCAACTTGTGTTTACTTGACCTAGAACTTTTCTGCTTATACAGATCAAGTAAGAATTTAGTAGGCTTCCTGCCTATTTCACTTCCAGGAACACCACAATTAACTGGCCAACACCATGGGTCTATGTGAGTTGGACCATCCTGAGTTCTGCTTTGACCCTGCTGCACATGAGGTTAACCCTACCCACCTTATCTTTGGTGGTTGAGTGCTGCCATTGGGCCTCTGACACACCAAGATCCAATTACTCCCACTGCACTGAAGTTTTCCAGCTGGGTGGCTGTGTTTCCCTCCTTAAGCTCTGGACCACAGAGAGAAGCCATCACAAAGCTCTTCAAGGATACTGGGGCTCCCCTCACAAATTTATTTTTTTAAATATCGGTAAAAGGTCTGTCCTCAACACGTATCATATAGTATCACTTATATGTGGAATCTAGAAAAATGGTACAGATGAGCTTATTTGCAAAGCAGAAATAGAGACACAGATGTAGAGAACAAAAGTATGGATACCGAGGGGGAAAGGGGGGGTGGGATGAATTGGGAGATTGGGATTGACAGATATAAACTACTGTGTATAAAAGAGATAACTAATGAGAACCTACTGTATAGCACAGGGAACTCAACTCAATACTCTGTAATGACCTGTATAGGAATAGAATCTAAAAAAGAGTGGGTATATGTATATGTATAACTGATTCACTTTGCTATGCAGCAGAAATTAACACAACATTGTAAAGCAACTATACTCCAATAAGAATTAATTAAAAAAATAAGAAAAGTCTGTCCTCTGGGCCCTCTCAGTGTGGGTGAGTAGGTCTTAAATGACAAATCTCCTATAACATTCCAATCTCCCTAAGCCTCTAGATCCAAAAGAGATGAGGCATTTCCAATTCACTCATCATCTGATCCACATTCCAACCAAACAAACAAACTGTTAGAGTCTTTTCTTACTCTCTGAGCTACAACACTCAATGCAGAATCTCTGCTTCCTGGGCCATCAATCAGTTTGACCTGATCCAACTTTATCTTCCCTCCACCATTCTCCCACACCCTTAATCCCCGTCCCTACACATCCTCCCCAGATTTCTGCTTGTATAAGTGAGAAAACTCAAGTTGTTCTTTTGGAGTGTAACATACCTCTTCATGGGTCACAATGCAAACCTTACCTTTAGGGACCTGTTGGGATTTGCAACTAGTTATAGGTCTAGAAGCCCAGAGAGGAGGGGGGAAGGGGAGGTCCTGAGGAGAATCAGCGTGGTCTTGCATGGCAACTGCCTCAGGGGAGGTCAGTAGCATTTTCCCAGGCAATGCAGTGTTAACACCTTCAGTGGGGCGTGGAAAGGTTCTTCCCCCTATAGGTGGGGAGGCTGCTGCCACAGAGGGTGAGGAGACCTCTTTCACTGGCAAAAAGGACTTCATCAGAATTTAAGGCTCAATGTCCCCAACCTCATCCGGGTCTTCGCACATGTCCCCATCCCAACTTATAAGATCCCATTCTTTTCCAATCAATTCCCTCACTTTAACAGTAGACACCCTGGGAGGCTGGGAATTCAACTGGCTTTATAATTCAGCCAATTACAGGATTAGGTCCTATATTTGATTTTCAGCAATTTCAGCCCTGCCGCTACAGGAGATAAGGCTCTCCCTCAGGACATACGTAGAAGCTCTCCGGTCATTTATGTGGGCTTGAGCTGGGAATTGGAATCCCTGAGCTCATCCTTTTCTCTCACCACTTTGTCCAGCAACATTAGGAGAAACCAACCAATGTCATTATATTCCTTAGTTTTCCAGAAACATTCAAGAGAGTCACGTACAGAGTTACTTAGTTCCTTACTTCTTATAAGTGGTTGGTTAGGCACAGCCAGTGCAGATACTGTGTGTCTCTATCAGCAGTTCACACCATGGACTATCCACGCTTTCTTTACTACTGGAAAAAAAAGAGCCATTAGCATCTTTAAATCTAATCAGATTAAAGAACCCATTCCAGAAAACCCAGAACCAATTCAGAAAAACTCATCCTTAAAATCCTGTTCCTCGAGGACCACTTTCAGTACCAGAATCTGTATCAGTCAGGGTTCTCCAGAGAAACAGAACCAAAAGGATATATAGAGAGATATGGAAGAGGAAATTTGTTCGGGGAATTGGCTCACACTGCTATGGAGTCATTTGCAAGCTGAAGAAAAGTCAATGGTATAATTCAGTCCAAGTCTCAAGGCCTGAGAACCGGGAGAGCCAACGGGTATCACAGCCAGTCCAAAGCCAAAAGCCTGATACTAGGGGAGGGGGGAGGCCACTAGCCTAAGTCCTGGAGTCTGGAGGCCCAACAGCCAGGAGCCCCAGTGTCCAAGGGCAGGAAAAGATGAGTGTCCAGCTCAAGAAGAGAGAAGATAATTCAGCCTTTCTCCACCTGTTTGCTCTATTCAGGCCCTCAGTGGATTGGACACTGCCTACCTGAATTGGTGAGAGTATATCTTCTTTACTCAGTCTACTGTATCAAATGCTCATCTCTTCCAGAGACACCCCCCAGACAGACACACCCAGGAACACTGTTTTACCATCTCTCTGGGTGTCCCCTAGTCAAGATGACACATAAAATTGACCATCACAGCTAGCCATGAGTCCTTCCTCATCTCTTTCCTCTACGGCTCCTGACATTGAGACATAGTGCCTTCCAAGAGTCAGAAGCACAATGATGGCTGGAAGACTGGAACTGTTTCCTAGGTAACCCCCCCCCACCAAAAAAAGAAACTGATCAGTCCCCATGGGGCATCCTAGGATCCTGCTCAGCTTACCTGCCAAAGGCAAGAGGTGCCTATGTCAAGGTCAGGAGGAGCAGAATTTTACTTCCCTCCGTGATGTCACCCAGGGCCATGGCTCCATAGGCCCTGCACACTCGGGTGTGCACATCTAAGTGTGTACATCCCGGTTAGACTCTCCCTTGACCTACAGACTCAACCAGCCAACTGCCGCTTGACAGCACTACTTAGAGGTCTTTTAGGTATCTTAAGTTCAACATGTCCAAAATCAAACTCCTTAACCTTGTTTCTGGTGTCTTTTTTCCTTTATGGCAGCTGAGCTTCTTTTTTTTTTTTTTTTTTTTAGTAAAAACTTGAACTTCTGTCATACTGAGTGAAGTAAGTCAGACAGAGAAAGAGAAATATCGTATGACATCCCTTATATGCAGAATCTATAAAAAAAATGATACAAATGTATTTACAAAACAGAAACAGACTCACAGACTTAGAGAACGAACTTATGGTTACCAGGGGGGGAAGGTGGGGGGAAAGGATAGTTAGGGAGTTTGGGATCGACATGTACACACTGCTGTATTTAAAATGGATAACCAACAAGGACCTACTGTGTAGCACAGGGAACTCTGCTCAATGTTATGTGGCAGCCTGGATGGGAGTGGAGTTTGGGGGAGAATGGATACATGTGTATGTATGGCTGAGTCGCCTTGCTGCGTGCCTGAAACTGTCACAACATTGTTAATCGGCTATACTCCAATATAACATAAAAAGTAAAAAAAAAACAAACTCCTGATTTACCCTTTCCAAAAAAAATTGCTCACAAATAAGTTTTTTTTTCTAATTTCCAAGGAGGTAATTTATAGCTGGATTATTCTATAAATCAATGTGTTTCCTGGCAACCTGCCATTACCCATCCTGGCCACCCAGGAGGAAAAAATCAGTGCCTGACATTCGGGAGTGTTTCTAGGAGACTCCCAGGGTATCCGGGAGATGAGTATTTTCCTACCCACCCGTCCCTGGTGAAGCCCGGACCGGGATAGATAAAAGGACCCACTGTATGATCTGCCCTCAGGTCTCATTCCTCAGAGGTAATCAGCCCTGAGCACTCTCTGAAGTAAAAAGAACCAATTTCTGTTGCAACAGTGAGAGGTTTTACCTAAAAGGGCCAATTAAACCTTGAGAGATTATTTGCAGATAGACTTTGGAGGAGGGCTTTCGTCAGGTTCCGTTCCTGTTGTTGTGTTTATTTCTTTGGGGATTTCTTTTTTTTAGGCTTCATTACTCACCGGAATTTAACTCTAATGGAAATAAAATAAATATCACAGAGCTTCCCCGGAAATTACTGATACCCTTTGTTTTGGAGAAAGGTTAGAGGATTTCTCTCTAAGGATTGAGCCTCTAGAAATTCTGCCCCATGTCAGAAACTTTCTCCCATGCTCTCTCTCCCAGAAACTTTGTGTGAATCTCGGGAAATGACCCTCATTGGTCCTTTTAGTTCAACGCCTACTCTTTGGGCCAATCATTGTTGCCAGAGGATGGGGCTCCCTGATTGGTCAGTTACTTGCTCATAATGGTAATCTGTTACTAGAAAAAGAATAGGAAATAGCTACTAGCTTCTACTACCACCCCTCTACTATTGGATTCCTTTGATGATGATGATGATGATGATGATGATGATGATGATGGTGATGATGATTATAGCTACCATTTATTGCCCATGTGCCAAACTCCGTGCAAGCACTTTTCATGTGTGATCTCATTTAGACCTCATAGCAATCCTCTGATGTAGGTACCATTTACAGATGAACAAACCAAGGCTTAGAGAAGTGAAAAGACTTACCCCAAGTCACACTGCTGGGAAGGAGAACAGTTTGAAAATCACTTCTTTAATACTTGCATTAGTTATCTATCACTAGATAGCAAATTACCCCCAAATCTTAGCATCTTAAGACAACATTTATTATCTCACAGTTTCTGTAGGTCAGGAATCCAGGCATGGCTCAGCTGGGTGCCTCTGCCTTTAGGTCTCTCAGAGTCTGTAATCAAGCTGTGAGCCAGGAATGTAGTCTGATCTGCAGGGTCAAATGGAGGAGGACCCACTTCCAAGTTCAAGATCATCCATGTGATTCTTGGCAGGACTCAGTTCCATGTGAGCTGCTGGACTAGGGGCCTCAGTTTCTCACTGATGGTTGGCCGGAAGCCTTCCTTAGTTCCTTGCCATGGGTCCTCTCTCTGGGGAAGCTCTCAACATGGCAGCTGGCTTCATCAGAGCAGAAAGCTAGAGGGAAAGAGAGTGTCCAAGATGGAATTTATCATGGTCTTGTGACCTAATCTCCAAAGTGGCATCCTATACGTTTTCCTTATTCTGTTGGTTAGAAGTAAATCACTAGGGTGAGTGGATTACACTGGGGCTGTCTCAGAGGCTGCCTTCTGCAGTGCTGTCCTTTTGGATAAGCAGACCGCTTTCATGTACCAACCATTTAGTATGGCAGAGGGGTCTTCTCCTTCAACTCTCCAAATTCACTTGCAGGATTTGTTGTTTTGCCCCATCCTCACGGGATCTCCTGATATGTTCATTTCCAAGTCTAGCCACAGCCTTCCTTGGCTGCACTTTTTTTCTCCTCACATCTCTCCACCACCCCTGAAACATTCGAGCCTGAGAAGCATCACATACTGTAATTATCTGGGAGCAGCTAATCCAGTCCCCTCATTTTGCAAATAAGAGCATGGAGGGACAGACAAGGGAAGGGCCTTCCAGAGATCCCACAGGAAGCCAGAGGCAAGGCTGGGGACTTGGAGCCTAATATGCTCCCAATATGCTGCACATCCCAACACACCAGGATCCTTGCTGGGAAATCAATCCAAACCAGGCACTTGAACTCTGGGGAGACTGCTGACATTTCATCAACATACAAATGAGGGAAACATTTAGGCGGTGCTTCTCCCTTTCTCCCCATTCCCTTTCTTCACAGGGGGCTGACTTCATTTCCTCCTGGGAGCAGGGAAGGACTTACTTGTTAACTGAGCAGTGAACAAGCCTTTTTGTGTGAAAATCTGAGGAGGTTTCACACCGTGTCTGATGTGGTTTCTAGGTACACAGTGCCCTCTAGCCCCGAGTCAGGGTAGTTACAAGAGCAAAGATTTTGAAAACAATAGGGAATCATGAAATATACAAAATCCAATGTCAGTAATTATTCCTGGACTCCTAGGGGTCCAAGAACTCCCAAAATCCCAGGTGAATTATTGTATACTGTAAAATTTTCTAAAAAAAAGAGTCTATAGCTCCCATTGAATATTAAAAGAGAAACCATAGCTATGTCACTACACAAAAAGATTGGGACCCACTGATTTGGACTTTCAGAGTATCTGAAACACCTTCGCTAGTTTAAAAGAAATATCCAAAATAGCAATCAGAGCATGCGCTTTTTAGACATAAACCACAAAGACGCTGAGGGTTTAATATCACATGTCTTCCCTTTTCAGCCCATTATTTCCTACAGATTGTGATTTGGAAGCTAGTATTTCGGGGTTCTTTTTAATTCAATAGATGTTTGCTCAGTGCCTGTCCTGTTCTAAGTACTGGCGATACAGAAATGAACCACGGTGGACACTGGTTAATTTTTGCCATTCTGTATAGATCCCCCATTCTTTTGGCCACACCATCCCAGTTTCCTTCTGAAAACCAGCCACTTTCCTGTTCCTAAACCGTGGGGGTCCATCTAAATCCCCCTTAGCACAAGGATGGATGTGTGGTCTAATCCCAGCTGTTCAGTGCACCCCATCCTCTTGCCCATGAAGATGGTTTCAGAACTAAACCTTGGAGCTGAGCTGGGTCTCACAGGAAAGAGGACCACACTTTCACTCACCACTGAAGTTGACCTGAAAGGATGGAGGATAAATCGTAGTAAGGACTGAGAAAAGGGAGCCAAAGTATGGAAAGAGAGAACTGAGCCCTAGGCGGAACCACATGTGAAACTTGCTCAGTCTTTAGAGGGTTTTTTGTTTGTTTTGATTTTTCTCTAATGAGAGTGAAACTGGCTTTGTATTCCTTGCAACAAAAAGAATCTTAATAGATAGCCCGCCCTTGAGGATCTCACAGTCCAACAAATTTGTTAATAACACAAAATATTGTACAAGTGCCCTAGTAAAATACACAGACACACACACACTGTATATATATATATATATATATATATATATATATATATAAACATATAATATATATAATAAGTTCTTAATAAGTAAGACGATACAGACAATATTCGCATCCCCAGTAGAAGTAGTTTGCACTCTGCCTTGATAGAATAGAAGGATTTGGGCAGGAAGCCATGAATCAGGAGGAAAGACACTCACAAGAAAGAACATTGGGATCCAGGAACACTTACTGGAGTATGTCCACACTTCCACCAGGTTGTCATGGGAAGGGTCAAGAATCCTCCTAGAAGCAGCCACATAGCACAGGGAGATCAGCTTAGTACTTTGTGACCACCTAGAGGGATGGGATAGGGAGGGTGGGAGGGAGACGCAAGAGGGAGGAGATATGGGGATATATGTATAGGTATAGCTGATTCACTTTGTTATAAAGCAGAAACTAACACACCGTTGTAAGGCAATTATACTCCAATAAAAATGTTAAAAAAAAAAAAAGAATCCTCCTAGAAATTGTGACTTTCCATATGTCATTGAGCCACCACAGCTTCTTGGACCACAAAATTATCTCACATTTATTGCTTTTGTAATTTTTTAAATTAAGGTATAATTCACATACCATAAAATTGACCCTTTCAAAGTCTACAATTCAATGGTTTTTTAGTACATTCACAAAATTGTGCTGCCATCATTGTTATCTAATTCCAGAACATTTTGCATCACCCCATAAAGAAACCCTGTACCCTTCCGTAGTCATTCTCTATTCCCTCCTTCTCCCAACCCCTGGCAACCACTAACATACTTTCTAGGTCTATGAATTTGACTATTATAAGTGGAATCATAAAATATGTGGCCTCTTGTGACTTCTTGCATTTAGCATAATGTATTCAAGCTTCCTCCATATTGTGACATATATCAGTACTTCATTCCTTTTTATGGCTGAATAATACTCCATCCTATTTATAGACCACGTTTTGTTTATCCATTCATCAATGGACATTTGGGTTGTTCCCACCTTTGGGCTATTGTGAATAATGCTGCCATGAACTTTCACGTACAAGTTTTTTTGTGAACATGTGTTTTCATTTCCCTTGGGTGTATTTGTAGACGTGGAATGTCTGGATCCTGTGGCAGTTCTATGTTTAACCTTTTGAGGAGCGGCCAGACTGTTTTCCAAAGCAACTGTACCTGTTCACATTTCCACCAGCAAAGTAGGAAGTTTCCAATTTCTCCACATCCTTGCCAACACTTGTTATTGTCTGTCATTCTTATTGCAGCCATCCTAGTGGGTGTGAAGTGGTGTCTCATTGTGGTTTCGATTTGCCTTTCCCTGAGGACAAACACATTTCCTTTTAATGAACAAGTTATGGTACATGTGTCCCTCCAGCCTGACTGTTGGAAACTACCCCCACTTAAAGTGGTCTCTAGTTATGAATTTCTTGTAGTGCCACCTTAGCACACAAACCAGCCTATCAGCTGCAGTTACCAAGTTGAGCATGGCTATTCCTTCTCTCCTTTTGCAGATTGCACTGGTCTGCACCCACTGCCCACAAACCCACATAGGAAGACTTCACTGCAGCCAGTACCCAATGTCCATGCTGAGAATTCCCTCTCCAGCAGCCTCTGTGGCTTGCAATCCTGCTGGGCTCAGGAGGAGGGGGACAGAGTGTTGCTCTGTTCCATTAGGAGGCAGAAAATCACATTTCTCCAATTCTCGGGCCAAACCCAGCTCTGCACAGAGTCTGAAAATGCTCTAAAGAAATGTTCCCAGGAATTCCCTGGCAGTCCAGTGGTTAGGACTCAGCACTTTCACTGCCATGGGCCCAGTTTCGATCCCTGGTTGGGGAACTAAGATCCCACAAACTGCACCCGAATAAAAAGGGGAAATGTTCCCTAGCTTTTGATCATCTCTCCTCTAATGAAAGGTATTTATAGAGCCAGATAAGGAATGGAATCTATCTAGTTGACCATCTTCCAATACTCTTATAACCCTCTTCCCAAAATTCATCCTTCTTCTCCTAGTTCAATGTTACACATGTTAACATAACTGATTAACAGTGTCTGCTGAAGCGCTAGATTGAGACAAACCCTGAACCTGAGCCTATTGATTAGTGATGTCTGTCATCAGCAGGGAATGGAAAGCTGTGGCATGCATGTCATGTGTTCCCCATCTATACTCTAATCATTCCTTGAGCAGACATGGACCAAACACCTGGACACCAGGAAGACATATCCGGCTCATGCTGCATGTAAGGAGAGGTTGTAAAACTAATATATGGCTTATCACAGAGATATGAACACAGTGCTACAGCAGGACAGTGAAGGAAGCAAGGAACTATGTCTGGGCAATAGTAGAAGACTGTAGAATAAATGGAACTTGAACTTGATCTTAGAGAGAATAGGAGTTTTCCAGGTGAAAGAAGGGGGAAAATATAGCTAAGCCAGACAGGATAACATGCATAAAGGAGAACAAGTTTTTTCTGGAATTTGGTTAAAAATTAAAATGTTAATTGGCTGAAACACATAGTATATCAGGTCTGATGGGAGGGGGCAAAGCTACAAAGGTCATCTGGCAATGGCGAATCCAATTCTTTTTAAAAATTGATACAGCCACTATGGAGAACAGTATGGAGATTCCTTAAAAAACTAAAAATAGAACTACCACATGACCCAGCAATCCCACTCCTGAGCATATACCCAGAGAAAACCATAATTCAAAAAGACACATGCGCCCCAACGTTCATTGCAGCACTATTTACAATAACCAGGACATGGAAGCAACCTAAATGTCCATAAACAGAGGAATGGATAAAGAAGATGTGATACATATATTCAATGGAATATTACTCAACCATAAAAAGGAACAAAATTGTGTCATTTGTAGAGAGATGGATGGACCTAGAGACTGTCATACAGAGTGAAGTAAATCAGAAAGAATAAAACAAATATCATGTATTAACACATATATGTGGAATCTGAAAAAATTAGTATAGACAATCTTATTTACAAAGCAGAAATAGAGACACAAATGTAGAGAACAAATGTACAGATACCAAGGGGAAAAGTGGGGATGGGATAAATTGGGAGATTGAGATTGACATATATACACTATTGATACTATGCATAAAATAGATAACTAATGAGAACCTACTGTATAGCACAGGGAACTATACTCAATGCTCTGTGGTGACCTAAATGGGAAGGAAATCCAAAAAAGAGGGGATATATGTATACGTATACCTGATTCATTTTGCTGTACAGCAGCAAGTAACACACAAAAAAAGTTTTAAAAACTGAAACACACCCAAAACCAAAAAAAAAAAAAAAAAAAAGAGTAAGAGAGAGCACACACACATGTGTGGGAGAGACAGATGGAGAGACCAGAGGAATGAACTAATGAAAAACAAACTTGGAAAACACAGGGGAAAAAAAAAAAGCCTGAAAACTCTCTTATCAAAAAACAATACAAAAGGTCATCTGGGTGCTAAGACCTACCCTCCATGTCTTACAGCTTTATGAATCCTTAGACCCTCATAATGATGGCAGCCACAGAGTAGGTACTCAGCAAATGTAGCAAATGAATGGATGCTGGTTTTCTTGGTTCTTTCTCTCTGTCTCTCTCTCTCATTGGTCAGGTACATATAAAGTATCCTATTTAACTCGCACAACAACCCTACAAGTCTTTCTCATCCTCTCTATTTTATAAATGAGAAACTGAGGCTCTCAGAGAGTTCACATTTTAGAGTTCATGTTGTAACTCAGGCCTTTTCAACAATTACCTTACGCCTTCAACCCAAGGATGGACTCTTACCCTAAGAATCGAATCGCAGGTCTAAGGAAAACATGTGAATGGAATGGAAATGCGTAAATCCTAGGGGCATCTCGTAGGGTCTAACCACAGGGCTGTATAAATGATATTAACAGCTGTGTCCTTAGGCCTCCACTAAAATCAAAAGTGAAGCTGTCTATTTTTTAAATAAATCCAAATAAATAAAGAAGAATGGTTGTTCCACTGTCCGCCGGTGCTGTGTTGGCCTGTGTGTAGTGTCAGCATGGGGGTGGATTTTGATGTGGGGAAGAGTTAAGCCTTGAGTTATCATCAGAATTAGGGTGCCTTATTGGTTCACATTGTCCAATCTTTCCCAGCCATTATGGTTTTGCCGAAACATTAAACTGCTTTAAACTTTCATTTTCCTCTTAAAACTAAATTAGTTTGGAGGAAATTGTATTTTCCCAGCTCTAGCACCAGCCTCAGGCAGAGGGAGTTACGGTACAGCACACAGATAAACAACAATCACAGCCTAATTACTAAGTGGTAAGAGCGGTGTTTCTTGAGTTACATTTGCTTTAGAGTTTCTGGGGTCCTGGAGGGAGGCACCTCTCCAGTAGCTTTGCTCAGGAAGCTTTGTATTATTTATGTGGTGGTCTTCCTGCATCTCTGGCTATGGAAATCAGAAGAGCAAAGGAATTTATGAAGCACCTACTATGTGCCTGCACTATTAAGTTCTAAAATGTATTAATCCTCACTACTGGTATTATGAGAGTCCCATCTTATAGATAAAGATCCTTGAGGTTAAGGCCAATGGCTGAGGACCTATTTCTATGCCAGAAAATATGCAGGGATCTTAAAAAAGAAAAAAAAAAACTGTGGCAGAAGTCTATACTTCTCTATGAGGCACCTCCCTTCTTTAGGGAAATAACTTCTTTTATTCCAACCACACATACACTCCCCAAGAACCATCATGTGATTAAAGCTGAGCCAATCACAGGATCTCAGTCAGTCATGTGATTAAAGCTGAGCCAATGGCAGGACCTTACCACCCTGGCCACAGTGATTGATCCAAGCAAGGGGCAGGAACAAGATGAAAGGCAAACCAATCACACTTCTCCCCCAGGATATTTCTACCTGGGGCTGGAGGTAGAGTTCTGCCCTCCCTGATGGAGAAGCTACAAAAATGTAACATGGCAGGTGAAAACCATTCTCAGAAAGAAAAAAAAAAAAACAAAAGAAAATGGTTGGCAGGCATAGAGGGGAAAGCTGAGAATTGGAAGGAGAAAGAAACCCTCTCTCCCTGGCTGTATTCCCATCCTGTCCATAGTTTGGTTACTCAAGCCCATAACCCACCACCACCTTCTGCCCTCCTCCAGTTCAGTCAAGATGGGTTTCAGGACTTCCCTGGTGGTCCAGCGGTTAAGACTCCACGCTTCCACTTCAGGGGGCGCAGCTTCGATCCCTGGTCAGGAAACTAAGATCGCACATGCCGCACAGTGTGGCCAAAAAGTAAAAAAAAAAAAAAAAAGGGTTTCTGTCGTTTGCAAACAAGAGTCCTGATGACAACCTCAATGGTATATCTAACATTTATTGGACCTGTACTATGTATATGCGGGCACTAATCTAAGTGCTTCAATGGTGTTAAATTCAAACAACTTAATGAGGTAGGTACCAATGGTTCTCCCGTTTTACATTTAAGGAAACTGAGGCACAGAGATATTAGAGCAACTTGTCCAAGGTCACAATGCTAGAGCTTCAAAAATGACAGATGTGGAACATGGAGGGTTTTCTTCTATCAGTGCTTACATGCAAACTTTGGGGTAGGGACTGAGAATCCCATGTCACAGATGGGGAAAACAAGTCTCAGAATTTAAGTAGGAGTCTCAATGTTGTGGAGCCAGGATTCAGACCCGACTCCAAAGCTAACATGCTTAATCTCTACCCTCAATTAACTCAACATAAAATCTTCCTGTCAGATCTGCTCAGATGCTTCAACAGTTCATGGCCCTTCACTGATCTCTTTTTATTTCTACAAATGGAAATATCTTTACTGTGTTTTCTTTTTCTGCTGAATCTAAAGATGATACATGCTACCCGATGTTATTCTCCTCACTGGCACCCCAGCCCACAGAGGATGAGAGCTGAAACTTCCTGTTATACAACTGTTCCAAACTTCCAGGGCTGATTGCCCCTGGCAGAAGGAGCCCCAGACCGATCAGAGTGTTTGATGCCACCAGAGCATGTCAGGGTTGCCTAGCCATTTGCTAGTCCCTTTTAATTTTGAGAGCAAGCGAGAGAGTCTGGATGTGTGAAACAGAGGGGAAGCAAGACAAGGAAAGAGAAAGGCAAGGTGAGATGAAATAGTGCTTCCGCAAAGCAGCAGTGGAGAGAAAACCAATACCATGAGTGTTCATTCCCCCGCTGGGTTCCTGACGGACCCAGGGATGCTCTTGAAGATGAGAATTTGACCAAGGTGACCTTGCACACAAAGATGCTTCATTCACCGAGGAATCCAAGACTCTTCCTGAGTGGACATGGCAGTGGGCTTGGTTTAAGAAGAATTCCTTATCCTCCCGTCAAACCTTGTCTCTCGATGATGTCGATTCCTATGAACAAATATGGAAAACTCTCCAAGATGGCATCCCCTTTATGGGAAAAGAATGACGCAAATTTCATGCACACACAAACACCACACCCTCTTCTCTCAGAGAAACAATCCTCACTCCCGTTGTGGGAATCCTCTCAGGCTACTGTGTGGTCACAGTGTCAACTCAGGCCATGGTTTGTCCACCAGGATGTTGGTTCAAAGAGAGCATGAGGGTCACATCAGAGGCTGCTGCGAAGTGCCAGGATGCCAGGGCGCAGCTGTGGGGTGTCAGCGTGTCCTGACATGAAGGAGCTGCTGGCCACACCAAGCTGTCAGGGGGCCATGAGTGGGTTGGGACAAACTTGTGTTATGTTACCAGGTGTCTGTCTTTAAGGGAATCTAGAGCTCTCGGGCCACGGTTGGAAGGGAGCAGGATTGGCCAGCCAGGACAGTGGATCAAGATTCTGGACCGCGGACAGAATGCCCATGAGACCCCACTGATCCCTGAAGAACATCTTCAGGCTGTGGGCAGGCTTTCCATAAGTGTTCAAACATCTTCCCATTCAGCTTAAGTTCTGGATGCATGATAAGTTTTAAAAGGCTCGAAAATGGAGTTGGCTTGCCTTCTTTTCTCAAGTTGAATGTCACAATTAAAGTCACCAAGAAAAGCTCATACACATTTCTCCCTGTGCATCTGCTGTATGTATGTGTGTACGTGTTTGCCCGTGCACCTGCATCTCTTTATGTGAGTGCCTGTTTCTCTCCTTTGGCATTTCTGTGCCTCTTTCAGTTGTCCTTGGGGCTCTGGCCTGAATTCTCTCATCTTTCTCTTTTTTTTTTTTTATTCCTCCCCTTAATTCTTCTCCCATCTTTGTCACTCCACATCTGTCTCCCTCTGCCTTGCATGTGTCTTTGATCTTCATCTCATTCTTCCATTTTCTGCCAAAGGAGAGCAAGAGAGAAAAGAGAGCACCCTGACTGTCTCTGGCTTCCCTTTCTTCTCTCTCCATCAGCCCCAGACCCTGGGCTCACATCGCAGCTCTGCCCACACAATACCCTGCAGCCAGAACTCCAGGGCCGAGTCAGCCCCAAGCACAGGGAAACACATCCAAACTGCTGATGGATTCCGTAGGACCGTCACTATTTTTAAGGATGCTGCAGTGTTCCCAGTGATGGTCTTTGATTCTTCCCCAGAATAGCAGAGATCACCAGCTTCTCTACCTCCCCATATGAGTGCCATGGACCAGCTTACAGTCAGCAGTTTTATTGTTAACTTTCTCCATAAAGACACTCTTCCACTGTTTGGGAAAGAGGAAGAGGACTGTTTGGGAAAGAGGTTGGGAGAAAAGAAGAAAATAATCATTGTGTACTCAACTCTTGTCAGCTGTAGATTCTTTCCTCCTGTTTTATGTATCTAGTCATAATCTTACGCACATAAATTTAAGCACCACTGCATTGTTAGCATTTTGCAAAGAGAAATTTTCTAATACAACACCACCAATTTACTTGAAAGAAGAGCTGGCGTTGGTATTTACAGCTCATGGGCCCGGGTTTGCTTATAACACTCCTGGTGAACAGGGTGACAGATGCCTTTGGTTTTCCTTTATTCCATTCCTCATCTGTGTAACATGCAGGCTTATTATAAACATGCTGCTTCTGTGACAGGGACAAAGCCCCATTCTTGGTCTCTTGTTAGGGAAGACAGCAATGATATTGGGGGAAAATATTGGAATTTGGAACCCCCCAGAGTTGGGATTACATCCTTACTTCTTCACTTACTGTCTTGGTTACTTTGGGCAAATCACTTAACCTTGCTGAGTTGTACCGATGATTCTTTAAGTGCAAAATAAGGATAATGATCCTATTTCTCAGGCTGTTGCAAGGATGGCATGAAATGTTCTATATACATGTCCCCATTACATATATTGTACATACACTGTGCATATATTTTACAAGGCAATCAATGTCCATTCTTCTCTTCCTTCTAGATCAGGGCACAGGGTCTGTCAAATTAAGTTGTTCAATCAATGGTTGAAAGAGTACGTGGAGGTTTGGGTGGACTGTGGATGGATGGGATCAGCCTCCCTGCTTCTGGCAGTGGGTAAGGCTCCAGTAGGCCTCCAAACTAAGATTTTAAGAACCCCTTCCCTCTTCCTGATTCCAAAGTCTTTCCAGCTCAGGAATTTTACAATTTTAGGGCTCAAAGAGCAGACTGCTGGACAGGGTCTTATATGAGTCAGGACTCTCTTGATGACAAAAACCCATATCAAATTGCCTTAAGCAATAAAAGGTAATACTGGATTACATTACTGGCTATTCAAGGGACAGCCACCTTCAGGCATAGCTAGATCCAGGGGTCAGTAATAGCTCTTGTTGGAGTTTGTTCTCTGTGACTTGTAGTTCTGTTTTCCTCTGAATTGGCTTTAAGATGGCTTTTTCACAAGGTGGGTCTTATATTCCTGAATTCCAATGGTTTTAATTTAAAACAGAAATTGGCAATGGGCCAAATCCAGTAGCCAGCCTATTTTTGTAAATAAAGTTTTATTGGAACACAGCCATGCCCATCCATTTTTGTATCGTCTGTGGCTACTTTTTCACTATAATAGCAGCATTGAGTACTTGCAACAGGGATGGTATAAATCTAAATACTGACCACCTGCATCTTTACAGAAAACACTTGTCACCCTCTGATCTGGAAGGAAGATTCCTACCTTTGCCCTGTGCAGGTATAAACTTCCAAGGGTCACACTTGGGTCCTGGTCCTCTCCCTGCATCACTCGCTGCAGCCAGGGATGGAGAAAGCTCTGGCTGGCCAGCCTTCGTCATGGGCCTGCCTGGTGGCCAGGGGTGGAAGTGGGACAGGGCACCTTGATTGAAAGCCCCACTGAGGCCACAGGAAATGGGATGGGGGTCTCTTCTCCTGGGGAAGAGGCAAGGAAGTTACCCGAAGAAGAGGGAAGTCATGCTGGGCAGGCAAAACCCAGGGAGCCCGTTACAGAGAGTTGAGTAAATCAAAATAGGTGTCGAGCCCAAGGTAACAGGCACAGATGGAAGATTCCCTGCCTTTCAAAATCACATCCCTAACAATTCACTTTGATAGGAGTTTGAGTCAACGAGCAGATGTTTCTTTTCTGGAAGAAAGACTATCACAAATTCCTGTGATTAAGACATTCTAGGTCTGTCCCGTTCTCACCACTGGTGACTCAGCAGAGGAAAGAGAAAACAAAATAAAACACTATTGATCCTTTGGTTCAAGATATTGCCAAGGGCAGAGGCTGAATTGCTCAAGCCTCTTAAACCAGAGCTATAATCTGAAGCAGAAATGACCCTTCAGACACTGCCAGCAGCCCCTCAGCTCTGGTTAAAGGGCTAGAGAAGCTAGCATTTTACCCAGTGGGGCTATGAAACTAGCCAAACAATTTAGACCAGGAATGTAAATACATGACTGCCACTTCCCCCTCCTGCCATGAGCATGGAAGACATAGCTAATCCATCACAGAGTTCTCACCCCCTGATCAACACAGCAGGCATGCACTCACCACCATTTGGTAGTAGCATTAAATTTACTTATCTTTCCTGGTTAGCCACACCTCACATCCCTTGTCTGGCCACAAAGAGTGCCTCCCCCTTCTAAACTCCTGCCCATCCCCTCAACCCCCAAACCATGTTTCTCCATCAACACCCAGACATAACAGTCTTTTGTTCAGAAACACTAAATGATGAACCAAATGTCCATCAACAGATATGGATAAACACAATGTGGTTTACACATACAATGGAATATTATTCAGCCTTAAAAAGGAAGGAAATTCTGACACATGCTACAACATGGATGAACCTTAAAAATTTTATGCTGGGTAAAGTAAGCCAGACATGAAAGGACAGATATTGTATGATCCCACTTACATGAGTTACATGGAAGAGTCAAATTCAGTGAGACAGAAAGTAGTTTGCAGGGCCTGGGGGAGAGGGAATGGGGAGTTAATGTTTAGGGGGTACAGAGTTTTAGTTTGGGAAGATGTAAAGTTCTGGCAATGGATGGTGGTGATGGTTGTGCAGTAATGTGAATGTACTTAAATGCCACCGAACTGCATGCTTTCAAATGGCTTAAAAAATAAATTTTATGTTTCATATTTTAAAAAGTAAATGGCTTTGCATTACCAGCATGATATTTAGGTTCTTCACTGTTTCCATCCATAATTCCAGCTTTATTTCCCCTATTTTTCATATTTTCAATGCTTCTACCACAGGTTACTTTCCCAAGATGTCCTCCGCGTTTTTTTTTTTATCACCATCCCTAACTCAGTTCCCCGGCCTGTGGAAGGGACTATGGTAGTTGTATTTCTTTTTGCCCAGGACACTCATCCATCCCCACCTTTTCCTTCCTTTCAGGGCCCCTCTTTCATTCTATGTGACTTCAATATCCTGCAAACCCTACTCTAAACCCACCCTTCTTCTTTCAAACTCACTTGATTTCTTTGAGGCAAATGTCATCTCTTTTCATGCCTGCCCACCATCTGTTTTCCTTGATCTCAGGTTCACTGTGCCCCAGTCTTTCTCCTCCACCTTTTCAACTTAACGTGGAGTCACACCGAATCCAGATGTGCATGACCCTTGAGAAACATGTCCCTGTCATCCCTGCAAAGCCAGGACATCTGTTCTCAAACATTCTTGTTCATCAGCTCACCTGGGAGTTTGTATCAAATGCAGATTCTGGCCCCACCCCAGAGATTCTGGTTCAGTTTCTCTAAGGCAGGTGGTCCACGGGCCACACTTTGAGAAACACAGGAGTAAGCTGCAATATGTACCTGGGTATAATATTTCTTTACATTTCACTCCATCTTTATTTCTTGTCCAGTCAATTTCTTAGTTTTCTGCAATCGCTAATAGATACTGTCATTTGGTAGCTTACCTTTCAACAAGTAGCATAATTAAGAAACTTTCCCAGGTGTTGTCTCTTTCCACTCCATTAGTCACACCTGGGCTATTTTAACCACTGCGTGATAAACCACAAGTAGGTACCACCCTCCATATGATGAGAGGTACCTAATTTGTAGGCACAGTGCAGAGGAGGCAACATCCAGCCTCCATTCACTCATCCAACTACTATCTACCGAGTTTTAGCCATCCCAGCACTGTGCCGTGCAAATGTGTCCTGGGAATCCAGACAAATAGAAGACTAAATAATCTATCAGTTAGAAAGCCAAACTGGTAATCTGAGAGGCTAACTAATAGCAGTTGATAAAGCAGCTGTCCAAAGAGACAGAAAAGAGGAAGAATACCTCTAATCCACTAATTAACCATGGTCTCTCTTATTGCTCATTGCCTGCCTCTCCAAAACCCTTAATTCAACAATGCCAGGTCTTGATCATGTTTCTTTTTTAAAAAATTTCAAGTATACAATACATTATTATTGTACATTAGGTTTCCAGAATGTATTCATCTTATAACTGAGAGTTTGTACCCTTTGGTCAATATTTCCCCTTTTCTCCCATTCCCCAGCCTCTAGTAAGCACCATTATACTCTCTGAGTTCTCTACGAGTTCTAGTTTTTTAGATTCCACATGTAAGTGGGATCATGCAGTATTTGTCTTTCTGTGTCTGGCTTACTTCACCTAACCTAATGTCCTCCAGGTTCATCCATGTTGTTGCAAATGGTAGGACTCTTTATTATGACTGAATAATGTTTCACTGTATATATAATACCACATTTTCTTTATCCATTCATCCATCAACAGACGTTTAGGTTGTTTCCATATCTTGGCTATGAATAATGCTGCAAAGAACATGGGAGTGCAGTTACCTCTTCAAGACACTGATTTTGTTTCCTTTGGCTATATACCCAGAGTGGGATTGCTGGATCATATGGTAGTTCTATATTTAATTTTTTGAAGACCTCCATACTGTTCTCCATAGTGGCTGCACCAATTTACATTCACACCAGCCGTGACAAAGATTCCCTTTTCTCCACATCCTTGACAATCCTTGTCAACCTTTTAACTTGTTGCTGACAGCCTCCTAACAGAATGGGAGAAAATACTTGCAGACCATGTATCTGATAAGGGGTTAATATCCAAAATATATAAGAAACTCATACAACTTAGTAGCAAAAGAAAAACCAAATAACCTGATTTTAAAATGGGTAAAGGACCTGAACAGACATTTTTCCAAAGAAGACATACAAATGGCCGACAGTTACATGAAAAGACGTTCAGCATCACTAATCAATAGGGAGAGTCAAGTAAGGATCACAATGAGCTATCACCTTGCACTTGCCTGGATTGTATTTCATTCCTAGGGCTAGAAAGGGGATATTGGGACAGTCCTAATGCAACCATAAAGGCTGGGAGCTAGGCAGGGGGAGTTCCCCAAAGGAAGATACCTTGCTATAATCAGAAGAAGGTGAAGGTTAATGCTAATCCTACCAGATGCTCTTTTCAGGGCTCTCTCTCCATTCCCAAATCCAGCTGGGTAACCCCATTGCTCCCAGGGACTATGACTCCATCTGTGACCCCCATCCCCACCCCCAGTCTTTGCCCACTAGCTTTCTGGGGCTCCACAACCTGTCCCTGAAACCTGCCCACACCTGGCATGACAGGATGAGGAATTGGGAACCGGCTACTGGTGATGGAAGAGGCAGACAGTCTCTGCTTGTTCCCATAACAAATGGGCACCTGTCAGAGAGGAACTTAGGAAAAGACATGCCCCTGAAGATCTCTCGCTTGTAGACTTTAAAAATTTCCGCTGCACCCTGGTATGACTATTAATTAATATTATTATTATCTTTCACTGAGATGGATGGGAATACTAATTGCTCCTCTCCCACCAGTCTCTCCATAGTCATACTTATCTTTAGACAAATAACAATCTAAGGACGAATGATGGACTCTCGACATTTAGCACTCTTTTTGTAAAATGGATAAGCAAGAGGGCAATGAGGCTGAACTTCTACAATTGAGCTCCCTGTGCCAATCTGCCTGCCACCATCCCGGGGCCCTCTGCTCTGAACTCTCCTCCCCGCTGCCGGCAGAGGTCCCACCCTTCTGCCTGTCCCTCTTTCCCCATCCTCTCCCTTCCGTGGCCATACCACTGGTTCCTCAGTGTAGGGGCAGAGAAAGGGAGAGATCTCTTTGAAATAAAGCGTGGCGCAGTGGACGAAAAGGGGTCTATGGAGTCAAACACACAAGACCCAAATCCGACTGCTGTTGTTCCTTAGCTGTGTGACCATGAGAAGTCACCTGTCCCTCAAAGCTGCCTCAGTTTTGTGGAAATAAGAAAGACCACCCAAATAAGAAGACATTCTGTTGCCATATATGGTCTGGCCATTGTCCATTTGTCTATTCAATCTCCCAGTTTCCTCGCTGGTAAAATGGAGAAGAAAATAAACCCTAACTCAAAGATGGTAGGGGAAATAGTAGTAAGACATGATCTAAAAATCCCTTGAAGGAAACCCTCCTGCACTGTCAGTGGGAATGTAATTTGGTATGGCCACTATGGAGAACAGTATGGTGTTTCCTTAAAAAACTAACAATAGAGTTACCATATGATCCAGCAATCCCACTCCTGGGCATATATCCGGAAAATATGAAAACTCTAACATGCACCCCAAGAGCAACACTGTTTACAGTAGCCAAGACATGGAAGGAGCCTAAATGTCCATCGACAGAGGAATGGAAGATGTGGTACATATATACAATGGAATATTACTCAGCCATAAAAAAGAATGAAATAATGCCATTTGCAGTAACATGGATAGACCTAGAGATTATTATACTAAGTGAAGTAAGTCAGACAGAGAAAGACAAATATCATATGATATCACATATATGTGGAATCTAAAAAAATGATACAAATGAACTTATTTACAAAACAGAAATAGATCCACAGACGTAGAAAACAAACTTAGGGTTACTCAAGGGGAAAGGGATGGAGGGATAAATTAGGAGCTTGGGATTAACAGATACACACTACTATATGTAAAATAGATAAACAGGGACCTACTATATAGCACAGGGAACTATATCCAACATCTTGTAATAACCTATAATGGAAAAGAATCTGAAAAGAATATATATATATATATATATATATATATATATATATATACATATATATGTAAAACTGAATCACTTTGCTTATACCTAGAACATTGTGAATCAACTATACTTCAATTTAAAAAAATCACTTGACTTCATGCCTGGCATTCATTCATGCATTCCACAAATGTTTTTCAAGCACCTTTTCTTGGTGATGGGGATATATATTGCAGTGGGCAAACAGGAAAGGTCTCTAATCCCATGGAACTCACATTTTAGTGGCAATATGCAGCTTACAAGGCAGCAAGCAATAAATAAACAAAATACTTTCAGATGGTGATAAATGCCATGAAGAAAAGCAAAGAGGGCCTGGGAGAGTGGGTCACTGGGAAGTGGGGTGGGCTGATACTTTAAAAGGGTGGTCAGGAAAGACCTCTTAATAAAGATGATATTCAGGGCTTCCCTGGTGGCGCAGTGGTTGAGAATCTGCCTGCTAATGCAGGGGACACGGATTCGAGCCCTGGTCTGGGAAGATCCCACATGCCACGGAGCAGCTGGGCCCGTGAGCCACAATTGCTGAGCCTGCGCGTCTGGAGCCTGTGCCCCGCGACGGGAGGGGCCGCGATAGAGAAAGGCCCGCGCACCGCGATGAAGAGCGGTCCCCGCACCGCGATGAAGAGTGGCCCCCGCTTGCCGCAACTGGAGAAAGCCCTCGCACGAACCGAAGACCCAACACAGCCAAAAATAAATAAATAAATAAATAAATAAATAAGAAAATCCTTTAAAAAAAAAAATAAATAAATAAATAAATAAATTTAAAAAAAATAAAAATAAAAAATAAAGATGATATTCAGACCTGAAGGAGCCGGCCACTCAATGACCTGGAGGAAAGGCATCCAGACATTTGCAAGGAAGGTGATGAAGTCCAGGGTGGTTGGAAGGGGTTGAGCCCAGGGGAGAGATGCAGATATTGCCTCAGAGAAGCAGGCACGAGTCAGCTCACAGAGAGGACTTTGGCTTTTATTTTAAAAGCAAAGAAAAGTCACCAGGGCTTCCCTGGTGGCGCAGTGGTTGGGAATCTGCCTGCCAATGCAGCAGACACAGGTTCGAGCCCTGGTCCGGGAGGATCCCACATGCCGCGGAGCAACTAAGCCCGTGAGCCACAACTACTGAGCCTGCACCCTAGAGCCCGCAAGCCACAACTACTGAACCCCACATGCCTAGAGCCCATGCTCTGCAACAAGAGAAGCCACCGCAATGTGAAGCCCGTGCACCGCAACGAAGAGTAGCCCCTGCTCACCGCAACTAGAGAAAGCCCACGCACAGCAATGCAAGACCCAACGCAGCCAAAAATGAATAAATAAAATAAATAAATTAAAAAAAAAAAGTCACCAGAGGGTTGAAACAGGGTGATGCCACGTAACTGGATTTGCACTTCTAATGGATCATCCAGAGTTAAGAAACTGCCCTGGTGGTTTGGGCAAGAGATGGGTGGCTTGGACCAAAGCAGCAGCAGAGAGGGAGGGAAATGATCTGACCCAGTGTATATTGGAGGCAGAGCCAGCAGACCCTGCTGACGAGCGGGACTTGGGGAAAGGGAGGGACAAGAGAGGATGGTTCCTGGGTGCAGTGAATGGAGAAGGAGCCGTAATTAATACCTTAATTGCTATTAATCACCAGTTGCTGGGAAGAGGCGGGAGTGAGGAGAGAAGTATGGCTGGAGGAGGGGGAGAGAGATACGCCTCCAGCCTGCTTCGAAAATACATGAAAACTACCTCTGTGGTCCAGAGTTCTCCGTACACACAGGCCCCTGCTTTTCTGCCCTCTCCCTTCTGATCCTGACGCAGCCCCTCCCTTCCCTTCCACGAGGAGGAGGAGGAGACGGGTTTCCGTGGCCAAACTTTCCTAATTACCTTCACAGCAGCTCTCGGGTCCCTGGACGACTCTCCTGAAAGAGAGAAATTGCCTCTAGATGTGGGCCCCAAGCAGGGAGCAGGCCTGCGATTGGCCCAAGATAATTGGGCAGTTGTCTGGGTCTCTGGGAACGGGCTGTTTGGGAACATTAGCTGAGGCCACTGGTATCTTGCTGGGCTGGGGCATGCAGAGAGGCAGAATGAACCAAGCAGGGGGGTGTCCTGGTCATCAGAAACTCCGCTGGGGCCTGGGGCTGCCTCGGGTCCCCTGGGGGTGGAGGTGGGGGGAGGACTGAGCCACCAGCATTGCTGGGAGCTCCGTCATCCTCCCTGGTTTCTTCTCCCAAGAGCCGTCTTCCCCTTCAGACTTGCTTCTCCATTGGCTCTTAAGGGGTGTAGTAGACAGAGCACTGTGTTCCCAGAAGCCCTAAAAGACCTGGGACCCCCCCCCCCCACCCTGCTGCTGGATCCAATTCACTCACCGGAACATCCGTTTTCTAATCTGTAAAACAGAGATAAGGATGCTACCTGACTGCTATTGTTCAAGGATTAAGGGAAATGATGTATGTGAAAGTGTAGAGAAAAGTCTCCGGAATGTCCCATAAGTATTGTTCCTTCCATCCTCTCCTTGCAATGTTCCTTCCATCCTCTACTTTCAATGTTCCTTCCATCCTCTACTTTCAATGTTCCTTCCATCCTCTCCTTTCAGTGGAGCCACTCTTAAAAAACGCCTTCTTTGCCCCGATGCCCAGCTCAAACCACACGAACCCCCAGACTCTTCCTGGAGTCCTCAGTGAGGTTTCTCTCCTCTGCGCCATGCCCCCTACCAAGTCCTTGTCTGCACCTTCCATATTGCCTCCCAGCTCCTACTGAAGCCCCCGATGGGTGATTAACAAGGTCCCTGTTAGAACAATAGCTAACGTCATTCAGTGTTTACAGGGCACCAGGCACTGCACTGGGCATTTCCCATGTGTTACCCCAGGAGACAAGAGCTGTTACCACCCCCCATTTCAGAGATAAGCAAACAGATGCTCAGAAAGGCTGAAATGCTCTCCCAAGTTTGCCTTGTTAGTAAATGAGAGAGCTGGGCTGCAAACCCCTGGCTTATCTGACCGCACCTCCCACATCATGGCCCCCACGCTGCACCTGGACTTGCTCACCTCCATTTTCTCGTTCAAGGTTTATAATAACCCAGGTAAGGAGGAATTTTTCTCTCTCTTCTCTATCAGACCCATTTCACAGATGAAAAAAATCAAGGCCCAGCAGGATAGAGTAACCGACTCAATACCAAGAGCCACTAAGTAATAGGTAAAAGATAAACTTACCTCAGTTGATGGGTTTTTGTTTCTATTTATATTTCTTTTTATTTTGACTGAACCATTTGAAAATAAGTTGTAATCATGACATTTCGCCTGTAAATACTATGAGCAGGAATAAGAACATCTGCCCACAAAAATGCAAGGAATTTACCATTGATATGATAATATTAACTAATAGAAAGTTCATATCAAAATTTCCTTAAATGATCCCAAGCTGTCCTTTGTAGTTCTTTTTTGTTTTAAAATCGAAGTGTAATTTCTATACCATAAAAATAACCCATTATAAGTAGACAATCTCATGCTTTTTAGTAAATTTTAGAGCTGATTGATGGGTTTTAACCTAATGGGCATGGAGATGAAGTAAGGACACAGCATCACAACACAGCCTTTTTCCATCAACACAACCTCTCCCTTAAAAGACAAAAATCTAGTTGTCCTGAAACCTCATTGCTGGATGTAAACTTGAAGTTGAAGCCTCATTTCTAACTCTAGAATTAACTCACTCCCAACTGGGTTTGGGATGGAAGAATTAACAACTGTCAGTTATTTTCCCGATACTTGTTACATGTTCGCTGAAGGGCAAAGGTGTTGAGATGGCAGAGGAAGACACCTTCTCTGGGGTCGGCAGTGAAGACCCCAGAAGAAAAAGAAGAGCTTTCTAGGCTGTCATTCAAAGCATCATGGTGTTCTCTTGCACGAATGCTGTTTCCTACCCCAGATCTTGGGATGCCAAGTTGGTCCTACAGACATCAGAAGGGCAGGAGGCAAGATACCATAGCTGTTAAGAGCACATCATGGCTCTCAGTCGGGGCTGGGATGGAGCCCAGCTCTGTCACTCCCTCACAATGTAACCTTGAACAAGTGGCTTTACCTCTGTGTGGTGAGGAGTTAATGAAACAGTGGGTGAAAAGTCTTTAGCCAGCTTCTAAAGCTTAGTAAGAACTCAAGAAGCAGGGGCTTCAGAAGCCAAGAGCTCCAGTACAGAGAGGAAGTGCCCAACAAAGAAGGGGAGGGCTTGGAGAAACATGTTGCCTTCTTCCCAGTGAGATGGCCATGAGGGGGGATGAAGCAAGTCCTGGCGTTGACCCTGGACAACATCAGCTCAAAATGACAAGTGCTCTCAGCTTCACTCTCATGAAAGGGCTCTTATGAGGATAAAATAAAGCCCCACCTGTAAAGTATACAGCCTACAGCAGGGTGTTCAATAAGCCTTAGGCATCTTTCCTTTTGGCTGCATCAATGGCCTTCAGTCCAGCAATGGGTACAAGAGATTTGCCATCACCCTCCAGAAAGCCAGAGCCGTTTGTTCCTTGGTGTTCTCTCTCCTCTCCGCAGCCCTATCCATCCTCTCCGGGTGTCCCGAGGCACCACCCACACCCAAGTCCCGGCCGCCATCCATCTCCCACCAAGCTCACGGGGCTCCTTTGAGATTCAGGGCTCCCTCTTTCCCGTTGGCTCATTTCCTCCTTATTAAATGCAACTGTGCCACCCTTTCCCGAGAGCAGTCTCAGAGGCCCCTCCAAGTCAAAGACGAGAACGCTGTCAAAGTGGCCTAATTGCCCTCTGGGGAGCCTGGCCCGAGTCTCATCCCTGGCTCGCTCCTCACTGACGTGTAGCAAGTAACTCGTAGATTTCTCCCGGAGTCCCTGCTCCTGCAGAGTCTGGAGAAAGGCTGCTTCTCCACCCTGGAAGTCAGGCGGATCCTCCAAACTGTCTCCCACTTGAAGAGCCCAGTGTGCTTTCTCAACCCATTCATGGTGGCTCCGACGTGGACATGTTTGAGTGGGTTTGCAGCTCACCTCTCAACCAACCAGACACCCAATGGTCTAAAATGTCCCCACACACGCTCACAAGAGAACACCTGCATCCTCACGCACTGCGGCTGGCCTAGACATTAACATATTTCTGAAAACATGGGTTCCGTGCAAATCCAGGTTTCAGCAGGAAGGTCATCACAGCAGGGGTGCCAGACAAGAGATGAATAAGGTGTTTCCCCTGGAAGTGAGTCTGAATCACGAATCACCGTGAAAATCAGAAGACAGAACCAAAGTGGTGGTATCCAACTGTTCATCTGAGAGCAAAGTGGGCTCCAAACAAAAGCAGTCTAAGCTGGAGGATTGGGGACACGTCAGAAAAGAGTCCATGGTGGGTCACGTGAACAGCTTCGGGAGATGCTTAGGTGGGGGGCAGCACCCATCACCCACCATGTCACTCTGTGTTACTCCGTGACATCACGTTGGTAGCCTGAGATCAGCCATGGTGGGAGTATTTACACCCCAGTAACTGATAAACTCTACAAATTAGAGTTTAGTTTCACTGTGGTTTGGTTTGGTTTTGGGGTTTGGGTTTTGCAGAAAGCTGGTTGTTAAAGGTTACCAGCACACCAATGGTAGCATGGCAGGGTGGTAGGGGTTAAGCTCACAGGACTTGTAACCAGACAGACGGGGAAATCTGAGTATGTTATTTAACCTTGCTGAGCCTCGATTTTGTAATCTGTAAAAAGTGTTGGGTCGCCTTAAAAGGATTCATCAGATTAAATGCCCTCCTTGTACAAAGCACTCACCTCAATGTCAGGCACAGAGGAATCCCTCTCTAATAATTATATCACAATAGCCATGCTCCTGGTGCCACTGCAAGAAGGTTAAAGACTTCTTTTCCTGCAATCCCTTCCACGGTCATGCCTGACCAACTTAAAGGAGACAGGCAGCTCAGAAGCCAAAGAAAGCAGAACATATATAGATGGTTTCAGAAGTGCCGAAGTCAAGAAGAAAATGTCTACTTCTCATCTCTGCCAACTTACTTTTTGGGTGTTTGTTTAAAAAAAATAGAATTCAGAAAGCCAAGTCATTCTAGGAGGATTTTTCAATAATTGCCGTTTTTTCCTTCAGATGTTCAGAGATGATTTCTGCCACCATCAAGATACAGATACAAAGGAAGTCGAGTGTTTCAGTGCCGAGCCCGGCCTGCCTCGTGAGCAGGGAGGTTATAACGAGAAGGTAGCTGTCTCCAAGAAAAGCTAATCCGTCGTTTTCATGTCCAACCTTTACAAATCGTGCCCGTGTGGTGGAGTTTGAATCACTCTCTCTGAAAACAAATGCAAAACCTTTCAAGTTCATTCAAAGTCATTACAACACTTTCCAGAACTGAATCCATTACCGTAACCTCCGTGGGTGTGTAAAATATGAAATTACCAGCACCCTTACAGAGCCAGAGAATGGGCAAATTAGCAGAAATTGATTATGGGAGCTTTGGGAGCAGCCCCTGTTGTATTAAGTGTCTTGATGACGAACAGCAATATATTATTTGTAAAGTTTTGTTTGATGAAATTGTCTTCTCCACTAATGATGCTCTGCCTTGGTGATCGCAGATTTTGCCATCTAACAAACTGACAAGGGGGTTTAGCTTACTGTGTTGTGACTGATGAAAACAAGACAATGCAATTGTTCTGATAGGTCCAATATCCTTTTTTTGTGACAATCAGGATGAGAATGTGGTCACTCCAAATGAGCTCACCGTGGTTTCTCCTCCCTCGACACCATGGGTCATACTTCCAGAGCAGACTATAATTTAAACTTTTTGTCCTTTTCATCACTCCCTTCTCACACCCTATTCCTTGCTTCTCTTCCCCTTTATTATCTTATGGATCCACTTCCGAGCCAAGTTTGTTAGCAGGCAGGATCAAGGTACCCTAAAAGATAAGCCATCCCAATGTAATCCTTTCTTCTAGCTCCTGTTTTCTTGTTTTATATTTTGATTTGTCTCAAAGCAAGATGGACTTCACTGGGAATGGAGAAGGAAAAACAGCAGTAGGACAAAACCTTCCAAGATTAACATACTGAGACCTCTAGGGATGTTTTCCTGGCTCACAATAATGTAACTTCTGGAAAGGGGTGCAGGTCTGTGACCTCTCCTTCTGCCAACCCAGCCGTAACTGAATGACCCCAGGCATGAGCACCTGAGAAAAGCTGGGCAAACTGGATTCCCTACTGGGACTTTGACATTTGGAAGGCTAAGATTTAAGGGCTGTATGTCACTGAACCTGAGTCATGGCAGTCCAAAGAGAAGCATCATGGACTCTTGAGCTTATGTCACATGGGGCACACCTGGCTCTTGCCATTTTGTTTTTTTTGGTTATGCCATGCAGCTTGCAGGTTCTTAATTCCCCAACCAGGGACTGAACCCGGGCCCCTGGCAGTGAAAGCACCAAGTCCTAACCACTGGGCTGCCAGGAAACTCCCGGTTCTTGCCTTTATTGATTCTTGGTTATCCACTACTTTCTGGGGTTCCTTTTGCTACCCCCGTTCCTTCTCAATAAAGCCCCACTTTTTTAAACTTAAGTTTGCCAGAGTCCATTTCTATTGCTTGCAAACCAAATAACTTTAATACAGTAAAATTCGGAGAAGGTAAAAGCAATCAAACTGGGCTGAGCAATATAGCCAGTGATTTCCACGCTGCTTATGTGGTGAGTGGAAAAGAGTCTGGGCTTTGAAGTCAGACCCAGGTTTGAATTCTAGCTCGGCTGCCTGTTGGCTGAATAGCTTAGAGTCGGTTCCCTCATGTCTCTGTGCCTTGATTTCCTCCTCTGTAAAATGTGGATTTAAAACTGCTAAACTCTCAGGGCTGTTTTTTATGTTTATCTTTTTATTGAAGTATAGTTGAATTATAATGTTTCAGGTGTATAGCAAAGTGGTTCAGTTATGCATATATTTTTCTTCAGATTCTTTTCCATTATGGGTTATTACAAGCTATTGAATGTAGTTCCCTGTGCTATACAGTAGGCCCTGTTGTTTATCTCTTTTATATATAGTAGTGTGTATCTGTTAATCCCAAATTCCAAATTTATCCCTTCCCCTCCTTTCCCCTTTGACAACCATAAGTTTGTTTTCTATGTCTGTGAGTCTATTTCTGTATTGTAAATAAGTTCGTTTGTATCATTTTTTTAGATCTCACATATAAGTGATATTGTGATATTTGTCTTTCCTGTCTGACTTATTTCACTTAGTATGATAATCTCTAGGTCCATCCATGTTGCTGCAAATGACACTGTTTCATTCTTTTTTATGGCTGAGTAATATTCCTTTGTGTGTATATACCACATCTTCTTTTTCCATTCATTTGTCGATGGACCTTTAAGTTGCTTACATCTTGGGGCCATTTTTTTTTTTTGGCCGTGCCGCACGGTATGCAGGATCTTAGTTCACTAACCAGGGATTGAACCCATGCCCCCTGCAGTGGAAGCGTGGAGTTTTAACCACTGGACTACTTATTTTTTTTTTTTTTTTTAATTTTATTTATTTATTTATTTATGGCTGTGTTGGGTCTTCGTTTCTGTGCCAGGGCTTTCTCTAGTTGCGGCAAGTGGGGGCCACTCTTCATCGCGGTGCGCGGGCCTCTCACTATCGCGGCCTCTCTTGTTGCGGAGCACAGGCTCCAGACGCGCAGGCTCAGTAATTGTGGCTCACGGGCCCAGTTGCTCCGCGGCATGTGGGATCTTCCCAGACCAGGGCTCAAACCCGTGTCCCCTGCATTGGCAGGCAGATTCTCAACCACTGCGCCACCAGGGAAGCCCTGGACTACTTATTTTAACCAGGGGCCATTTTGAAGAGTACACAAGACACCATGTGTAAAGCACAGCATGGGCATGTAGTAGGTAATCAACAGTTACTCTTCAAATGGGAATCCTGAGACAGAGTCAGTGTTGCCCTCCCAGGTCATGCTGGAGCCAGGAATGGTCACATGGCTGCAGAGAAGAGGTCGGTGTAACCTGGATCTACTTAAACCTACTTAAAGGTGCAGGAAAATGGTACCTAACAGAATCCCCTCTTAGAAAGACTAGTCCTCCAGAGAATGGCATGAGCAACATTGAGAAAGCTGGTGTGTTCCCCCAACCATCAAGGCTTCCCTATAGAAGGACATTTGGGCACCTTCAAGCAGGAGCCAAAAGCAGAAGGGGGAACTGGGATGATGCATGACAGATCACTACATACATTTGAAGCCACCACAGGATCCCCTGAAACCTACATTTCTAGCCTCCCCATCACTCCGACTTCCGTCATACCCTCCAGTTCAGCCACATCAGAGACACTCCCTATTCCCTGGTACACAAGAAAAGCTAATGGTTGTGAGTCGAGTTAGTTTCCCACTAACCCACAGACATTCTCCCATCAACACTTCAAACTTGGGACATGAAGACATTATGTGAAAGAAGCCAGACACAAAAAGATAAATATTGTACAATTCTGTTTGTATGAAATGTCCAGAATAGGCAAATCTGTAGACACAGAAAGTAGAATTGTGGTTGCCAGAGCTGGTGGGAGGAGGAAATGAGTTCCTCTCCGGGGTGATGAAAATGTTCTGGAATTAGTGATGATACTTGCATAACTTTGTGAATGTCCTAAAAACCATGGAAGTGTACACTTTAAAAGGGTGAATTTGATGATATATGAATTATATCCCAATCCAAAAAAAAAAAAAAGGAAAATAGTGGAAAATGGAAAAGAAGAGGGAAGAAAAAATGGAGGAAAGAAAGGGTTGCACTTAGGCTCTTAGGAGTTGGATTTAACTCTTAGGAAGAGTCAGAGATGCTAAGTGTGGTGGTTAAGAGCGTGAATTCTGAAGTCCAGCTGCCTGGGTTCAGTTCCCAGCTCTTCCGCTTACCAGCTGTGCCTTTAGGGCAGGTCACCCACCTCTTTTGGCCTCACTCCCCCGGAGGTAATATAGGAACGATTTGGGGATTGTTGGGAGGATAAAACTAGATAATCCATGCAAGGTGCTTAGCATAGTACGTGGCATATCCTCAGGGCTCAGTTAATATGCGTTAGTTTCCTTAGGAAGGGAGGAAATCATTGAGTTGAAGGGAGAGGAGAAGTGGGGTAGAGGGAAAGGAGAGGGAAGTTGAGGAGTTGGGAGGGCTGGAGGGGAGGAGGTCGGGGCTGTCTCTGAGGGGTAGGAAAAGTCTGGGGAAGAAGCTGGCTCGGAGAAACAGGCTGGTGCCCTTGAGAGAGATCAGGGTGGTCCCAGCCCAGAAACTGTAGTCAGAGCTCTTCCCTTCCCACCCTGCTTGAGTGAAGTGCTCAGAATCCGCCCCACCAGCAAGGACCACAGCCCTCCAATGTCAGCTTACGTTTCCCAGTCTGCCGGTTGCCCCAGCAAAGCAGGAACACAGAATGTCTGTCCTCTCCCTCTTCTAAGGCAAAGCCGGGGTGGAGGTGGGAACAGGAGAAGGTGGCAATGTTTACTGAGCTCTCACCATCCCGGATGCCTTAGTGTGCATGGCCTTGGGGTGCAGCTACCCCCAGATCGACTCTGTGATGCTCCCACCATCTTGGGTGCCTTAGCGTGCATGACATCTTAGCAATCAGGGTCCCCAGAGCAACCTTGTGATGCAGGGATGGCCGCCCTCATTCTACAGAGGAGAAAACCGGGGCTCAGGAAGATGAAAGTACTTCATCGAGTCCTTCACTCATCCATTCAATCCATTCAGCAATATCTATTGAGCACCTGCCTTGCGCCAGATGACATCTCCAGGGCTGTGGATACAGCAGAGCAAAGACAAGAGTAATTTACATTCTCCTGGAGGACAAGAGACAATAAGCAAGAGATAAATCACTGAACACAATGATTACAGATTGTGCCAACTGTGGGGAAGGAAAGAGGAATACACAAGTGAGCGGCGAGGCAGGAGCACCGCTTCCACTAGGGTGGCCTCTCGGAGGAGGTGACAAGAGAGAGTGGGATCTGAAAGATGAAATAGAGCCAGGGTGTCCAGATCATGGGAAAGAGCATTCTTGCAAGTGCAAAGGCCCTGGGGCAGAACTAGCTCACCTTGCATGATAACAACTTGCACAATACAAAAGCCAGTACTGTGTTTAACTCTAGCAGGTACACAAATGGTGCTTAATAAATGTCATCACTCGCTGTTCATCTCAAAGGCCCTTGCAGCTTCCAAACCCATGAAACCAAGTGGTCCTCCAAAGCAGCAAACGTCTTCTCTCTGTGTGTATCCTCAGTGCCAGGCATAGAGTGGAGGCCTTTTACCAAATGACTTACTAAGGAGACTGTGTCGTTGGCTATTCTGTACTTGCTAAGTGAGGATGCACAGGAAATCAGAAACGCCTGGCTTGGATGTCAGGGAGACCCAAATTCAAATCTCAACTCTGCCTGTTAGTGCCTGTGTGATTTGGGGCTCAATTTTTATCCAAGACTCAGTCCCCTCATCTGTGAAATGGGCATGAAATAGACACTTCCCTGTGGGTTCCTTGTGAGCACAAAATGAGATAATGTATTGTTAATCCCAAACAAGATGCCTGGTCTGTGGTAAGATTTTTTTTTTTCAATCATGAGATTTTTCTGGTTTTAGCCAATCCACACTGAGCTGTTTACTCTGAGCCTGCATTAATTCCCTCTCTTGTGTTGTCTTTTAATCCTCACATGAGACCATTAAGGGAGGTACTGTTTTTGCCCCACTTTACGGAAAAGGAAACTACGCCCAGAGAGGTTAAGGAACTTGCCTAAAGTCACACAGCTGTAAACAGCTAATAAGCAGAATCTGACTCCGAATCCACTACATTACCCGGTCTCTGCCCTATAAGGGGTGGTGGTGGTGGGGGAGTGTCTGTGAGCTATTTTTTAGCAACTTATTATCTTCCCTTCCCTATCACCTCCATGATATCTGCCAAGCCACTTGTTTCCTGGTAGTTTCTGATACGAATTTGCTCACCCAAAATGCACCCACATGTACACACACACACTTTCTCTCATGAAGGAATCCATAATTTCAGGTAATGAAAGAAGATGCAACTGCCTTGACTCCCGAGTCTCCCCTTCTCTGCAGACGACCCCATGCTGTTCTAGTTAATAGCCCCTGCCGCCCCTTCTGACCTGCTCCCCCAAACCCAGCAAGTTCTCCCAAAGCATCCAATCATCGCCTCCCCCCCTCCCTGCCTCTTGCACCGCAGGGAGCGCCTCGCGGAAGCCGGAGCCAGAGGAAGATGCTTCCGTCAAAGGGAGCAGGACAGGCTTTCCACGGATCAGAGGGGAATGACTTCGCTGCTCCTCGCTCTGTTAACATAATGAGGGGATAATCTGGTATTTAAATCACAGCCCAAGTGGTAAATCTGCATTGTCAGCCTTCAACGTGATTTACAAAATAATTTAAAAATGCATGAACCTTCTTCTTGATAAAGCATGGGGGTGCTCAGTTAGCTTGTAAATATTTTATCACCCAAGGTGAGCTGTTTGCCTTGTGGCCATCACATATGCAGCCAGCGAGGGGGGCGAGAGGTGTGTGAGCCTCTGAAGACCCTCCCACATCAAGTCCACGGCCATCAAGTGAGGATCCGGGAGAGTGTGGGTGGTTTATGTTGCCTCTGGTCCTTTGAATAAGTGCTTTTTTAGCCAACTTCCTGGAAAATGGCTGCTTGTAGGTGTCCCCAGCAGACTCAAATGCCCTTCTCTCATTAGGACTGAGCAAGAGATCATTGACTTTGACGGTCTCCCCAGCAAGGATCTCTGGAAGGCTAAGGGGAACCTGCAGGGTGGGCTGACAGTGACACTCAGATGAGCACTTTGGAGAACACGTAGGGGGAAAGAGCAGCCTCTCCAGCATCTTCACTACCTGGAAGAGACTGCAGCTGGCCGGGGTGAGAAGCAAGGACAAAGACTCATTCAATCTGGGAAGAGAAGAAATGCTATACTTGAAAGAAGGGTTGTCGTTGGGTTTTTTAAATATTTATTTGGCTGCATCGGGTCTTAGTTGTGGCACACGGTATCTTTAGTTGCGGCATGCGTGTGGGATCTAGTTCCCTGACCAGGGAAAGAACCCCGGGCCCCCTGCATTGGGAGTGCAGAGTCTTAGCCACTGGACCACCAGGGAAGTCCCAGAAGGGTTGTTTTGTTTTGTTTTGTTTTTTCATATCACTAACTTCTTATTCAAGGGGACGATCATGTCCACATCCCTGGAGCTAAATGTTGAGTATTGCTGTCCCAAACTGATTCTGAGCAGGACTCCCAAAAGCCACGGTGGGACTCGAGTGAGAGCTCTCGTAAGCAAACAGGGTAAGGGGGGGGGGTCCTAGGGAGAAAGAGAACCAGGTGTGGCTTTCTTGACATAAGAGAAGCCATTTTTGGCCTAAGCCATTTTATGATCTGAGCCTGGTTACATTGCTTGCCCTTGAACAGGTCTCAGTAATTAATGATCTTAAGGGAACAAAAGGATTCAAGAACAAAGGAAAAGCAATTAAGAAACAAGAGTTCCCCCAAAAGTCAGAGTCCTAATTCGTCCTCAAGGGAAATATCTTACAATCTGATACATATCTTTCATTTCTGCCGGAACTAAGGCTCCGACCTGGGTGGAGGATGGTAACTACAGGTTGGTCAGAAACTAAGGGTTGATGATGTTGACCTTTTCTGACCCTTTAGTGACTTCAGTCAACTAAAGCTTGGACTCTTGTCAACCTTTGCCCCAGTTCTATGCTAAATTCCCCTCTGCTCAAGCCCCTTCATGAATATGCAGGTACCTTAGCTTAAAACTTCCCCAATTTTGCTGATGGGGAGACACTGCTTTGGGAAAGATCCCTGGTGTTCTCCTTACTTGCTGCCAGTAATAAATCCTTTCTTCTTCCGATCTTTGGCTTGGTTGTGTCTTTTTGCTTGACAGCCACCGAGAGGTGAACCCAGCTTTCGGGTAACACCCTATCACATGGACATCAACCCATCACTGGACGTGGCTCCTCCCTGTCACTGGAAGAGGAGAAGTGGTGGCTGGACACTGGGCAGGGGAGTAACCGAATCAGAATGTCTGGGAAGAGGAGCCCAGGAACCAGCATTTAAAATCAACTTCTGCCGTCATTCTCATGCACACTAAAATTTTAGAACTTCTGGGCTATCCTAGAGGTTCTGAACCCTATCTGAACATTAGAATTTGTAAAGGGGGAGTTTTGAGAAGTACTGATGCTCCAGATCCTACCCTTGGAAATCCTGATTTAATCGATGTACCCTGTGGCTTGGACATGAAGGAGTTTAAAAGCTCTCGGGGGCTTCCCTGGTGGCGCAGTGGTTGAGAATCTGCCTGCCAATGCAGGGGACACAGGTTCGAGCCCTGGTCTGGGAAGATCCCACATGCCGCGGAGCAACTAGGCCCGTGAGCCACAACTACTGAGCCTGCGTGACTGGAGCCTGTGCTCCGCAACAAGAGAGGCCGCGATAGTGAGAGGCCCACGCACCGCGATGAAGAGTGACCCCCGCTTGCCGCAACTAGAGAAAGCCCTGGCACAGAAACGAAGACCCAACACAGCCAAAAATAAATAAATAAATAAATAAATAAAATTTTAAAAAAAGCTCTCCCAGGTGATTCTGAGGTGCAGCCAAGGTTGACCACCACAGAACCAGAGGAACTTTAGGCTCTTGGATTTCCATGAATTCATGTCTGCATTCAACTTGAACTTCTCTAAGCGATGGCATGCTCACCACTTCACCTGGTAGTTCATTCCTTGACTGATTGTCTAATTGTAACACCTTATTCCTCCAACTGAACTGAAACTTCACTCCACACCAATTCCACTTGCTGGTCCTCCCTGCCTTGAGATCAGGTCATCCCAACAGACAAACTCTAGAGTTGATGAAATTTGCATTCACTGAAATTGGTGAAATTGCATTCCCTTTGCCCTGTTACATCCTTATTTCTTCTCCAGGGCCCTCACCTCTTTCCCTCCCTCTAATCCCACCTGGAAGCCAGTGCCCTAATCTCTCTCCCTCCATGAAAACACTCTCAAGAAGGTATCTGAGATGAGTCAGTTGCACCTTAGAATGAAGGAGTCGATGGAGGAGGCAGTGTTAGACGTCAGAGACCTGGCTCCAGCTGGCTCTGCCCATGTAGCACCTTGGATAAGACCCATTCACTCTCTGGGTTTCAGAGTTTTCACCCCTAAAACTAGGGGAATTCGTCTAGATTCACAATCCAATCTGGGAAAGGAATGGGAAAGGTAGGAATAATGGTTGATGTAGTCGGCCAATGGAAGGAGAATGATCGGGGTTGGGGAAGAGATGGAAGGAGACAGGAAGTGAGGGAAGAAAGGTAAGAGGTTAGGAAGGAAGGGGAATAGGGTCAAACGAGAGGGAGGATGGGTGGGAGAGAGAGAAGCAGAAAATGGGGGAAGGAAGGAAGGAAGGAATGGAGGAAGGAGGGAGGGAGAGAGGGAAAGAGGGAAGGAAGAATGGAAGGGTGGGCCACAGGAGTCTTTTGAGAACTTTCTAAGGCATCAAACAAAATATTTTGAAAATGTAGACAACACTACTCTTTATATAGTTACTTATTACACGGTGCTGGTGTGCTGTTTGAATCACAAATTGCATGCTAATGGCCTAATTCATAAACCACTGACGTTCTTTATGAGTCCTTAGCATTCAGAAATGAGGAATTTGTGTTCAAAATATAATTTGCATTGCAAAATTCAATAATTTAGTTTCTCATATTCATTAATGCCTAAAACCACAACACATAACTTATCCCATTCCAACTCCCTCCTTAGGACACTGAGAAAATAAGTGTTTCAGCTGGGATCTCAAGTACTGCTTGTTAGGGCCAAGTTTGGAACTGCTCTGAGAGTGATCACCAGGGGCAGCCATGCGGGTTTTCCTTAAGGAGTGGGCACTGAAGGAGTCTGCACAGTAAGAAAAAAGAACTAGAAGAGCCTCTCAAGCACATGTTTATTTCAACTTCCCAGTCGCAGGAACCCCACCTGAAACTTCAATTCCTGCTGAAAGAGATGTACAGTTTCCAGGGAAATGGCCAGTGGAAAATCCAGGGAAATAATCGATGTAACATTTGGTTGAATGGTCTGTGCTACCCACGGAAATATTGTCCAAGGACTTCCCTGGTGGTGCAGTGGATAAGATTTCGCATTCCCAATGCAGGGGGCCCGGGATCGATCCCTGGTCTGGGAATTAATCACACATGCATGTCGCAAATAAGAGTTTGCATGCCACAACTAAGGAGCCCTTGAACCACAACTAAGGAGCCCACCTGCCGCAACTAAGACCCGACACAACCAAATAAATAAATATTAAAAAAAAAGAAATATTGTCCAATCAGATGTTTAATGGAAAAGACCATAGAATACTCTGCAAACTAAAACGAGGAACATTCTCTTGGCAAATATCTTTGCTGTGACTTAGGGACCCTGCCTCATCTATCTGAAGGATGAAGTTGGATTCATAGCCTGCCCAGCTATTTTTGTTTCCTGGTACAAGATAGGCACTGAGAATTGTTGAAAGAAAGGAGGGATCGATTGTTTATGGAAGAGCCGATGAGAATGCTTACCTGGCCCAGTGTCCCCTTAAGAACAGGTCTCCAGGGATATATCTGGGGTTGATCTCCAATACACCTATCTTGGTTTGATAGGTTATATTGCAATGTGCTAGGGTAAATCTTTTGAAGCAATATGTAGGCTCTTGGTTTGAACCAGAACCTTTCAGAACTAAGACCTGAGTGTCAGGACAATGAAATTGAACACATATAATTCCCGGAGTCAGAAGTTCTACGTTTTAGTTCTCAAAACAAAACCTCCAACTTGCCGTGTGGATTTGTGCAATTCATGCCCTCTCTCTGAACCTTGTAAATAGGGAGGTTTGGTTCCTAAAAACTCTTCCAACCCTGAAACTTCTAGGACTTCAAGATGTGACCCTAGTACCATACCCCAAATTGGACATTTGTCACTCCTGTCTGGATGTGTCTGCCTGAGAGCTGGTTATCCAAGCCTTAGAAGGTCAAAGACCAAAGACCTTACTAGAATGTAAAGTGGTCCCTTAAAAGGAACCACATGCCTGTCATTCAATGCTGTATTCCCAGCACCCAGCCTGCACGTCATCAGTGCTCGAGAAATAACCACTCATTCATTCAACAGATGTGCTCCGAACACTGACAGTGTGATGGTCTACATCCTAGGCAGTAAGGATACAGTGATGAACAACATAAATCAAGTCTCTACCTCTGTGGGGCTTACATTAGAGTGGAAGAGACAGACAATAAACAAGTAAAGCACACATAAACAAACAAAACAAACAAACAAGTTCAAATAGTGACAAGAGCCAATAAAATAAGGTAATGGGATGGAGAGTGATGGAGATGGGCTATTTAGGTTAGGTGCTCAGGCACATCCTCTCTGACAGTGGAGGGAACATATGAGTTGAGATCTAGACCAAAAGGAGGCAGCCATGGGAAGATGCTGAAGCAGAGCATTCTGGGAAGAGGGAGTAGCAAGAGCAAAGGTCCTGAGGCAGAAACATGCTCTGTGTGTTCAGAGAAGATGAACAAAGGCCCAAGGGGAGGGAGTATTGTGAGTGATGGACGGTGAGTAGGTAAGGTGGTCAGAAGAGCAGTGGGAGTGGATTATGCAGAGCCTTCCAGGCCCCTGGTCAAGAGTTAGGAATTTATGCTAAATGTGAAAGGAAACTCTGGAATGTATTAAGTAGGTGAATGGCATTATCTGGTCCTTAGCTCTAAAGATCCCACTGGATGCTTCATGGAAAACTGAATTGTTGAATGAATGGGGTACGAAGTACCTACTCTGTGCACCTTGGAAGAGAGTCAGCCTGGGAGAGTGGTGTCCATCCATGAGAAGGACGTGGTCCAGCATTTCAGAAAGCCAGCGTGGCGCCTGCTGCAGTGGCATCTGGCTGGGAAAGCCACTGAAACCACCTGGTACCCAGTGCCTCTCTGTGAAGCCTGAAGTGGCTCTCATTCCAAAATCCACTCAACCTCCTCCTCCTCCTCCTCTCATCTCTGCAAACTCTGCAGCCTTGTCATAAGAGCAAGTCATTTGTCAGCAAATCTAAAATATTTATTGTGCATATTTTAAATGCCAAAGTGCTACATCATTGAGCTGTGCCCAGATGGGGACAAGGCTTCACAGTGCCGATGACTGGGATGAGGACGTGCCGGACAGAATTGCAGACAATTAATCTGTGCAAATGGAACTCTTCAAAGGGGACTGAAGGACTCACTTAAGCACCAGAGACAAACCAACCCATAATGATCACCATTAAAATTTAATACAATTTGCTTATTTTGAAAAAATGAAATTCCTCATATCCCTTATGGCTATCACTTACCCTACTGGGAAAATGTGAGAGACGGTAGGACTGCTTTGAGGGCGAATCTTGAACCAAATTCTAGAAAGGGGGTCTCTCCAAAGGCATCCACGCTGGTAGACGTTCAACCATCACTATTTTCCTTTGGGAGAGTTTGGATAATAGGCATAAGTCCTTGGTGGGCATGTTGGAGGAAGAGAAGCTGGTGGCAAGGTGAGCGAGGTGGTGGTTGTTATTGACCTTGAACAAATTTTAGTTTCCTCTAAGTTTCGGGACTCTTATTTATACAATGTGGGTGAGAGGAAAATTTATTCCGTGGGGTGGTGGTGAGGACTGAACAAGATGGCACATGCAACACGTTGAGTACTGTGCTTGGCACATGGTCTCATTGGATCCACGTAACCATCGTCATCGCCATTGTTGGTTGGGCCACCATTGTTATGGCTGAACTACTCATACCAGCTGTGGGGCTTTGGGCAAATCTCCTAACCTTCCCATAAAATGGGATGATGATTATCTCTTCCCTGTGGAGTTCTTGGGAAGATTAGACAAGGTAATGCATGCCCAACACTTAGGACCGAGTGCAAGTCCAATGAAGAGCTGTTTCCATCATTATCACTATCTTCATCATGTTCAGTGATTGACTTCATCATCCGGTCAGGAATCATCTTGGAATTGAGGCTGGTGCTCAGATGTTGTTGGAGGGAAACTAGGCAGTAGGAAGTCTCACCATCCAGGTGTCTGCTCTGCCTAATCCCTGAGCCTCTCCATGCCTCAGTGTCCCCAATCAGTATATTGGGGATCACATTGGACCCACACTCTTCATTGGCACTGTTTTCAAGTAAAATACAATTATAGATACTAAGGCATTAGGAAGGTTTAAAAACAGCTCTCTATAAATATAACGTGTGCATGGTTATTGTTTATTAAGTAGAGAGGAAAATTCTTTGTTATTGTTTTGAGTCTTCCAGCCCTGAGATAGCAGACACATACACACTAATACGTATAAAATGGATAACTAATAAGAACCTGCTGTATAAAAAAATTAATAAAATTCTAAAATTTAAAAAAAAAAAGATAAATCAGAGCAACGTCAAGGCAGAGTGAAACATGGGTTTCCAGGATCCAGGGTACCGAGTTTCATCGGGACTTTTTTTTTTTTTTTCTTTTTGCAATCTTTGCTGAAAGACATTTGAAGTGAAGTTAATAATTGAAACGTAATGAATAACTGCAGTTTGGGGTCCGTAGCACAATCATAATTGCCAGTTTATTACTTTTTTTTAACATATTTGCCGAGTATTAATAATATTGAAATAATGCAAGAAGATCATGGAAAATAAATGAAATATATCATTTGTCAAGGGAAAAGGATTTCCAAACTGTCGGCACTGCTCTTGTGAGTTCTGTGATGAATGCGGCAGGGTACCAAATCCTTCATCGTGGAGACATCAGCTGCAAGTTGTGGTTCCTGCAGAATTCTCATCCAGTCAAATCAAGGTGAAGCTACAGAAGGCTCCTAGTGTAGACAGCCCTGCCATCTCTTATGTGCTTCTTAGGGGTGTATGGAGCATGGTGCAGTAGAAAGTTCCCAAGCTAGGAATAATAATACCCTGGTTTTAGCCCCAGCTCTTTGGTTTGATCTTGGACAGGTCCCTTCCCTGCTCAAGTCCTCCTGGTCCTCAATATAAAGTGAAAAGCAAAAACAGGAAAAAAAAAGATAAAGGGGTGGGAATAGGTCCTGGATCCCAACTATGTCATCTCTAAGAACCCATTTTATTATTTTTCTCCCCCAGGGACTGCCTGTTTTGAAAGCTCTTCATATACTAATTTGAACCTAACTCAATTCAGCAAGGCTTGTCTTCTACCCCAGGAGCAGTGTAGGGAATCTACATCCTCATCTGTAAAGTAGGCAGGTTGATTTGGGCAGAGGTATCTCAGCACTGGTGAACCTCGGCTAGCGATGGGGACAGTCACAACTAATTTATTACTAAAACCAGCTAAAGTAATAAAGTGTGCAACTGAGTTTCTAAAACAAATGGGAGTGGATTCGAAGGTCCCTCTGACAAAGCCATTCTTGCTTCTTTATGTACAGACACATTTCCTTTTATCTGCTGCATGTCTAAGGCATTCACCTTATGACAGGCGGGCACCCAGCTAAGGAAATGAGCCCCAGGAAAGAAGTGGGCTCACAGCTGAGGTCCTGGGGCCCACCACCATTCCTGGTCTGTGTCTTCCATCCTCAGCCTATAGTAAAAGGCAGTGCAGTGGATCTGGAGGGTGGGATCTCGGCCACAGTAAGCCTGGAGAGCAGGGCATTGAGCCAAAGAGAGTTATTCTCCAGCCTTAAGATCTCATGGAGTTTGCCTCATAGTTTGGACTTCCTTGGGGCCTGTTGTTTTTTTCTTGTTTTCTGTTTCTCCCTTTGGGAGTGGAATGTCGGTCCTACACCTGTCCCAGCATTGTATTTTAGAAGCACATCATTTGTTGGGTTTCACATGGTTCACAGCTGCAGAGCAATTTGCCTCAGGATGACTCATACCTGGTGTCTCACTCATTTCTCATTGAGATGATACTTAGATGAGACTTTGGATTTTAGACTTGAGAGTTGATGCTGGAATGAGTTAAGATTTGGGAGCTGTTGGGATGTAATGAATACATTTTGCATGTGAGAAAACATGAACTGGGGGGACCAGGGGTGGAATGCTATAAACTTCATGTTTGTAGCCCCCCCAACTTCATATGTGAACTCCTAGCCCCCAAGGTGATGGTATTAGGAGGCGGGGCCTTGGGAAGTGATTAGGTCATGAGGGTGGAGCCTTCATGAATGCAATTAGTTCTCTTATAAAAGAGACCCCAGAGAACTCCCTCACCCCTTTTGCCATGTGAAGACACAGAGAGAAAACAGCCATCTATAAACCAGGAAACAGACCCTCATCAGACACCAAATCTGCTGGCACCTTGATCTTGGACTTCCCAGCCTCCAGAACTGTGAGAAATAAATTTCTGTTGTTTATATGCCACTCAGTCTATGGTATTTTTGATATAGCAACCCAAATGGACTAAAACACTGATTCTAATATTTTAATGAACATTCTTCCCAATTTATATAGATATCCTTATATATATATATGTATTCTGTTTTATATAAACACGATAATATATGTGCTCAGCTACATTCTGGTTTTTTTCCCCCTGTTCTATTCTATGCCAGGAACTTCTATTCATTACAGCAAAGCCCTGCAGAAGTTTTCCATTGTACTGATTTACTATTAATAATTCACCACTGACATCCACACAACTATCAAAAAGTAGCTGTAAAAAGAACAAGCTTTTTGGTGTACTGATAGGGAACAATCTTCAAGATCGGTTGTTAAGTGTAAAAAGCAAGGTTATAACAGTGTTTACTTTGCTCCCATTTGTGTAAAAAAAAAAAGAAAGAAAGAAAAAGTAAGGTGGAGTAGGAAGAATATATAAATATACTTGCTCTGGAGAACCCAAAGTGCTGGTGGTGCTGGTTGCTTCTAGGAGAAGCCCCAGTGGGCAGGGGCCTGAGGCTGGAGAGAGACATCTCATTGCAGACCCAACTCTACCTTAGGAATTTTGGGCCGTATGATTGTATTAACCCAGACAAAACACGTGTGTGTTGTGTTTTTATGCTTTATATACTTCACTGTGGATGAGTTAAGATTTGGGGTCTGTTGGGATGTAATGAATGTATTTTGCATATGGGAAAGACATGAATTTGGGAGGGCCAGGGCCAGAATGCTACAGACTAAACGTTTGTAGCCCCCTAAAAATCCACCCAATTCTTACTGACCTCTCAATGTATAAAAATATATCATTTTATATGACACAAATGAACATATCTACAAGACAGAAATAGACTCACAGACATAGAAAACAGACTTGTGGATGCCAAGGCAGAGGGTAGGGGGGTGATTAATGGATTGGGAGTTTGGGATTAGCAGATACAAACTATTACCTATAGGATGGGTAAACAACAAGGTCCTACTGTATAGCACAAGGAACTACATTCAATATCCTGTAATAAACCATAATGGAAAAGAAAAATAAATTAATTTTAAAACTTTTTTTCTATTTCTACCTATTCTCCATGTTAATCCTCATCAACTTCTACCATCTTCAAAAGAAGATGATCATGTTGTTGACTATAATTATTCAAAATAAATATTTTAAAAGTAACAAAATATATATATCATTTTAACATAATAGAAAAATTTGTGTTATATTTAAATTATATCATTTATACTGTATATATTTGACTTTAAAAAATAGTTCATCGCTGTATCCCCAGTTCCCAGCCAAGTACCTAGAATATAATGAAGGGCTCAATAAATATTTATCGAATAATTTAGTGCCTGAATAGATAAATATGTTGATTATTAAAACACCATATTTGTGAGTTGAGTTTTTTTTTGTAGTTACTTCCATTCTCTTTCAATTTGGAGGTTTTTGTCACGATCTGGGTGTCACTATGTGAACAAATATACGGGAGTGAACAAAAGTTTGAGACTCCCTGAGTCAATTTTGCTCAGGATCCTTCTGGCTGATATGATCCAGAATTCTGAGATAGGCTCTGGAACACACGAGAATCAGGAGTCGGTTCCCTCTGGGAAGGGAATCAAGGAGTGGGCGGCTGGGAGAAGAGGATGGGGTGAGGTTGGTGTGGGGCAGCTCTGCCCAGTGCCTGAGCCTCCCCAAGTCTGTGAGATGGAGAGAGAAGAAGTCCTTACAAGGGCGAAGCATCCACAGGGGCCTTGGGCAGATGTTCTGGGTAAATACATCTCATGTTGGAGCTCTGCTTCCAGATTCTCCATCTCGCTAGGAGGAAGAGAACATACTCAGTGGGGAGCGGGAGCTCTGGGGTCCAATCACCTCTGCAGAGATCCCAGTCTCATCACACACCTGCTGGGTATTGTTACCTTAGCCTCAGTCTCCTGGTCGGTAAAATGGGGGTGATAATGAATGCATCAAACTCACCAGATTGCTATAAGTCTTGAAGGAGATCGTGCAAGTCAAATGGGGCTTAAAAAGAATCTCAGCTGTCGTTCCTGTTATAGTGACATCCATTTCATGCAACGTTAGGGGACCCTTAGGAGTAGCAGGAGTGGAAGAGCCAAGAGCAGTGAGATTCAATTCACTCATTCACTCAATTTTTTAAAATTGAAGTACAGTTGATTTACAATGTTGTGTTAGTTTCAGGTGTACAGCAAAGTGATTAGGTTATATATATATATATATATATATATATATATATATATATATATATGTTTTTTAAGATTCTTTTCCCATATAGTTTATTACAAAACATTGAGTATAGTTCCTTGTGCTATACAGTAGGACCTTGTCGATTATCTGTTTTATATATAGTAGTGTGTATCTGTTAATCCCAAACTCTTCATTTATCCCTCCCCCCACCTTTCCCCTTTGGTAACCGTAAGTTTGTTTTCTATGTCTGTGGGTCTATTTCTGTTTTGTATATAAATTCATTTGTATCCTTTTTTTAGATTCCACATATACGTGATATCATATGATATTTGTCTTTCTTTCTGGCTTACTTCACTTGTTATGATAATCTCTAGGTCCATCCATGTTGCCACAAATGGCGTTGTTTCATTCCTTTTGATGGCTGAGTAATATTCCATTGTATAAAATTCACCCAGTTCTTACTGACCATTCACAATGCCTCAGCATTGCACTAGGTACCGGGAACAAGTGACAGGCGAAGGTGGACAGAGTTCCCGCCCCCTTGGTGCTTACAGTCTGGCGAAAGAGATGGGCATGAACCAAAGGATAAGCAAAATCAATGGAAAAGTGCTACAGTGACAAGTGCTACAGGAGAGAGGTGTACGATGCCACAGGAGCTGATATTGGGAGATTTGATCTTGCAGGAGGAGTCAGGGAAGGCTTCCCTGCGGGTGATGTTGAAACCAAGATCTGAAGGATGACTAAGGATTATTTAAGTGGAAAAGGGGAGCAGCAGGTGCAAGGTCCCTGTGGCTGGAGGATGCACGAAGAACTGAAAGAAGTCCAAAGTTGCTGGAGAGAAGATACAAAGAGGATTGTGGGGGGAGGTGAGGCCAGGAGCTAACTATGGGCCAGGCCATTGCAGAGTCTAATGACACCAAATATGATGGCAGCAATCATATATTAATCACTTGCTGTATGCCAAGCACCATGCCAGTCATGTCACATTATCTCATCTAAACTCATAATAATAACATAAAAGTGGTGTTACTATTATCTCCTCTCTACCAACGAGGAAACAGGCTAAAGAAAGGTGCTGTGGGGGACTTCCCTGGTGGCACAGTGGTTAAGAATCCACCTGCCAGTGCAGGGGACATGGGTTCTGGACCGGGAAGATCCCACATGTTGTGGAGCAACTAAGCCCGTGCGCCACAGCTACTGAGCCTGCGCTCAGTAGGCCTCACTCAGAAGGCCATACAATTTGTCACCCAAACAAGAACAGCGATCATTATCAATAATGCCAAGAATGCAGGCATAAACGAGGACTGTCCCAGGCCATGCTAGATAACAACTCAAGATAAAGAACATGAAAGGACTTTGTGAACAATGACATCCATTAAAAGACCAGAGACCATTAAGCTGAGCGTGGGCTTCAGGGAGGGAAAAGTTCTCAGTGTTACCAGAAGATGGCTTTCTTGAACCAATTCCTCCCTCTGCTACAACAGGAAACCCCGTTCTACCCCAGTCCCACATCTGAAATATATTTGACATTTCAAAAAATAATTGTCACTTTTATTAATGTTGTAACATATAAATTTTAAATGTGACAGATGAGTGAGAAGCAGCAGTCTGTTTCAATGAAAAGTTCATACTCTCCAGCAATAAATCATAGACCAAAGAGAATCCGACATGGGTCACAATATTTCTTGCCTGTCTGTGTAGGGGTTACTGGAGTTTGCCAACGTTAACTTAGCAGAACGATTCCACTTGGGAACTGAGAATCCCTTGTCCGAGGAGGATGGGAAGCCGGCCCCCTCTCACCCCCTCCACCGGGGTGCCCTTGCTCCAGACTCTGTTCCAACTTTAGGGCCCATTCCCAAACTTTTCATCCAGAATCTCTACTGATATTTTGTTTTCTCTCTTGTGAAGTCTTGCAAGACAGGCTTTATCCTATCCTTGGTTGGCTACAAACCAATTCCATCTATTCTATATTTTTTAAGAAACCCGGAGAAGGAGCTGCTAGGGTCTCCCCTGGTCATCCAAGCTAGCTTTTAATCCCAAGGTCGGTTCCTTCCTTCAACACCATCTTAGGAAACCTTCAAATCTGGTTTGCGGTTTACAAAGAGTTGAGTCAATTCACTGTGATCTGGATTCGCTCTTGGAAAACTTTAAGTATACAAGAATAATTTGGAGGTAGTGGGGTGGTTGAAAATGCAGATTCCTGGGCCAGGATCTTATAAATGCTGATCCTATGGGTTGGGGGAGCGGGGACCAGGAGTGTGCTTTGGACACAAGCATCCCAGGTGAATCTAACAAAGGCAGTTTGAAGACCACGCTTTCAGAAGCACCAGGCTGAACAAGCCTTGGTGGGAGTGTGAAGCACGAAGCCTGGGGTGGGTGGGTGCTTTGGGGAAACGGGGATATTTCCAGCCAGAACCACCTTGGTGTCAGCCCTCCGGTCCTCCTGGCTCTTGCCCACATCCTCCTTCTACACCGGAGTTTAGCAAACCTCGTCTTCTGAGGCCAGATTGAAATGCCAGAATGTATGGAGATTAATCACAGAATAATACAAACTGCAGCTTATCATCTCCCATATATTTGACATAATTACCCTACAAGCAACATGAAAATGTTATACTGTAATAACTCCCAGTCAGAAGAAAAAGCAGTGTTGCTGATAACATGAAAATAGAGAAGACAGAATAGAGCCCTTCGAAAACTTTTAATTAATTTTTCCCCCTTTCAGCATAATTGATGTCAATTCAGGCTTCAGTGTTTTCAAAGCGCCTGGCCTCAGAGCAAAGGAATTTAGGGCTGGTGCGGGTTGACTGCAGAGCAAAGCTGGGCCCTCCTGCATTTCTGCATCTTTTTTTTTTAATGTTTTTGAAGTACAGTTGATTTACAATGTTGTGTTAATTTCTGCTGTACAGCAAAGTAATTCATTTATATATATATATATATATATATATATATATATATATATATACACACATATATATATATACATATTCTTTTTCATATTCTTTTTCATTCTGGTTTAACACAGGATATTGAATATAGTGCCCTGTGCTATACAGTAGGACCTTGTTTTTTATCCATCCTATATATAATAGTTTGCATCTGCTAATCCCAAACTCTCAATCCATCCCTCCCCTACTCCCTCCCCCTTGGCAACCACAAGTCTGTTCTCTATGTCTATGTGAGACTGTTTCTGTTTCGTAGGTAAGTTCATTTGTGTCACATTTTAGATTCCACATATAAGTGATACCATATGGTATTTGTCTTTCTCTGTCTGACTTACTTCACTTAGTGTGATAATCTCTAGGTCCATCCATGTTGCTGCAAATAGCATTATTTCATTCTTTTTTATGGCTGAGCGATACGCCGTTGTATATATATGTACCACATCTTCTCTATCCATTCATCTGTCAATGGACATTTAGGTTGTTTCCACATCTTGGCTACTGTAAATAATGTTGCTGTGAACATAGGGGTCTGCATCTTTTGAACATGTTAACAGACTGCATCACTTCCCTGTTTAAAATGCTTTCACAGCTCCTGTTTCCTGCCCGACAGAACACAAAGACCCAGGTTCTTTGGAGTCCTTCAGGAGCCTTCATGGTCAGGCACTTGCTTGCTACCTTGCCAATTTCACCTCTTGCCCCTCCCCCACATGCCCCAGTCTTCCCAAATCACTTGCAATTTATTTCTCCAATGTACCGTTCTTAGTCCATTTGAGCCGCTATAACAAAGTACAATAGAATAGGTGGCTTATAAACAACATAAATTTATTTCTCACCGTTCTGGAGGCTGGATGTACAAGACCAGGGCACCAACCCGGTTGGGTTCTCGTGAGAGTTCCCTTCTGGGCTGCAGATGGCTGTCTTCTCGTTGTGTGCTCACATGGCAGAAGGAGTGTAAGAGAGCTTCCTGGGGTGTCCTTATAAAGGCACTAATCCCATTCATAAAGGCTCCACCTCCATGATCTAATTACCCCCAAAGCCCCACCTCCTCATATCGCCACATTGGGGTCAGGATATCAACATATGAATTTGGGGGGAGGGGGGGACACTGCACCTTCATTCCTCCAAACATTTGCACTGGACATCCATCCCCACACCCTCCCCACCCACTTCTTCATCTGGCCAACCCAACTCATCCTTCAAAGCTCAGATAGCGTCTCCTTCCGAAAGCCTTCCCTCCTCACCGGCAGCTGAGATTTCCGCCTTGGGTTCCCAAAGCCTCCAGTTGTCTCCTCTAACCCAGAGCTTATCACACTCGCACTGTTCTATGAGTCACTTTCTCTCTCTCCTCGACTGGAAAGTGAATGTATCTTATTCAACTCTGTAACCCAGCATCTACAGTGTCTAGGAAAGAAGATGCCTCAGAGAATATTGGAAGAATGAATGAATAAATTATTTATGACTACTAATCTCACACACTGTTGATGCCCATTGTATAGGAAACTATACAGTAAATTCCTGGCAAGAAACCACTCATCTCTCATGATGAACTACTTTGAAGCATTGCTCAAACCAACTTATAGCGCTCATTTCAGCAGCACATATACTAAAATTGGAATGATACAGAGAAGATTAGCATGGGAAATGAAATTGAGTTATTTGTAGTGAGGTGGATGGACCTAGAGTCTAGAGTCAGAGTGAAGTAAGTCAGAAAGAGAAAAACAAATACCATATGCTAACACATATATATGAAATCTAAAAAAAAAAAGAAAAATTGGTTCTGAAGAACCTAGGGGCAGGACAGGAATAAAGACACAGACGTAGAGAATGGACTTGAGGACACGGGGAGGGGGAAGGCTAAGCTGGGACGAAGTGAGAGAGTCGCATGGACATATATACACTACCAAATGTAAAATAGATAGCTAGTGGGAAGCAGCCACATAGCACCCGGAGATCAGCTCAGTGCTTTGTGACCACCTAGAGGGGTGGGATAGGGAGGGTGGAAGGGAGACGCAAGAGGGAAGAGATATGGGGATATATGTATATGTATAGCTAATTCACTTTGCTATAAAGCAGAAACTAACACACCATTGTAAAGCAATTATACTCCAATAAAGATGTTAAAAAAAAAAGCCAACACAAATAAAAGCCAAAGTCTTAACAGTGGGAAAAAAAACCGTATATAACCCATTATTTCCCTTTTTTTTTTTTTTTTAAAGGATTTTCTTATTTATTTATTTATTTATTTATTTATTTTTGGCTGTGTTGGGTCTTCGGTTCGTGCGAGGGCTTTCTCCAGTTGCGGCAAGCGGGGGCCACTCTTCATCGCGGTGCGGGGACCGCTCTTCATCGCGGTGCGCGGGCCTTTCTCTATCGCGGCCCCTCCCGTCACGGGGCACAGGCTCCAGACGCGCAGGCTCAGCAATTGTGGCTCACGGGCCCAGCTGCTCCGTGGCATGTGGGATCTTCCCAGACCAGGGCTCGAACCCGTGTCCCCTGCATTAGCAGGCAGATTCTCAACCACTGCGCCACCAGGGAAGCCCATTCCCTTTTTTATTGAAGTATAGTTGATTTACAATATTGCGTTAGTTTCAGGTGTGCAGCGAAGTGATTCAGTTATAAATAAATTTTTTTTCAGATTCTTTTCCACCATAGGTCATTACAAGATATTGAACAGAGTTCCCTGTGTTACACAGTAAATCCTTGTTGTTTATCTATTTTATATACAGTGGTGTGTATCTGTTAATCCCATACTCCTAATTTATCCCTCCCCCCCATTATTTCCCTTTTTGCCTAGACTGCCAGGAAGCTCAAAGTTAAATGCCATACTTAATCATCACAATGGTGCTAGTCTAGATTTTGCTGATTAATTTTCTCTTTTCCTCTCTGTGATTTTATTATTGTTACTCTTTTCTACTTCCAGTATCCTGGCCCTATTTTCTCATTTTATTCGTCATTGGTATTGCAAACATCTTCATATAGTTGGGCTGCAAAGAATAAGTAAAGGAAATACCCTCTGATGCATGCTTTATGTCTGACTTAACAGATAAGCACACCTTTTAGATAAATAACAAGCATAATTTGTCTAAGCAGTAACCAAATAGCAAATGTCTGTTAAGCATTAACTGTGAGACAGGCAGTAAGCTAAGCCCTACGCATCCAAAGAAGAAAAACACATGGTCCCCTCACTGAAGGAGTTCATTGTCTACTGGGAAGCAGATGTCATTACAGCCCAGTACGGGTACCTGCCATGATAGAAGTTTGTCCTGGCTGCCATAGGAGTAGGGAAAGCAAAGCATGAGGCTTCCTGGGGAAGTTGGGGAGAGGTTTTCTAGAGAAAGTAATGTTGAGTAGGGCCTTAACAGATACATAGGAGTACATCAGTTTGCTTCAAGAAAGTGAAGTGATATGGTTGGAGGACCACATATGGAATGGGGATGGGAGGTCGGTAGATGAGCAGCCTGTTAAGACAAGGAAGGCTAGATCATGAAACGCACAGAGGCAGACCTTGCTGCCAAGTTTAGATTTTATCCTACAGGCCACTGGCCTATAATAACTGTTTTGCATATGGGGACCCCATTTCAGTGTTCAGAAATTTCATGGCAGTAGTTTCAGTGCAAATTATTGTCTGAGAAAACACATCACAGCAAAAGTTATGGTAAGTTCAGTGATGCATTTAAATTAATTTGTACTTTGTTCAGCCCAATCAAATCTATAGACATTTGAAAAATAGCTGCACCCAGCAAAACATAAGCTGTTCTCCTCGTAGCTATAAATAAACTATGACTGTGTCTACTGCACGTGGTTACCCTTCTCCCCAGCACCTTATGTTGTGATGCTCAGCACTGAAGTACTGTAGTCTCTGCGTTATGTCTTTCCACTGTGGTACCAACTCATGGGCTGTTTTTATCAGATGCTTCTCTCTTTTATTTAATTAGGCCCGTTCTGCACCTTTTCTCTTCTCTGTAATTGTTTTTCACTTTCTTCAATATTCTTTAGTGATAATCTGTTGTTGTCAAGTTACACTCTGATGCGTTCGTCTAAATTGGTGGTCCTCAAACTTTCACACTCATCAGCATCACCCAGAGGTTAAAACACAGATTGCTGGGCCCCACCCCAGAGTTGCTAATTCAGTGGACTGGGGCCTGAGGATGGCATTCTAACAAATTCCCAGGTGATACTGACGCGGCTGGTCCAGGGACCGTTGATTTACATTATCTCTCTTCTACTTTATTAGCAGTCTGTCTATGGTTTCATGATTTCTTACGTATTTTTACCCTCTTAAAATTTTCAAACCCTTGATTTCATAAAGCAGCAGTCCCCAACCTTTTTGGCACCAGGGGCCGGTTTCGTGGAAGACAATTTTTCCACCGACGGGGGGTGGGGGGGAATGGTTCAGGCAGTAATGAGAGCGATGGGGAGCGATGGGGAGCGATGGGGAGCGATGGGGAGGGGCAGATGAAGCTTCACTCACTCGCCCGCCCCTCACCTCCTGCTGCTCAGCCCTGGTCCTAACAGGTCACAGACCGGTAGGTCCACGGCCCAGGGGTGGGGACCCCTGTCATAAACAAATGCTCAAAAAATATGAAATAATTAGCTTAAGAAATAAATGTCAGGCAATGTGTACAATCCCTATAACAGTTTTACATCTGCTTGATGTCTACGATGGATGGTACATATTCCTAAGAATTATAGGAATTCTTAACTCATTTCAAACTAAGTAAATAAATGCCTCTAATTTGCATTACCTCTGTCACCTGTCAGTATATGTAAACACTCATCAATTAAGAGCCAAACCTTTTGTGTGATCACTCTGTGTTTATATATTCATTATGAGAAACTGAATACACAAACAGACAATGGCCAGAGCGTATTAAAATAGATTTCTAACCCACAATCTGCAGCAACCAGCCCAGGAAGGCTGGTGATCTACACTAACCAGGCCAGGAAGCCAGCTTGCTCTCTATAGCTACATATATTCCATAGGTCACACTGTAGGAAGTTAGACCATTATCTCTTAACAACCAGTCCAGGAAGCCAAAATTGGCCCCAAATGGTCAGGACTTGATTAATAACTGACAGCTTCCCTAATTGTTGTACATTCTGCCAGCATGGGACTAACCAGAGAATGTCTCATATATACCCCTAACCGACCACATAAGATGCCCCACTTCTAAGTAGCTCATCCCCAACTCCCCACGCCAGCAGCCTCCAATCCGGGCACATCTGAAGACTCCCCCTTTTTCTCCTGCAAAGCTTTTCTTCTCCTCTGCCTGCCTTTGAGCCTCTGCCGAAACACAAGGGAGTCAGCCACCATCACTCGCGTCTCGGCCAGCTCTGAATAAATAGCCTTTGCTTGTGCTCGTTTGGTCAGTCTTTGTTTATTTCCTCAGTTAGCTGGAGGAGCCAGAGGAAGGCCCCAGCCAACTGAACCTTGGGGAGGGGTCTCTAAGCATTTCATAAAAAGATTTACACATGTAAGACCCATTAGGATATTATATACAATGGTTGCTGTGCGTATGTGCTCTTGGGCCCTTCTCCGTAATTATGTTGAAGGACTATGTGGCCCTGGTGATGGCAGCCATGGCTGTAGGCAAGTGGGAGCCCTCTAGGAATTTCTGAGCTGAGACATGTATGATCTGTGCGTTAAAATCATCATCCCAGCAGCAGTGCAGAGGATGAGGAATAAGGAAGGGCAGGAAGAGTCAATCAGGGTTTCTTTAAGGAGATTGAACAAGAACTCTAGACCAGATCCTGTCTCCATGCACCTTTCCTGGTCCTGAAGTGAATTCCCATTGCCCTTGGAGAGCCAAGGTTCCGTTCCTGATCACAGAGGATGGGGTCATTGTCTTCCCAGGCAGGGCCTTGTGTGGCCTCCGTGTGAAGCTGCGTGCAGTCCCAGACCACAGTCATGGTTTGTTTATTTTTTCTCCTGGCCACAATGCGTGACGTGCAGGATCTTAGTTCCCACACCAGGGATTGAACCCAGGCCCTGGAAGTGACGGCACTGAGTCCTAACCATTGGACCGCAGGGGAATTCCCAAGGTCATGGTTATTTAATTAGCACAGTAGATTTTCATTAGGAAGCCAGGAGGCACATTCACAGCTGAGAATCCCCTCTTAATTGCTGGATGTGGGAGGCCCATCATTCCTTTGATGGGCCCGTGGCTTGCTCTTTTGCCCTCCAACATCTGGCCTTGCTGGGGCTATGGAAATGATTCCAGGCTAGGTGATAGGCATCCCAGGAATGAGACACTGGCCAGAATATTTGGCCAGACTTCTTAAATTTCATGAGGATGGGAAATGCACATTCCACACTCTCAGAGCTGCTGCAAGCAAGAACCCCAGAAAACCCTGATCTTCCAATAAATTAAGTCGGACGCCCCGAGTTTGATTCAAGCCTCGGTGCTTAGCAACGGTGGGCAACTGATGGCACAAGTGCCTTACCCTCTCCATCCCTCCACTTCCCTGTTTGTAAAACGGGTGCAATGTGAACATCTGCCTCTCAGAGCAAAATGGTGCAAGTGAAGGGCTTGGTGGCCTGACCCACAACAAACGCCAACAATTATGACACATGCATCTCGAGCTCCAGGTGGCACTTTACAGCGTCCCGCAGTGGAGGTCAGCAATTTCCAAACGCAAGCCCCTTGGGCCCATGCAGATCTACAGCAGCACCTCATGACCTTTTATTCATCACCACCTCCCCAAAGAGTCTTTTAGACTTTTTTTTCTTAATTGCCACCCCACCCATGAAATTTTAATAGCACAGATACACTGTATATCCGTTTATGGACTATGGTCCTTTGGAGAGCCAAAAAAACTTGAATTATTTTCATCTCCAAGAGCCAATTTTCTCAACAGGGGTGAAATCTTATATGCATCTTTTATTCTCTTCCCTGCCCAGAGGGAAGTGACCTAAGATTCACTGTGTATATACATGTACAAAGCATATACACACATATATTGATGATGGTAGCTTTACATTAATTGATTGGTATGACAATGTGAAATATTTACATTTTACATACAGGAGGAACTAGTGTTAAAAGAAATAAAGCACCTCCTAATTTTTTTAAGAAAGAGCCAATTTTCACTCACGTTAAGAATGCATGATCTCAGGGCTTCCCTGGTGGCACAGTGGTTAAGAATCCACCTGCCAATATAGGGAACATGGGTTTGAGCCCTGGTACGGGAAGATCCCACATGCCGTAGAGCAACTAAGCCCATGTGCCACAACTACTGAGCCCGTGTGCCACAACTACTGAAGCCCTCGCGCCTAGAGCCCGTGCACCGCAACGAAGAGTAGCCCCCGCTCACTGCAGCTAGAGAAAGCCCACATGCAGCCACGAAGACCCAACACAGCCAAAAATAAATAAATAAGTAAGTAAATTTATGAAACAAACAAACAAAATGCATGATCTCAAAGAGAGTGAACTGAGAAAAGTAAGACACTCTGCACCTATTCAGTTTAAAGTACAACCTCTGATTCCAAAATATTTCCCTTCCAGTGCATGCATTGCATACATGCATGCATGTGTGTGTGTGTGTGTGTGTGTGTGTGTGTGTGTGTGTGTTAGTGAGGGAGACATGGTCGTGACGGGAAATGGTAGTGATTGTCTTTTTGTATGTGGTTTTGTGTGTGTCTGTGTGTTTGGGGGGTTGTTTAATTGATGGGCTGACTTGGCAAGATAAAAAATGGGTAGGAAAAAACCTTAGTCCTCCAAATTTTCTTCCTATTCAGTGAGATCTGAAGTCTGGGCCCCTCTCGTCACTCTACCTGTCAGGGCTCTGAAGGCTCACCTTCCTCCTATCCTCCACAGTCACACGTGCTCAGGGCCTGTTCATCGCCCTGTAGTCCTGGCTGGATCCACTGGAGAGAGCGCTCCCTGCACCCCGGGGAGGGAACCACAGGAGAAGAAGGTGGACTCAGCATCCCTGGGCTCAGCTATTCTCCATCCTACCTTGTGCTTGGCGTATGGAGGTACAAAGATGGACAGTTCACGGCTCTGACACTCAAGGTGGCCACAGTTGAACAAAGGTACTGATCTCTCCCACCTTCCTGCTCCCTCACTCTTTTGTTGGCCCCCAAGCTCATCTTCCCGGTGGCCAAAGTAAAGAAAGAAACTCCATAAGTGACAAGATTCCCAGTTTCCTTGGATAAAAACCTACTAACGGTTGAAGAAAAACATTGCCTTTTTGTCTCTGAGGCATGAGAGAAATTCTTCTTGCAGAAGTTGTAAAGGATAGCCCAGCTGACATTACGGGGGCATTTAAATCAACACCCTTAAGTCATATTCAACATCCTTAGGCTATATCCTGTGATAAACCATAATGGGAAATAATATGAAAAAGAATATATATATATATGTATAACTGAGTCACTTTGCTGTACAGAAGAAATTAACACAACATTGTAAATCAACTATACTTCAATAAATTTTTTTTAAAAAAGCATCTGGGCTTCCCTGGTGGCGCTGTGGTTAAGAATCTGCCTGCCAATGCAGGGGACACAGGTTCGAGCCCTGGTCTGGGAAGATCCCACATGCCGCGGAGCAACTAAGCCCGTGAGCCACAACTACTGAGCCTGCGCGTCTGGAGCCTGTGCTCCGCAACAAGAGAGGCCGCGATAGTGAGAGGCCCGCGCACCGCGATGAAGAGTGTCCCCCGCTCTCCGCAAGGGGAGAAAGCCCTCGCATAGAAACGAAGACTCAACACAGCCAAAAATAAATAAATAAATAAATAAATAAATAGATTTATAAAAAAAAAAAAAAAGCATCTTTAGGGATGTTTTGTAGAGAAGCCTCCCCATTCAAGCCCATGTGCCATTCAGTGAAAACAATGGTCCCAATTGCCAAAAGCTGGAAAGCCCTTTCATGTTCTTCAGTGATTGACTGGATCAGTGAACTGTACCACATCAATGCTGTGGAAAACTACCCAGGGACAGAAAGAACGGAGCTATGGATGCAGGCCACACCCTGGGTGCATCTCATAGGCACTATGCTGAGAGAAGATGGGCCAATCTCAAGAAGTTACATCCTGGAGAATTCCCTGGTGGCACAGTGGTTAAAAATCTGCCTACCAGTGCAGGGGACACGGGTTCAAGCCCTGGTCCAGGAAGATCCCACATACTGCGGAGCAACTAAGCCCGTGTGCCACAACTACTGAGCCTGCGCTCTAGAGCCCGTGAGCCACAACTACTGAGCTCACGTGCCACAACTACTGGAGCCCACGTGCCTAAAGCCCATGCTCCGCAACAATAGAAGCCACTGCAATGAGAAGCCCACGCACCGCAACAAAGGGTAGCCCCTGCTCGCCACAACTATAGAAAGCCCACGCACAGCAGCAAAGACCCAACACAGCCCAGAATAAATAAATAAATTTATTAAAAAAAGAAAAAGAATAACAACTCTGAACTACTCAACAGCAATGCTAGAATCCAGAATACAAGAGAAAAAAAAGAAGAAGAAGTTATGTACTTTATGATTCCACTCACGTCATAGTCCCTAAATGACAAAACTCTGGCGATGGAAAACGGGATCCGACATGGGGTGGAAGGGGTGGGGAGTGCAATTCTAAGCAGGTAGCACGAGGGTCCTGTTTAGGGTGATGGTAAAGTTCTGCATCTTAATTACAGTAGTGGAAACAGGAATCTATATGTAGGAGGAAACTGCATAGACCTACACGCACACACACACACACACACACAGAAATGAGGTCTGTCCTCACCTTAGCATTGCACCAATTTCCTGATATTAACATTGTACTACAGTTACATAGGGTGTCACTACTGGGGTTCACAGGACTCTGTGTACTAGTTTTGCAATTTCCTGTGAGTCTATAATTATTTCAAAATACCAAGTAAAAACAACAACAACGAAAGACGATGGCCGTTATCTAGGCGTTCTCCTGAGTTCTCCAACCCCGAGACTTCTGCCTCCAACTTAAAGGCGAATCCTCATTGGGTCAGCACAACCCCCCTGCCCTTCCTGCAGCCCCCCAAGTCAAGGCTGACGCAGCTCTCAGCTCTCAGGCGGCTGTGCTGTGATTCCAGTGCGTCTTTGATCCCTCACTTTTGGTCTCTTACCACTTAAGCTGCCTGTGTTTCATGCTCCCTGAGTGATCTCCATCCTTTCATCCAGGCCCTTTGATGACACAGTTCTGGTCAGTCACTAATCCGGCCGAGCTTCCTGCTTCCCACCAGGTTTTCTTCCGCCTTCTCATCATTTCCTTTGTTGCAGGCCCTTTGCTGGGCTGAGAGGCCACGATGAAAATGCCAGGGGAGTGCAGGACCTCTGACCACCGCTGTTGCATCCCTCTGGTCTCAGAAACACTAAGCTGACCCCAGGGCTTTGGCTCAGCGATCCTGCTTTCCAAACCATGACCTGTGATTTAATACGTATCATTTCATACTTTGAAATTGGAGTCCTAGAAAAATCTGGCAACAGGTGGTCCCTACTGCAGGTACAGGTACCTGCGGCCAGAGAACTCATTCAGGAGAATGAAAAAGTCCATGGAGTTTAAAGAATCAGGAGGTGGGGATTCAAGTAGCTGCATCACCATTTGCCAACAAGGCTTTACCTGTCCTGGAGACAGAAATGACTGTACTGTAGCTACAAATGTGCTCCAAGCATCTGATGAGATAAAGGCAGGAAAGGGATCGGCAAACAGGACAGCACTTTGCAAATAAAATTTAAAAGTTACTACCTTAGTTTCATCTTCTTCCTCTCCCAAGAACACTTTTTTGCTGTTGCCTCATTGGCCATTCCAGTGATGTCATCTGTCGTTAGACAAACTGAAGATTGTCCCACCTGAAGGCAAGGGAGCTGGAGTATCTACAGGCTCCACCCACTGTAGGTTAAGAGATGCTCCCAGGGCTCCTAGCAACTAAGCTACTAAGCAACTGAGCCCCTGTGCCACAACTACTGAGCCTGCGCTCTAGAGCCCATGAGCCACAACTACTGAGCCTGCACTCTAGAGCCCATGAGCCACAACTGCTGAGCCTGCACTCTAGAGCCCATGAGCCACAACTACTGAGCCTGCACTCTAGAGCCCATGAGCCACAACTGCTGAGCCTGCACTCTAGAGCCCATGAGCCACAACTGCTGAAGCCTGTGCACCTGGAGCCCGTGCCCCACAACGGGAGAAGCCACTGCAATAAGAGGCCCGCGCACTGCAATGAAGAGAACCCCCACTCCTCGCAACTAGAGAAAACCCACGCGCAGCAACAAAGACACAATGCAGCCAAAAATAAATAAATAAAGTAAATAAATTTATTAAATAAATAAAAAATAAACTGTACCTGTCCAGCTGTCCAGGGAATGGAGCAGAAAAATCCCCCTGAACTTGGATCTGACCCTAGTTCCCATACTTGGTAGTTTGGTTTGTGAACCTAAACAAGCTATTTCCTTTCTCTGGACCTCAGTTTCTTCATCTGTGAATGGGTGACCAACACCCACAACCTGGGTGTTTTCTGGGGCATTCAAAGGCTCGAAAGAGATCCCAGAAGTGAACAAGCTTTGGAAGCTCTGAGATGTTCTGCACATAGGAAGAACATTTTCAACCCAAATACCCCCAAGATAAAGGGTGGGTCCAGCAGGAGGCCCACGTGTATCAGAACCAGGGTAAGGCCCTGGGTGCAAAATGTAGGGCGGCCCCAAATGACTCACTCATCCGGATAGATAACACTGTAGTGCACTGCTTTTTTTAAAATCAAAAGTAATCCTCCAAATACCCATGCTGAACAGAATATCAACATCTTTAAATGAAGACGGTATCTGACCCTGCAGCTCTGCCAAGCCTCGCTCTCCTCACCCTGGTCTCGACCCCGAGACCTGGACTCCAGTGCGGGAGTGATTGAAAGGTTAACGTCCAGGAGGGGAATTCCCTGAGCGCAAGGTCATCCTATGGGTTTGGAGGTCGAGCCTGGATCGGGGTCCGAATCTCCTAGCCTCTAACCAGGAGTTCTTTCTATCCCACTGGGTGGCATCTGCCCTGCCAGGAAGATGCTTCAGGGAGGGTATGTGCATGTGTGTCCCCTGCCCCCACCATCAATACTAAAGTCAACCCGTACGAGCAGGTGGTTTTCTCCAGAAAAGCCAGGAAACATAAGAAACATCTTTAACGCTGCCCCTGATTTTCTACGTTGTTATCCACATTTTGAGTCCTTGGTGTTTCCATCCAAAGCTGAACTTGAAGGGACTGAACCCCCTTTCAGTAGAAATAGCAGGTCCTAAGACTGCTTACCAGGAATCCTTCCTCCAGGATGATAAGAGATGCACTGGAGAGGGTTTCCACTGCTGAATCTTTCCCTTGGTGGAGCGTTGGGGCCGCGCAAACAGATGAGGCGGCGTTTTCTGCAGAGCTGCTCCAGAGCTGGGCAGAGAGGGCGCCTGCATCTTGGCTTTTCATAGTTTCATGCCCTTCCTCACATGTCTCTGTTGGTAATTATGTGTGTGACACCTGATTAATATCTGCCTCCCTCGCCCCTCCCCAAACCAGGCTTTCTGTGGGGTGGGGTCTGCCTCCACCCTGCTCACTGCTCCACCCCCAGGGGTAGCACGGAGTATGTCTCCTATACAGATTTGTTGAAAGTATGAACCGTGGAGTTAATTAAATCCATGGAGTGAGGCAAGGTCCGAGGTCTGGAGATGAGCAGAATACTGAGAAGAGCAACCCTGGTTTACACTTAACAAATGAGAAGCCCCATTCTAAGCTCTGTGCAGCGTGGACGCGTGTAATCGCCGAGACTATCCCGCAGGCAGGTACCGCTAGGAGCCCTGTCTTATGGCTGAGGAAGTGAAGGCACGGGAAGCTTCAGCCATTTGCCCATCACGCTCTGCAGGCCCTCCCTCGACACAAAGTCCAAGCGGAAACATGATGCTCGTGGTGGGCGCACGGGGGGAGGTGCAGGCAGCAGGTGGAACCACCATCTGCCCGGTTCTGGGACTCTCCGTCCTTCCTCCCCGCTAGTCCCTCCTTAGTAAGCCTTGTGGTCTCCACTGGTTTTGCCCCATTGGGGCCTGTGTTCATCACAGACACATAGGGGCCTCTCCTCTCTCACACCACACTGACCCTCTGAGCATCTCAAGGATCCCAAAGGCTTACACTGCCGTCTAGATACAGACTCTCCAAAGCATTAGCCCGAGTGGTTCTCAACCGGGGCCAGCTTCCCCAGCCACCCCCCCGCCAGGGGACATCTGGCAATGTCTGGAGACATTTGTGATTGTCATGCCTGGGAAGGGGGTGGACTTGGCATCTACTGGGTAGCGGTCAGAGATTGGGCACCCATCCACTGCACAGGGTGACCCCTACAACGCAGAGTGACCTGGCCTCAGACGTCACTAGGGCTGAGGTTGGGAAGTCCCAGTTGATCCCACTCTCTGTGCCAAGAAGTATTCCCAGCTGCCTCCTGGGTGTGTCCACTTGGCTGTCCCCCAGGGTCTCAAACTCAATATCCTCCAGAAGGAACTTATTGTCTGCACCCCTCCCCCAATACTTCCAGTCGGCTTGCCTTCCAGCATTTTCCACCTCTGGAAATCTGGTTCCACTCACATTACTATTGCAGCTGCAACCGGCATCATCTGCGCACATCACACACCCACCAAATTCAGCAACCCCACCGCCTAAATGCCAGCTGAGAATTCTTCTTGCCCTCCCATCACCTCCGCCCTGCTCGGGCCACCACGTTCTCTCCTCTACACTAGTAACAGCCTCTTTGCTGGCCTTTATCCCTGAAGATGCACCAGCCACCCCCTCCAGCCCATCACCCAAGCAATGGGCGGAGAGATCCTTCTAGAGCAAGAAAGTGTCACCTCCTCCAGAAAAAAATCCCCATTTAGTACTGAATTTGGTGGTGGTGCTTGCATAACATTGTGAAGGTGCTAAATGCCACTGGAGTGTGCATTTTAAAATGTTTAAATTTTACTCTGTATATATTTTACCACAATTTCTTAAAAACCTCCCCATTGGCCTCTGGGCTCCTCTCTGCGGCTTCCACAATCTGGCCCCTGCCTATCCCCCCAGCCTTCTTTCTTGCTAAGGACTCGATCATTGGACTTTGCTGGGGACCGGAGCAGGGGGCAGGGGGGTGGGGGCAGGTGGCTGAGACCTTGCAGGTGGAAACAGTGAGGCAGTGAGATTAAGAAAGCAGGTTAGAATTTGGTCCCATATAATATAATAAGAAAAATCTCATTTTGTAAAAAGACTTTGGTGATAAAGAGAATATTGCTCTAAATGCTCCTTAGAATTTCCTTGAAAAGACTTTAAGGGGAGGTTTGAAATAATTGCAAAATCTAGGCTTTTCCTTACCTCCTTTAGCAAGATACTTAAAGAAACCTTATCTCATCTAAAGCTGGATAAATCTTACAAAATTTAGCTATTTGGTAACATTACATCATTGCCATTTTCCTTGACCTTCCACCAGATGGAAAGCATCGACTCTAATAATTTTGCCTTGGAAATCCTAATGTTTGTTATTCTGTTAGAGAGGAAATGGTATATTGTTACATCTCTTCCAACAGTGTTCTTATTATTAAATCAATGATGCCATTTTACATAAAAAGGGTTCCATAAGAACATAACAGTCTCATAAATAAAACAGGCCCAGCTTGTCTGGTGAACTGTTTCTTACACATCAAATAACGCCAGATGCTTTAAAGGTACTGGTACTGGACCACAATGTTATTTTGACCAGATTATTTATATCACATTCATTTATCCAGTTCTTTCCTTGAATAAATATCATTATTTTGTTAGTCTTAGTACAACTGAAAAGGCTTCTGGTAATTTCATAATGATTTTTCCAAAAGGAAGTTAAATATTCAAATCAGATCCAAATCACGGAAACAGACCAGGGCTACCTAGAAGTAACAAGATTCTCTTCATCTTGTCGGACTTGACAGTATGATTCATTACAGACCAATAGATTGCTGTTGGTGACTTGAGAAAGGTGAGACACTTTACCTTTATAGAAGTATAGAATATTTTTCTTGATAAAATTCATGATGTTGTAACTCTTTAGCCAGATACTATGACCCATAATGCAGGGGTTCAACTGGCAACAAACCAGTGTAGGGAGATATCCATGACTATGGGATTGTTTGCTTTTATTCATGTCAGATGAGTAAGAAGAGATAGTCTCAGTGTATACAACATACACAGACACACACAGACACACCCATTACCACCACTACCACCATGGCTTAAAAATCATGTTGGACTCTTCAGCGTTAAAAACAGAATAAAAATATAATCATAAGGAAAAAAAAAAAAAAAAAAAAAAAAGAAAGCAGGTTAGGGCTTCCCTGGTGGCACAGTGGTTGAGAGTCTGCCTGCCACTGCAGGGGACACAGGTTTGAGCCCTGGTCTGGGAAGATCCCACATGCCGTGGAGCAACTAGGCCCGTGAGCCACAATTACTGAGCCTGCACGTCTGGAGCCTGTGCTCCGCAACAAGAGAGGCCGCGATGGTGAGAGGCCCGTGCGCCGCGATGAAGAGTGGCCCCCGTGCGCCGCAACTGGAGAAAGCCCAAGCACAGAAACAAAGACCCAACGCAGCCAGAAATAAATAAATAAATAAATAAATAAATAAATAAATAAATAAAAAAGAAAGCAGGTTACTCTTGTAGAGGGCGGCAGGTGGTGTTTTCTGAAGATGCCGCCAACGCTACCTCCAACACCCCAGGCTCTTCTTAGCACGTGACTCTGATACTCATCCCAGGGAGGCTGCGGTCTGTGTTCCCTCCCCGTGAATCAGGACAGGCTGGCGATGGTGGCAGAGGGGATATGGCTCCTGAGGCTAAGTTACAAAAGGCAGTGCAGCTGGCTCCTTGCTCCTTGGAGCACCTGCACTGGATCCCGAGCCTCTGACTGCCCTGCTGCTGCCATGTTGTCAGGAAGCCCAATCTAGCCCACGTGGAGAGATTGTTACCAACCCAGGTTCTTGGCCTCCTTAATCAACAGACATTGATCAGAGACCAGACAAGAAATTCAGGCAAGGCTTTACTGGGGCCCCTGCTGCAGCAAGGGTGGGGAGTGAGAACAAGTAAGAGGTTCCCTTGCTCACTCGCTCCCCGGGGTGGGGGGCAAGCTAGTTCTTCATATGGGGTGAGGGTAGGGGTGGGTCCAGGGGTGAGGTCAGAGGGGTGGCTTAGGTAGTTTGCCCACCCCTTTGGTGTTGTTGAGTGCAGGGGGCATGCACAGTATCCCGCTTTTGCTCCCAACACCCTGTTTTTGCTCCTGGCTTTACAGAAGTGGCAGTTAGGCTTTTTGGTCTTTTGTATCTTGTTGTCCATAATTTGCCCCAACTGCACATGCACGCAGTTATTTTTAGTCCCTTACAGTTTCTTTGTATTTTCTTGCTCAAGGAGACCTTTGTGCAGGTGCAAGCACTGCAGCAAAGGGTCCCAGGTCCCGGGTCCCAGCCTGTCTCAGGATGTATGGAAAGGCTTTGAGGAGACACAGAGGAGTGCTCAGCCTGCTCGGCTGTACCCCCTGTTGCTCCAATTCCAGCCCCTGCATGAGAAAGACCAAACCAGAACCAGCGGCTGAGCACTTTCTGAATTCCTGACCCTCAAAGACCACAAAGGATAAAAAATGACTGTTGCTGGTTTTAGCCACTGCTTTTCTGGTGACTTGTTATGAAGCAACAAAGGAGACAGGCAGGGATGGTGCTCAAGAGCACAGATGCCGATCAACCAGCCTCCACCCATTCCCCCCGACCTCTTACCAGGGGTGCAGCTTGGGCAATTATCTCCCCTCCCTAAGCCTCAGTCTCCTCATTGTGGAAGAGATAATAACAGCACCTGCCTCACAGGTATCTTAAGACTGAAGACGATAAAGTGTACTCAGCAGGTGGTAAGCACTTGATAGTGTAGCTGTGGTTATTATTCTGATGTTTAAAACAATCCTGTTACAGTGACTGTATTAATCTCCCAGGACCACCATGACAAAGTACCCCAAACTGGGCAGCTAAAAACAATAGAAATTTATTCTCTCTAAGTTCTGGAGGCCAGAAGTCCAAGGTCAAGATGTCGGGAGGGCCATGCTCCCTCTGAAGACTCCAGGGTAGGATCCTTCCAGCCTCTTCTAGTTTCTGGGGGCTCCGGATGTTCCTTGGCTTAGGGCAGCGTCACTCCATTCTATGCCTGCCTTCCCCTGGCCTCCTCGCTGCGTGTCTGTGTCTCCCAGTGGCCTCCTTATAAAGACACCTGTCACTGGGTTTAGAGTCCCCCCAACCCAGTGTGATCTCATCTTAATTTAACTAATTACATCTGCAAAGACCCTCTTTCTTTTTTTTTTTAATATTTATTTATTTAGCTGCACCAGGTCTTAGTTGCGGCAGGCATGTGGGATCAAGTTCCCTGACCAGGGATCGAACCCAGGCCCCCCGCATTGGGAGCACAGAGTCTCAGCCACTGGACCACCAGGGAGGTGCAAAGATCCTCCTTCCAATTAAGGTCACAGGTACTAGAATCACGACTCCAATATATCTTTTGGAGAATACCCTTGAACCCACAGCAGGCCCATTTTTAGGTAGGCAAGTACAGCGCCCTTAGCACACGCCTCACCTCAAATGGCCTCATGGGTAAAAGGTGAAGATCAGATGTGGATATCAGACCATCCAGGTCTGACACCAGCTGGTTCCGTGGTGCAGATTCAGGACCAAGTCCCAGGCAAAGAGAAAAACAAACAGCTGGTTCCGGGAATTACAGGTGAGGCCTCAGCTCACCTCTCGGGCTCTCCGAGGCTGCTGCTTCCAGGCAAGGACTCAACAACCCAGAGAGGTGCAGGAGGGAGCAAACCCCACAAGGAAGCAAGGAGGCAGGGGATGGGGGAGTCAGCTCTCCCAGCGCATGAATATTTTATTAGTCATCACAGCCTTGTTCCTCCTCTGGGGCTCTGAGTATTCCGTTAAATTAAGCATTTCGAACTGCGGAAATAGAAATGAACATGGAACAAATGCCGATGTTCTGAGAGCACCCCCATGTCCTCCTAACGGAGAGGTCCCCCCGCCCTGCGGCTGCTGATGAAAGGGCAGGAATCCTCAGGTGCAGCAGCGCCAGCACCATGACCACAAGAGGTGCCACCAGGAGGTCCTCAGACCCCAAGGACGGTGGATGAGGAGGCAGAAGCACACAGCTTGGCTCAGTGATCAGAACCCCGGGTTTGGGTCTTGGTCCTGGCCCATGACCTGGGACGCATCCTTGGCCTCACTGAGCCTCTGCAGGAGCGTCCATCGGTGGGAACCATGGTGGACGCCCCCTTCCTGCAGGGCAGCAGCAAGGGTCAGATAGGAGCCAGGAGCTTGGGAAACTCTAAAGTGCTCCCAGGTGTAAGAAAGGCATGCGTGCCGGGTGACCCACCCTAAATGGTGTTCCCAGGAGGCTTCCAGAAGAGGCCAAAGCAGATCGCTCGTGGCTGAGCACAGGGGAGATGCCTCCTGGGGACAATCGGGGACATCTGAGCAGCCGTGAGGTGATGTCCTCCCTCTCCATCTGTCAGTCCTACCGTGACAAGCTCACACCTGCAGGGTAGGTGAGAAACTGGGGCTCAAGCAGGAGAAGGAACTTTCCCAAGGCACACGTCTGGGAAGCAGAAGAGCGAGTGCCCTGGAGCACGGCTGCCTGAGCCCACCCGCCTACCTTTCCCTGAACCACACTTCCTGCGCTGCCAGCCTCAGCCCCACTTACAGAGTCTCTTGTCCCCTGGGCTGGGCCCCTGCATTTGAGAGAGGGTGGTGGGATAGCTGTGCCACCAGAGAGCCTGCAGGACAGGGGATGCCATTCCCCTAAGAGGGACTTTCTAGACCCAAAAATTACATCCACACCTGATATTTCATGGGACCTGGTGACAATCACTTTTGCTCACTGGTGCGTCCCCAGTACCTGGCAGAGGACTTGGTACAGAAAGGCTCTCAGGAGACATGTGTGGGATTTAATTGGATGAAACAGGCTTGGGGAGGACCATCCGTGGGCCCATTTTACAGACAAGAAGACTGAGGCCCAGAGGGAGACAGGAACATCCCCAAAGCCACAACACAGAGCAGGAAGAGGTGCATCGTCTGTTCCCCGCCTTCCTCAGACTCTCCGCCTCGATTTTGCACCGCTCCCCAGTCTCAGCTGGGCCAAGGCGTGATCCTGGGGGTCTCGGAGCCCCTGCTGGAGAAGGGTCTCATATCCTCCAGGGCAGAGGTTTGGGCAGCTGTGATGGTGAGAGACTGGGACGAGCATCTTCCCTTCCCAGACACCTTGGAGAAACACCTTCCTCCTGGGGCCTGACCCTGCCCGGCTCCTCCTGCAGGCGGGCCGAGCGGAAGGAGAGGGCAAAGTGCTTGCAAAGCCGGGTTCTGTCTGCAGCCTCTGAAAAGACCCACGGCACCCACGGCTGATTGTAACAAGATGCAGAATAAAATGTACGCCCTCACCCAAGAGAATCATAGAAGAGGTGAGATACAGGTGGCAACGCACAGTGCAAAGATCAGAATTTCGGCATGGCTGACACTGGCTTTGAACCCTGACTCTGCGCGGAGGACTGTGCAGCCGCGGGTGTTCCCAGCCTCGGCCCAGGGCCCGTGGCGCTGGCCTCCTAGGGATGCTGTAAGAATCGAACCCCATGGCACGGGTGAGGAGCGCCTGGTGTGTAGTAGGTGCATAATAAATGCTGTTTGCTTCTCTGCGCCGTCTCATCTCGGTCTTTCTCCTTCTTCCGTCACTTTTTCTTCCTCTTCCCCCTTCCCCATACTGTAGTCCCTGCATCCCAAGAGGCCCTCAAATCCCAGATGGGGAACCTCCCGAGAGCCAGGTGACCGTCCCCCTCCCCCCGGGGTCAGGGAGGAAGCAGGGGCTCCAGGGTCGTAGGTGGAAGGGGGGCTGGGAGTCTGCGCTGCCCTGGGGGCTGCCCAACACGCCCCCCCCGACCCCCGTTGCCTGCCAGCCCGGAACAAGCCCACAGTCCCCTTTGTGTCACCCACCCCCTGGATCTGAGGGTCTCTCCTGCACCCTGATTCCTTTGCATTCTGATCTTTCCTTTTTTTTCTTGTGTTTTTTAAATTTTAATTTTTATTTTTATTGGAGTATAGTTGCTTTACAACATTGTGTTACTTTCTGCTGTACAGCAAAGCGAATCATTCATTCATATACATATATCCCCACTTTTTTGGATTTCCTTCCCATTTAGATCACCACAGAGCACTGAGTAGAGTTCCCTGTGCTATACAGTAGGTTCTCACTGGTTATCTATTTTATACATAGTAGTGTATATATGTCAATCCATTCTCCCAGTTCATCCCACCCCCCTCCCTCCTTGGTATCCATACGTTTGTTCTCTACATCTGTGTCTCTATTTCTGCTTTGCAAATAAGTTTGTCTGTACCGTTTTTCTCAATTCCACATATAAGTGATATTATGCGATATTTGTTTTTCTCTTTCTGACTTACTTCACTCTGGTCCATCCACGTCTCTGCAAATGGCACAATTGTTCCTTTTAATGGCCGAGTAATATTCCATTGAATAAATGTACCACATCTTCTTTATCCATTCCTCTGTTGATGGGCATTTCAGTTGCTCCCATGTCCTGGCTATTGTGAATAGTGCTGCAATGAACATTGGGGTGCATGTATCTTTCTGAACTACGGTTTTCTCCAGGTATATGCGTCTCTGGTTTTTCGTTGTCCGTTTCACTCTCTGTTCCTCTCTCAGATTCTCTGCCCTTCTTTCCGCCTTTTTCTGAACCTCCCTGGGTCTCTTCCTGTTTCTCTTCTTTCTCTGGACGCAGCTCCTTCCTCTCTGCCTTCCTCTGACTTCAGTCCACTCCTCTCTGTCTGCACCTCTGTCTTTATCTCGTTTACTGTTGTTGATATGTTTCTCTGGGCCTCTCGTGTGTGTGTGGGGGTGGGTGGGTGTGGGTCCATCTGTTATTCTGTCCTTCTCTCTCGCTCTATCTCTCTCCCTTCCCCCATCCTCCAGATGCTCCAGCGGGGACCCAGCTGTAAATATTTGGGAAAGCTCAGGCAGCTGTTGGAACTGGCAGAGGTTGTGCGTCTTCCTCAGTGTTCACAGAGGCCTCTTATCAGCGTCCCTGCCCTTGGGTATCATGTGCTGGGAAATGACAAATGGAAATTGACTGACGGGATAAGCAAAGGCCATGGGTTGCTCCCTTTTTGGCTATAAAGGAAATCCAGGCCGCTGACTCTCGAGGGAGCAGCCCAGGATGTCAGAGGATAGGAAACAAGTGACCACGCTGAAACCCTGAAACCCTGAAGCCAGGGTCTGGGTCCTGGTTGTCTCACCTGCAGCATCAAGTCCCCATTTTGCAGATGAGGAGCCTGGGGGCCTCAGGCTCCTCATCTGCAAAATGGGGCAACAGTGCCTGCTCTGTGAGCTCCTGTCTCCCCCAGTCTCCTCCCCTCACCACAGGCAGGATCCTATCAGCCCTGAGGCTCATCTCCAGGAAAAGGCACCGAGGTCAGCTTGGGGAGACCGAGGCCAGGTCTTCACTCAACCCATGTGTCCAGCCTCCAGGGAGACTCCCCTTCCAGACCCTACAAGAGGGGCCCAGAAAACACTCATGAATTGATTAATCAATTACTGGTTCTTCAATCCTGCTCAGCAGAGGACCAGCTCCATGGGACATTGTGGTCACTGCCAAGGTCACACTCCCCACGCACCCATCCCTGCCCCTCCTCCACTTCTTTATAGAACCTCTTCCCAGGTGACTTACCTTATGTTTTACCCATAATGTTTATTGTCCGTATGTCACACACACACACACACAAACACATGTCAGCTCCATGATGACAGGGGTTTTTGTCGCTTTTGTTCATGGCTAAATTCCCAGTGCTCCAAACAGCACCTGGCACAGCAGACATCCAGTAAGTAATAGTTGTTAAATGAATGAGTGAATGGAGTGATAAATGCATAAATGAGTGAAGGCATGAATGAATGACTGAGTGATGGATGGGTGATGGATGGATGGATGAGCGAGTGAATCAATTAATGGACAAATGTATGAAGTAGTGAATGAATGAATGACAAATGAATGAATGAGTGTATAAGTGAGTGAAGAAATGAATGAAGAGATGAGTGAATGGGTACATGAATATATAAATGATGAACAAATCCGCGGATGGATGGATGGAGGGTGGACGAGTGTGTGAGTAAATGAGGGGAATGAATAGAGGAGTGAATGAATGAACCTTCATTGCCAGGCAGGGTCCTCACCAAGGGGGGAGTGGGACAGTTCCATGGGCCATCCAGCCAGGTCTGGACTTGAGGACACACGTCTGGACTGAGCTTCCACTGCAAAGGGGAGGCACCTACTTACCCTTCTTCTTGATCTATTTACCTTTTTATGAGCAAAAGTTGCCTCCCCTAAACCCCCAAAGCCCACCCTGAATCCAAGCCACGCCTCCCCCAGTCCAAGCTATTTCATCTCACCTGGGTGATGGGAGAAGCCCCTCCCTGCCATCTGCTCTCCACTCACCAGACCAAAGGAGCTTCAGCAGTTGTTCTCACCCCACCCCTGCACAGCACAGTCACCTGGGGAACTTTTTAAAAATACCAGTGCCCGGGCCCACTTTTGAGGTTTTGATTCCTTTAGGTTCAGTTGTTAGAAGTTTGATTTTATTTTAAAGCCCCTTAATGATGCCTGGGTTGAGAACCACTGTTTTAAAGCTGATGCATATCTGTACCACCTCTGGAGGTGTCCCATTGCTCCCAAAGCAGGAATGGAATGGGATGGGATGGGATGGGATGGGATGGGATGGGATGGGATGGGATGGGATGGAAAGGAATGGAATAGAATAGAAGAATAGAATAGAATAGTATAGAATACAATCCTAAACCCAGCTTAATCATCAGCACCTCCTTACCACGGACCATGGGCACTCTCCAGCCCACCTCCTCTGCTTCCTCATCACCCCTCTAACTTCTCCTATCACTCTCCCTCAATGCTCCTTCCTTCTTTCCCTCAAACACATAAGCTTGTTCCCACCTCAGGTACTTTGCACTTGCTGCCACCTGCCTGGTCCGCTGTCTCCCCACCTGGCAGGTTCCTCACTTGAGTCTCAGCACAATGCCACCTCTTCCAAGAAGCCCTCCCTGACTCTCCTTCCTAGAGTAGCGCCTCCCAGCCACCCTCCATCTCATGGCCCTGTTTTCTTCACTATGTGAATTTCTCATGGGTACTATTGGTTCATGCGTGTACCATCTGTTTCCATGTAATGGCAGGGATTTTGTCAGTCATCCCCACTGACGTGTCCTCAGACCCCCAGAACAGTTCTTGACACATAACAGGTGTTTGGTAAATATTTATTTAATGAATGAGATTCTTTTCAGCCGCGTTGTCAGTTCCTTTAGAACACAAGTGCTTTCTCTTGTTATTATTCCCTTCATTCCCCTAGCAGGGTTTTTCACCTTCGGCACTTTGACATGTGGGACTAGACGATTCTTTGTGGTGGGAGAATCCTGTGCGCTGTGGAAGTTGAGCAGCGCCCCTGGCCTCCTCCCACTAGATGCCAGTAGCACTCGTCCCCAGTTATGACAACCAAAAATGTCTCCAGACATTCCCAAAAGCCCCAGGTGGAGAGTGAGCGGCGAATCTCCCCAGTTGAGAAACCCTGCCCTGCAGTATTTAAGCCACTGCTGGGCACTCAGGAGGCTGAAAACAAATGTCCCTGGACTGATTGGAATATCAAGTCCAGCCTCAGTTCCACCATGTGACCAGCAGGTGGCAGCAAAGACCGCTCTCTCACTAGCACGGTTGCTCTCGCTTTGTGAAAATTTTTTTCTTTCCTCAGCCTAGAAACTGGTTTTGCAACCACGTTCACGCGGTGCCGTGGGGCCTTGTGAGCCATCCACTCAGTCTGCGCTTTTCCGGACTAGAGAGAAAGAGAAGCAGCAGCAACATCCTGAACCCAAGAGCAGACAGGGTCAGCAGAAGTGGAAAGGAAGTCATCTTGGAACCAGGCAGATCTGAATTTCAGTCCTAGCTGTACCCTTTCTCTCCTTTAGTCTGCCTGTGCCTCAGTTCCCTGACCTTTACCCTGCCTCGCTTATCTCCAGTCATCACCAGCAACCATATGTTTCACCTGCCTGTCTCTCCTCAACCGTGTGGCCGCTCAGAGAGCAAGGGCTTGCTCTGGTGGGTCACTGCCCCTAGTTCCTGGCATGAAATGGCCTGTCCTCGGAGGTTTGTTGAACGACTGATTGATTGATGAGCTCGTTGAGCAATGCAGCTAAGGGATGACTCAGTGGGTTTCAGCTGTGATGATGTCATGCCATGCTGAGGATGATGACATCATGGCGATGGTCATGTTATGATGAGGAGGAGGATGTCATAGTTAAGGTAATGATGTCATGGTCAGGAGGATGATGTCATGGTGAGAGTAAGGGTGTCATGGTGGGGTGAGGTCACGGTGAGGATGATGACATCATACGGTTGATAATGGTGTTCTCATGGTCCACACCAGTGGTCTCCAAACCTCTTGAACCATCAGCCCTGCCCAGGCAGTTTCTTTTCTTTTCTTTTTTTTTTTGAATTTATTTAATTAGTTAATTTATTTATTTTTTGGCTGTGTCAGATCTTAGTTGTGGTACACGGGATCCTTCATTGTGGCTTGCAGGCTTCTCTCTAGTTGTGGCGTGCTGGTTTTCTCTCTCTAGTTGTGGTGCGTGGGCTCTATAGTTTGCGGCACGCAGGCTCTCTAGTTGAGGTGCGCGAGCTCAGTAGTTGTGGCGTGTGGGCTTAGTTGCCCCGCGGCACGTGGAATCTTAGTTCCCTGACCAGGGATCGAACCCACGTCCCTGCATTGGAAGGCAGATTCTTTACCACTGGACCATCAGGGAAGCCCCTTGGGCAGTTTCTTAAACCTGAGGCTCCCCAGTCCCTCCCCACATCTCATGACTCAGCATCTTCCGGGAACAGGTCCTAAACCTTAGCTGATGTTGGAATCATCTGAAGAGGGCTTAAAAATTATCGGTGCCTGGACTCCCTCCCTAGAGATGATCAGAGCAGGGATTCGGCCCCGGCATCAGGGGTTTTAAGATGCCCTCGTGATTCTAATATGCAGGAAGGTGATAACCAGCCCTGCCACTTAACAAACTCCCAGGTCAGTGTGATACAAAGGGTGATCCCAGACCAGGAGCGTCTCCGTCACCTGGGAACTGGTTAGAACTGAGAATTGTGGGACCCCACCCAGACCCACTGACTCAGAGACTCTGGCCAGATGGGTTTGGCCATGCAGCCACTTTGGGGCCCCCATCCCCATGGGCCAAAATATCAGGATAAAAGAGGGATGGAATTTTCTGCGGGAGGGACGAAGTGTTACGATTAGTCCCCAAAGATCACCCTATGAATTGACCAACTCCGTGGGAAACTTTCAACTCCATATTCTAGACCAAACCTCCACCCCACACGATAAAATCCCTGTGTCAAAAACTGGAGTGATTTTCACCCCAAAGGAGCCAAGCCTTCTCTGAAGAGGGCTCAATACCAACAGGGCTGAGGAGATAGGTGCACCCCTCACCCAGACCCGCTGTAGCCGCGCCAAGAAAACATCTTCCTCTGGCCACACAACTGCTATGGGGTGTCATTATTTCACAGAAGAAGGGCTGCAATATGTCACCAGGACCCAGCCTGTGACAGTACAGACCTCCTATGCTAGTGCAGAAGTGAGTCACAATCCCTGCTGCTTTCAAGGAGACCGTGTGTGTTTACGCTGTGTAAATCCTCCCAATGAAAGCTGGTTAGAGATGCAGGATCGCCAGCCCCACACCCAACCTACTGAATCAGAGGCTGCGTTTTCATAAGATCTCCAGGAATTTAAGACGCGCTAGTATGAACCAAACGCCAGGCCACTCTCCTTCTTAAGGTTTTGTTGTTGTTGTTGTTCCCCCAAATGCAGCCTCTTATGGAGCTGAGACCATCACCACAGGAAATCCCACCTGTGTTTTATAGTTACACACAGGCATCTGTCCGGGTTCTAAGCCAGACTGGTGCTTATCTCAACCCAGGCTGTACTTTGGGAAAAACCGGAGCAGTTCTGGAAGCTAATGGTGCTTGGGCCCCCAACCCCAGAGACTGTGATTTCATGGCCTGAGGTGACACCTGGGCATTTTTTAAATTCCCCGGGTGACTGCAATGGGGTGTTAGGGTTGAGATCTGCTGGTCCCCATGCATAGGCCTTATTCAGGGGATGTCGGAGGACTTAGCAGATGCCACTGGTTATGTGTTTCCCAGCGTGTTTAAATCTCACTGGCCTTGGATGTTGCACCTGGGAACTGGGCTCCATCAACACTTTGATGTGGAAACTATTTCTATCAGAGGCTTGGGGTGCCCTGAGCTCACATTTAGCGTTTGGAGTGAAGGCGAAATGCAAAGCCGATGGTCCAGGAGGTGCTCGTTGTGTTTGGAGGATCACTGTTTCCCACTAACTGTGAGTGCGGGTAATTTTCTGCTCCACGGTGAGCTTGCCGATGAGTGCTTCTTGGGCATCACAGGTTTGCTTCTTGCCCTTCCTGCTGACTGTGGGCTTGCTGATCCTTCCTCTCCTCCCGTGAGGACCTCCTGGCATCTGTGCAGTGGCACATGAATGGGACCACTGACCACCGGAACGTCCAAGAGGGGCTTTCATCTCTGGGATGACTCTGTGTTACGTTTCAAAAGCGACTCGCTGACCACGGAGAATCATTGCATTAACGGAGCCTTTTCTGCTTGAGGCTCAGGACTCTAGACCAGGTGAGCACGAGCCCGGCTAGGGTCAGGGAGGACACGCCCACCTCCTGGTTGCTGCGAAGCCCAGATCTCTGCTGTCTTCCCTCCGATTTCCCACGGTGCCTCCTGCCTGGTTCCAGGTCACGGGGAGCGTGAAGCCCGGTGTCTGAGACGCAGCATCCCCCACACACAGGACCCACGTCGCAGCCAGCCGGCATGAACCTGCTCTGAAAAGCTGTGATAAAGGAGAACATGCCTCTAGCTTGCTGTGTGTTTTTGCAACACTTACCTAACCTCTCTGGTCCTCCATTTCCTTAACAAAGAAGAGAAACCCATCCAAAGGGCAGGAGTGAGGGTGAAGTGAAGCCAGAGGAGACTCACGGAGGTTGCAATCAGTAAGTTCTGTACATGATGAAGGGGGTGCTTTTGTTTTTTCATGGGCTTGGCACTCAGCCTCCTCCAGCCCACACGAGACACACGTGCCTGGACAGAGCACACACCGTGCCAGGCAGCACTGAGATGACAGCCAGGGCTGCAGCCCAGTCCACAGCGGCTCCCAGGCGGTGGTCTTTGAGGAAGAGGAAGCCGCAGCCCACCGAGATGGGTCCATGAGGCCCCCAGGCCAAGCCCCTCCCTCCCACCACGACCAGGCATCGGGGCTCAGATGGCCTGGTCCTGCCTCCGTCTCAGGCTGAGCACGCGGGCTGCTGCCAGGAAGGCCGCCCCGGTGAGCAGCTCGGCGATGAAGCTGATCCAGCCCAGGGCCAGGGACCAGCCGAAGCGGATGTCCACCTGGTCCAGCAGGGCCTTCTCCTCCAGGAGACACAGCGCCTCCCGGAAGGCGGCGGCTGAATACGCGATGTAGACGCTGATGCCCGCGAGGGTCACCAAGGCTGAAGGGGTTGCAAAGGAGAGCAGATCAGACCCCCATCCCCGGGCACTGCCCCTCCTTCCCACTGCTGGTCCCTCTGCCCCGTGCTCCCTCCTCCCTTCCCCTCCCTTCCTGCCACTGGTAACTCCTGCCTATCCCCGCATCTCAGCTCCTGGCAATTCCTGGACCTCCCCCCGAGCCAGTCAAACCCACCATGGGGTTGCACAGCATCACATGGCCCTCCATCACTGCCCAGGTCAGAATTTGTTTGTAAAACGACTTATCTAATGCCTGTCTGCCCCAATGTGAGCTCCAGAGGGTCCACCCTGGATGCCCAGCACCCAGAACAGCACCCTGCACACGGCAGTGCTCCATCCACACGTTATGAGAACGCACTGTCCAGTCCCATAGCCACTGGCCCCACATGGCTCTTTAAACTTATATTAATTTAAATGAACATCTCAGCTCCACGTTGGCACCTGCCACATGCCAAGTGCTTGTTGCCTGTTTCGTGGCAAATTAGAGAATTTCTCCATCAGGAGAGTTCTCCTAGAAGGTGCTGTTTGGAGGATTAGTCACTGGACAAACTATTCATGCCAATATTAATAATAATAGCAGGTGGGTGGAGGGGATCAGAGCCTCACCGTATTCTCACCTCCAGGCATTACTTTATTTCCCTCCATGGATTCTGAGTGTGTGTGTCATTACTGTTCTTGTTCTTTTTTAAGGTCCATTTCAAATGCACCAGAAGCAGGGAGGCCATAAAACAACCAGCTGTGATTTTGGCTTTAATCAATCAAAGCAACGCCTGTCAGGATGGCAAGTGCACATGAAAGACTGAGGGTGGCCAGAGTGAGGGTCTCCCTCCAGCCCATGGCCCTAACGCTGACGCTCTCACAACACGCTTCTTTTGTGAAGTAATGAAAGCAATTCTCAGAATCTGCTCTCACCCCTATGCTTCTCTCTTGGGAACACAGACCCAGGGACCCTGGGTGGGAAACTACTGATCCCTTCCAGCTAGGAGATCACAGGAGGGGGAAACCAAGCCCCAGAAGCGATGGGACCCCCCAACCCTTCCCTTCTGGGGGATCGTGCACAGCCCCTCCTGGAACCCGGGCCCCGTGCAGGGTGGGCACCTACCTCCAAAGAGGAAGAGGGTCCCCGTGAGCAGGAGGAGGAGGGAGGCTCGCAGGAGGAAGCTCAGAAACCCTGTCATCCCCCCCAAAACCATCAGGATCAGGCTGAGAGGCAGCAGAATCACAAACGTCCCATGCATGGCTTAGGGGAGACAGGAGGACAGCAGGTTACTAACATCCTTCTGTTAATCAACAAACATTCACTGAGCACCTCCTGTGGGCCAGCACCCAAACGCTGGGGGAAAAAATCGACACCACTGCTGCTAATAATAATGATGATAATAATATTATTAATAGCAACAGTTACTGAGGCTCAGCTATGCCAGACTTTGTGCTGTATGAGTATCAGCTCAAGTAATTCTCACACACCCTGCGAGGCAAGTATCCTTCTTGTTCATTCGCTTATTCGCTCAGCACATGTGTACTGAGTGCATGCTTTGTGCCAGGCTCTGTCCCCAGCACAGCGGAATCAACGGCAAATCCACCAGGACTCCTGCCCTCGTCGGGCTGTATGGAGTCAAGCAAGTGAACAAATAAGTGACAAAGTTGAGAGGTGGTGACAAACTCCGGGGGAGGGGCGTGAATAAAGCAGAGGAGGGGCCGGAGCAGTGGCTCCACTGAAGAAGTGACATTGGAGCAAAGACCTGAGGGAGGCGAGGGAGGCAGCTGTGCGAAAGGAAGGGCCAGAAGGGAGGGACCGCAGAGAGGAGCGGGGGCGGAGTCTTAGATGGGAGGGCGTGTGCCTGCTGGGGCTGAGGCTGGGGACAGCCGTGGAGGGCAGCGGGGAGTTAGGGAGGAGAAGGGAGTGGAGGAGGAAGGCAGAGTTAGCAGCAGCTCACGTGGGGCTCCTGAGCCATCGGGAAGATTTTGAACTTCTCTCTGAATGAGATGGAGGCCACCAGACAGTTTGGGGCGGAAGAAACATAGAATTTAACTTCAGTTCCTAAAGGTCGCTCTGGCCACTATATTGAGAGTGAACAGCAGAGGGCGTAGTGGGTTGAAAGGCGGCTCCCAAGTTCACATCCAGCAGGAACCTGTGAATGTGACCTAATTAGGGACAAGAGTCGTTGCCGATGCAACGAAGTCCAGGGTCTCCAGATGAGCTCATCCCGGGTGAGACCCAATGACTTTATTTATTTATTTATTTATTTATTTATTTATTTATTTTTAACATCTTTATTGGAGTATAATTGCTTTACAATGGTGTGTTAGTTTCTACTTTATAACAAAGTGTATCGGCTATACGTATACATATATCCCCATATCTCATCCCTCTTGCGTCTCCCTCCCATCCTCCCTATCCCACCCCTCTAGGTGGACAAAAAGCACCGAGCTGATCTCCCTGTGCTATGCGGCTGCTTCCCACTAGCCATCCATTTTACATCTGGTAGTATATATATGCCCATGCCACTCTCTCACTTCATCCCAGCTTACCCTTCCCCCTCCCCCCTGTCCTCAAGTCCATTCTCTATGTCTGTGTTTCCCGGAGCTGGTTTGGCCCAGCAGTCCCACGTGTGAGGTTCCCAGACAACGCTGCTGCTGAGTTCTCGTACATGTTCAATTAAATGTCTGGGCAAGAACAGGACACCCCCTGGGAAAGTTGTAAGATCTCCTGCTGAAATTTGGTTTAGTATATATTGGTGTTTTTTGGTATGTGCCTTGGTCTTTTTTATTTTCTGATTTTCAGGACTGCTGTCTGGGAACATAAATATTGATTCTGAGTTCTGTTCTTCTTGGAAATGTCCCCACCTCCAGTCACATCTCACTCAGAAACAAATGTCTATGGGCCCCACAGAACCTGGGGATGCTGCAGGGAACAAGGTCTCTGCCCTCATGGGGATCACAGTGCAGTACAGGAGACAGCCTAGCAGGAAATAAAGGGGATAATTACAGACCGAGTGTCACAAAGGACATGAGTGTGATGATGCAGAAAAACGGAAAAAAAATAAAAAATAAAAAAAAAATAAAAAAAAGAAAAACGGGGTGGGCGGTGAGGGGGGGGTGCACCTCTATAGATGAGATAGTTGTTTTAATTTCCTAGAGCTGACATAACAAATTACTACAAACTAGGTGTCTTAATAGCAGGAGGCATTTATTCTCTCACGGTTCTGGAGGCCCTAAGTCCAAAATCAAGGTGTCAGCAGGACCGCGCTCTCTTCAGAGACTCCAGGGGAGAATCCTTCCTTGCCTTTTCCAGCTTCTGGCAGTTGCCGGCAATCCTTGGCGTTCCTTGGCTCGGGATAGCATCCCTCTGTCCACCTCCATCTTCTTATGACCTTCTTTTCTCTCCTCTGTGATTCTCCTTTTTTTACGAGGACACTTGTCACAGGATTTAGGTTAATCCACAATGATCTCATCTCGAAAGCCTTAACTCAATTACACCTGCGAAGGTACTTTTCCCAAATGAGGTCCCATTCACAGGTACCGAGGGTTAGGACGTGGATACATCTTTTGGGGGGTGATACCTTTCAGTCCACTACACTGTTTACAGTAGGAGCTCAAGACGTGAGAGCTAAGATTACCGTCTAGAGTTAACAATACTAATAATGTTGGAGATCAGGAAGATAACTAACATGCAGCCCCGTCCTCAAGGAAGCTATGTTCTAGTGACAATAGACTCGAAAATTTACAAAAATTTTAAAAATCCACTTCCTTACCAGGCATAATAGGACTGAATATCTCTGAGCATTTCTTGGAGTCTCCAAGTCATATTGACAAGGTTTGAAAATAAAGATAGTGACACTTTCCCCTTTGGGAAATGGTTCCTGAGACTTCCTTCTTTCTCCAGAGCTTCTGATGTTTCTGGAGAATAATACTTCTCTGCTCTCTTTAAGAGAAGGACTGTTACTTCGCTAACCACCCCGGGGCTTCCTGACCTCGCAAGCACTTTGGAAGGCTGCTTTTCCCATCGAGCTATTCTTTGAACAGTGCAATAATGGATCATTCACACAGTTAGCCTTGGCGTGAACGTCTTGGCATTTTTCTGGGTTTGCTTTTCCTTTGCAACAAAGCACTTCTGAGTCGAAAAGATCTCTTGCACCTGGGTACATATTTGCTCTTGATGGAAAAAATGACCTGTCAACATTATTAGTGTTATTAATTCTACATGGTAATCTTAGTTCTCACGTGTTGAGTTCCTACTGTAGGCAGTGGAGGATAGCAGAACTCTGAACCCAAGAAACAGGCTAGGAACTTTTCCCCTGGTCTGCCGTGGCCTCTGGTCTTGGCACACTCACGTTATACTGGAATTACCCTCGGTGTAGCATCATTCTAAAAGAATAGAAACTGCCTGGGTTCAAATCCCAGATCAACCAGTTACTGTGCAAACTTTGGTAACTTACCTAACCTCTCTGTGCCTCGGTTTCCTCATTTGAAAAGTGAGGAGTATAATAACAGTACCTGCCTCATGGGTCTGTTGTGAAGATTAAATGGGTTGAAACATGTAAAGACCTCAGGACAGGGTCTGGCACACAGCACCTGTTCTGTAAGCATTGACTGTTATTTTTATAGCCCTTCAACCACTCCACTGAAAGTGGTCCCCACCTCCTTTTATTACACGCCCCTGTTTTATTTCCTTTGTTACACCTACTACTATTTGAAGCCATTTTATGTTAATTTATTCCCTGGTCCATGTGTTTATTATCTGTCTCCTGCACTAGACACTACGCCTATATGGCAAGGACCCCACCTGTCTCATCATGTTTTATCCCCAGCACTAAGCAAGCAAGGGCATTTGCAATGATTAGCTCCATTTTACAGATGAGAAGCCTGAGGTTCAGGGAGACAATATGACTTAGAGCAGAAGGAGGAGACAATAACTGACCTCCTGCTTTGGGTGATACCCTACGCTGGATGCTTTCCTTCCGTGATCTCAAAACAGCCCATTTTTTAAAAATTTATTATTTTATTGAAGTATAGTTGAATTACAATGTTGTGTTAATTACTGCTATACAGCAGAGTGGCTCAGTTATACATATATATATATATATTTCATATTCTTTTCCATCTACAGGATATTGAATATAGTTCCCTGTGCTATACAGTAGGACCTTGCTGTTTATAAAACAGCCCATTTATGGAAGCAGGTGACTGGCCAGCAGTCACACAGCTGGGAAGAAGGAGGGCCCTTATCTATGATGTGGCTGACCCCACCCCCCCCCCACGTCCTGCTGGGAGAGGCACATGACTCAGCTCAGCCAATCAGCACATTCCTTCCCTTCGGCCACACTGACTGGCTCAGACCTGGGCACGTGATCCAGTTTAGTCCAATGAGAGACCTACCTGGTGGTTTTGCAGAATGACTGGGCAACAGTCTCCGTCTGCTTAGGTTGCTGATTCTGGAGAGGATTTAGTTGAAAGCAGAACCCAAACAGAAGCAAAGCCCAGGGAGGAGAAGAAGACATTAAGTTTAGCTCTGGATCCCAGGGGGCTTGAGATTTTTAGTTTCGTGGACCAGGAATTCCTTTTCTGTTTCAACTAGTATGATTTGAGTTTCCGTCACTTACCATCAAAAGACTCCTGGCTGATACAGCTAGCCTGGTTGGTTCTAGACTGTGGCTGTTTTATGTAAACTGTGCTGAATTTGAAGACCCCCCCCCCACCAAAACCAATTCCAGTCCCTAGCCAGGGAACCAAACCCATGACATCCCCAGAGCTAATCAGGAAGATAAAACATCCAAGCAAGGTGGATTTTTATTGGGTACTGAAGTAGGCTACCTGCTTGGATTTTCTTGGAGGAAAAACCAATGGTTCTTCCCATACACCCCCACGGGGACTTGTCTAGGAGGCTGACTCACAGAACACGCTGCTTGTCACCTGGCCTCTCTCCTCTATGGGCTCTGCATAAAGGGAATGAAACGTGTTCATATAATAAAAGAACTTGGGCAACATTCAAAACTCTTTCTGGGGATTAAGAGATTCTGTGAAAAAGCTCTCTCTGGGGGTGATTTGCAGTGAGCACGAGGTCTGAAGCGGCAGCCTCCTCTCTGTGTTGATACAATGGTAGTAAGAGCAGCTAACACTTATGGCAGACTTAAAGGAGCAAGACACTGCATGAGGCTCTATAAATACACTCTCCCACTTCATCCTTGAAATAGCCTTATGAGGAGCCATGACAGTTATCTTCATTTTGCCCATGAGGGAACTGAGGCTCAGAGAGGTATAGGAATTTGCCCAAGGCCACGTGCCTAGTTGGTGGTGAAGCAGGGGGTTAGACCTAGGGCCAAGGGAACAGATGAACAGACTGTGGATGTGAGTTTTGCCTGTTTCTCAAAACCCTGGACAACACAGGGTTGGTTCATTATCAAGATTCATGAAGAGGCCAGACCAGTGGTGACTGTGGTTAGCCATCCAATTTACTCACTGATGTGATAAGCAGGCTGAATGCCAGCACCCAGCCCAGCAAAGGGCCATAGATGTGATTGCATCTAAAAGAGGCTGGGGGGACTTCCCTGGTGGTGCAGTGGTTAAGAATCCGCCTGCCAATGCTGGGGACACGGGTTCGAGCCCTGGTCCGGGAAGATCCCACATGCCACGGAGCAACTAAGCCTGTGTGCCACAACTACTGAGCCTGCACGCCGCACCTACTGAAGCCCTCATGCCTAGAGCCCATGCTCCACAACAAGAGAAGCCACCGCAATGAGAAGTCCACGCACCGCAACGAAGAGTAGCCCCCGCTCGCTGCGACTGGAGAAAGCCCACGCTTAGCAACGAAGACCCGACACTGCCAAAAATAAATAAATAAAATAAAAATAATAATAAATAAAAAATAAATAAAATAAGCTGCACACGAACAATTTTAAAGTCCAAAGAGACACCAACTTTGTTTTAAGGCTGTAGTAGCTTGATACACCATCTCCTTGCTACCTTCTCCAGCCTTCTCTGTGGACCACAGCACTACATTCAGAAGCCTGTTAAGCCAACACAGGAGTTTTTGAACAGGAATTCTTGGTTATTCTTGAAATGCTCTGAGAACACCCAAAGTTCCTCCTACTGCAGCTTGGGGCTGAGGACAGAGTTCGTGAGACCACTTCCTTTCCTCCACCCCCCTCATATTCCAAGCATCTAGGGGATATCTCCTTCAATGGAAATTCATGCAGTGGTGTGCTGGAGCTGGATTATATCAGAGTCAGCTGTTAAGTTTTCAGGAGTATGAGGAGCCAGTTGACATCATGTTGACAGCCTGAAACTGACCACAGTGGGAATATTTACACCACAGAGATGGGCAAATGCCACAAATCAAGACTCTCCCCTCCCGCAGACAGCCAATTGTTAAATATTTTCCAGCCCACCACTGGACTTTAGAGAAACAGTCTGGTTCATTCATATACTCATTCAGTCATTCAACAAATTTGGATTGAGTTCCACCTCTAAATAATAGAGTTTGCATTCACTCTCATGCCTGCTCATCAAACCTTGGCTCATGGGCTACTCTATACCAGGCTCTGTGCTAAACACAGGGAATCCAGCAGTGGCAAGAAAGACGTGGCCCCTGCCCTCATGGAGCTCAGGGTCTTAAAAAATGTCACACAACCTGTAGCACGAGTAGGAGCTGACCAACTCAAGCTGGAAGGATGGGAGCAGGGAGACTCCAATTGGAGGCAATGGCATGTGCAAAGTTCCTGTGGCAGGAGGAAACTTAGCACCCCTCCAGGAACTGGCCCAAGGCCAGCATAGCCGGAGAGGGAAGAGCAAAGGGGAGAGTGGAGTTGGAGAGGGACCCTGGCAGCCCTTGTGGGCCATGCTAGGGACTTGTCTTCATTCTAAGAGTCACATCCCCAAGCCTCACTCAGTAAGTCTATCAAAAGCTGCACATACTTTTCAAGGTCTATGGAACTCAGTCCTCATTTCCTCATCATGTCCTTTCTGTGGTACCTCTCTGGGCCTCAGTTTCCTCTTTGGAAAACTAAAGATTAAGACAGAGATGACAAACAACTTCATAGGGAGGCTGTGGAGATTAAATGAGGGCACAGCTGGAAAGCGTTCAGCTCCATGTCTGGCCAGCTGCGAGCCTCAGCGAATGGAACTATGACTGATTTCCCTCCTTCCTCCACTGTTTATTCAGCCCGTTTGCTTTCTCAAATTCTATCCTCCCACCTTTCCAGAGTTCCAATCACCGTGCCAGGCACTGGGAAATCAGCCAGGAACAACAGACACATGGTCCCTGGCGAGAGGGAGCGGTCCTCTGCCTCCTGGTTCCCTCTCTTGAATCATACAACAAATATTTACTGCATCCCTGCTACTGCCAAGCGCTTGTTCTCAACACCGAGGATGCAGAGAAGGCTGACAAGGGGGTGTGCCAGTCAGCTCCCCGGGCTGGCTTAGGTGTCTCTTCGGGCTCCCAGCCACCCTGCCTCGTGCTGCATGTCACTCTGAAATGTAACTGCGCACTTCCACCTCGGTCTCACCAGCTAGTCTGTGCGCCCCCTGAGCGCTTGGCCTGGGGCTTCAGCAGCAGCAGCACGGTGCCTGGCGCACAGAAAGCCTTCAGCCAACGTTTGTTGAATGAATCCTCAACCACACGTTGCAGGTGGAGCGAGTGGACCCCGCCTCCTGCTCCTAACCGCGTTCCCCTCTCCCGCCGGTGCCAGAGGCCGCCCCGACCGCCCTCTCCAACGCAGCGCCACCGCCCCCCACCCCACCCCGCCTGCTGTTTGGACAAAGGCTCCCAAACTGGTGTCCAGTCCTCCCCCATCCCACCCTCCCCGGACTCACTGAAAAGTTGTCGGCTCGAGTCGCTGAAGGTCACGTTCTCCTGCCAGAAGGGGTTCATCAGCGGCGCGCACGGGCTCTGGACTGCATGGGGCAGAAGACTCGGTGGGCGGGGGCACCGGGCTTCGGACCCCGGACCGAGGCTTCGCCCCGACGCCCGCTCTGCGTGCCCCACCCCGGAGGGCGGGCGCGGAGCCAGAGCAGCCGCAGGCTGGGCGGAGCGCCTCTCGGAACGGCGATGGCAGCCCCAGAAGCCCTGCCCACCTTCCCTCCGACCCCAGATATTGCGTTTCGCGCCCCGGGGCTTGGGGGGCGGATGCGCTCCAAGCAACAAGTCCCGGGCGAGCCCGGCGCCGCTCAGGGGCGTCGGTGGCGGCCACCGCCCCGGGTCCCCGGATACATCCTTACCCCGGCAGGTCCGCCAGAGGCCGGAGTGCGAGCTCAGAGGTTCGAGCTGGCTGCGGTTGGCGGCCCCTGCCGGGTCCCGTGCCCCCGGGCCGCTCCGCTCCAGCCGCTCCGTGTCAATGATGTACCAGAAGTCCGTGCCGATGGCGGCCGCCAGGAGCACAAAGCTGAGCGCCCCAGTCAGCGCCGCCGCGCCGGCCAGCGCGCCCAGGTGCACCCGCATCGCCGACCCGGGACCCCACGCGCCGCCCGCAGTCCCCCCCGCCGCCTCCTGCGTCCCTGAGTTCGGAGCCGGAAAGCCGGCCTCCGGACCTCGATCCCTCCCTCCGCCCCTGGCTCCGCCCCTCAGCCCCTCACCTGCGCCCTGGGACCTGCCCCGGCTCCTCCCTCAGACTCCATCCCAGCCAAACGCCACCTCAGTCAACACTCCCAGCCCTAGCGCAGCCCCTCACCCCCACTCCTCACTTTTCCCCAGACCCTTCTCCCTCCTACCCGCTCCCGCGCTCTCCACGAACCCCCAGCCGTTCCCACTACGCCCTGCCTCTGCCTTTCCTCCCCAAGCCCAGCTCCTCTCCTCGCACCCCCGACTCAACTTCCCACTTCCCGCCCGGTGCGCCAGGAGTCTTCCCTCCGCCGCCCTTCCCACCGCTGCCTCCTCTGCTCACAGCGCCCAGGTGCCCAGCACAGTGAGAAGGGCTGCGTGGGGTGGAGGAGGGAGGGCGGCCTTCCCGCAAACTGGGGGAGTAAGAAGGACGGGCAACGGCTGTCGGGTTTGCAGGTAATCTTCAATAGCCTCTCCCTCCAGCTTCAACCACCCTTCCTCCAAAATCCACCTTCAGTTGATTTTTCTAGGCTGGCTACAGAGGAAAAAGACAGATCAGGGTTTTTTTTTTAAATAAAAGCTCTTTAACAGATTACCAACAAGGTCCTATTGTATAGCACAGGGAACTCTGCTCAGTATTCTGTAATAACCGAAATGGGGAAAGAATTTGAAAAAGAATAGACACATGTGTACGTATAATTGAATCACTTTGCTGTGCACCTGAAACTAACACAACATTGTAAATCAACTATTGTCCAATATAAATTTTTTTAAAAATTTTAAGTTCTTTAAAGCAATGGGCCACATCTTCTGAGTCCATCATCTCTACCACCAAAGTCTTCTTCACCATCGCTGCCACCACCAGCACCAGCACCAGCACCACCACCACCACCACCACCAACACCACCATCATCACCGGCACCAACACCACCATCATCACCAGCACCATCCTCTTCTTTATCATCACCATCACCCTTATCAATTCCACCACCTTTTTCACCACCATGAAACCTTTCATTATTTCAAGAAAGACTTCTTGAGTGCCTATGATGTACCAGACACTATAGTTTATATTAAAAATGTAGCCATAAGCAATCCAAACACAGCCGCTACCCTTAAGGAGTGTGTGGTGTAGGCTTCCCAGCTTCGCAAAGCCAGGAATGCAGAGGAAAAAAATCATACTTGTATGGCACACCGGGATAAATAGAAGAAGCTTCTAGAAGCTGGGGATGACCAGCCTCAGGGGCTGCAGCTACCAAAGGCCCCTGGAGGCTGCCCTTTATGGCTGAGAGACAAAAATCTTGGCGCTCCTGTGACACGTTCTTAAGGCAATATTGTGCCAACTCCCAAAAGTTGATGAATTGGGGAGAGAATCCTTCAAGAAAGCTTGCTTTGAACAGGGTACTCTGAGAGAAAGTAAAAGAGGGGAGGTCTCATTGGGATTCGGAATCCAGGCAGTGACACGGATGATTAGACACAAAGAATGTAAAGTCATTTCACGCCTAGGGGATGGCTTATACAAAGGGTTTGGTACATTTTAGAAAACACTCCAAGAGTAATCAGGCTGGAACATAGTGAGAGAGGAGTAAGTAGAGGGAAATGAGACTGGGGGAATAGGTTGGGGCCAGGTCATGCATGTCCTGGGGTCACAATAAAGAGTTTGGTTTCTAGTCTAGGCTTCTGACCAGTTTTGAGAAGAGTAGTGAAATGCTGTAATTTACATTTTAAAAATCTCACTCTCCGTACCGGTTTTAGTGTGGAACAGAGACTGTAAGGAGACAGGAAAGGAAGCAAGGCAGCCAGTTAGGAGCAACATAGAAGTAGAAGCAGCAAGAGATGCTTGGATGTGGTGGTGGCAGCAGTGAGGAGGGAGGGAAGTAAATAGATTTTTTTTTTAATTGAGAGGGGTAGAATTGATAGGACTCGGTGATAGACTAAGGCTGAGAACCATTCTTTTCCTTGTTACTTTATTCTCTCTTACCAGCACCATCTTAATCTTCATCATTGGCATCCTCATCTCCATTATCAACAGCATCAGCACACTGAACAGAGCCATGATCAGCAAGAACACATCCTCCCCTTGATTTTACACACAATTCTACTCCATCACCCCTTCATCCACTATCTTGATTAAGATTGATCTCTCCCATTACCATCCCCACTGATGGTTTTGCCTTCGACTTGATCACGTTATTACTGTTATCTTCCATTGCATCATCATCCAACCAGGCCTCCACTGTTCCATCTACATTCGGGAGCCTACATGAAGGTAAAATTCAATGAGGCTGGTCCCAGGACCCCTAATAATGTCTTTAAGGTTTAATCTCTTCTCTCTCCCTTTCTCTCCATCTCTCAAGTGTTCTTCCTCTCTTGGCTTCATTCTTATTCAGACTTTCACTTGTTGGACCCCAGGAGCTGCCTTTCACCGCTTAGCAACCCCAACAAAAAGAACAAATCTCTTTCTCAGTGGTGCAAGCCAGATTTCCAGAATCGAAGCCCATATCCCTGTCTCTGAACAAATCTCTATGAGTGATAGGGATAGAAGGCTCTGATTGGCCAAGCCTGGATCGCCTGCCTGCTCCTGGAACCAAGGCAGGGTGAATTGGTCCCATCCTAACCATTTGAGTTTAAGCAGTGTCATGGCTGCCACGTGTACCAAATAAAAGCACAGTGTGCCTGGTTAAATTTGAATTTCAAATAAATAATAAAATCTTAGTATAAATATGTTCCATGCAATATTTGGGATACACTTATACTTTTTAAATTGTTATTGTTGTTGTTTAATCTGAAGTTCAATTTTAACTGAGTGTCCTGTCTTTTATCTGGCAAACATAGCTGGCTCCCCAAAGGAAGACCAAGGTGCTATGACCAGAACAAAGAGAAGGGATGATGGCAGGGTAGATGGTGCCCCTCCACCCAGCACAGGCATTTTCCTTCACTAGGTCCCACGTCTCTCTTCTACATAAGGAGAACTTCTTCCTGGCCCCTTTGCAAAGACAACCTTGTAAGCTTTGATCATTCTATTTTTCCTGAGGATTTTGATGTAATGTACCTGAATCATGCTCGGTCACTCTAAAAAGCACAGAGAGTAATGTTTTACAACGAATCTGGGGAGGGGTGGAGCACATCAAACATCGGATGCTATCATTACTCAGTCAGTCAACTGAAGAGGCAGGATAAAACCTGAAGGCTCCTGAGGCAGAATCCAAACAGCACAGCATTTAGGATTCAAGCCACACCAGGCGCCATGCTGGGTACCAGACTGGTGGAGAAAGGGCATTGAACAGGGATTCCAGAGGCTGGTTTTGAATCTTAAATCAGCTTCTTACAGGCTGTGTGAGCCCAGAGAAATAGCCTCTCTTCTCTGAGCCTCAGTTTTCTCGGCTGTAAAATGGGGGCACTCATACGTACCAATCTCAGAAGGGCACCATGAGGGTGTAATGATGGTGGGTATAAAAGTACTTTGTGACCTATGCAGAGTCATACCAACATAATTATTAGAATATGTGGAAAACGCTTTGAGAAGAGGGGAGGAGTGCATTTCAAACATGCCAAGAAGAAATATTTAAAAGAAAGAGGAGGGCATCAGCACCTGCGCTGCCTCATACTGAGAAGCAGGAATTTGCTTTTCAGCACCACGGACAGCCATCTGCTGGCAGCCGGGAGGCAGAGGGAGCCAGAATTTTGGGCATCCATGGAGCCAAACAAATATTGACTGAGCACATCCTGGGGGTCTATGATCAGCACACAGCTCTGGAGGCAGGCTACCCAGGATCAAACCACACCTGCAGCCCTTCCTAGCCTGGGACCACGAGGTCCTAGGCCTCCCTAAGCCTCAGTTTCTCCATCTGTAGAGAAGACATAAGATGATCCTGACCTTGGGATTACAAGGACACGACCTGGAATCAAACATGTGAAGCTCTGAGCAGAGTCCCCGGTAACCCCTAAAAAACAGCCAGTGTAAATGTTAGCTCTGGCTACTAGCGTGGGTCCCTGTTGTACAAAACATGACACAGTCATTCAGAGTTTGACCCAGCAAGGTCAGATATCTAATAAGGCACAGACTTGGCTTTCAAATCCAGGCCAGACTCCCAACTCTGGGCTCTTGCCACTACCTGGGTATGAATCTGAACAATTAGGTCTGACATTTTCACCTACCCTAGTGCTGCAGACAGCAGCCAGCCTGACCTAGCCCTCCCCCTGAAAGCATTTGCAGCTCCCAAGGAGACAGCATCTCTCCAGATTGTTAGTGCCAGAACTGCCACATCAGTGCCCAGCGCCAGCCTCCAGCCAGCTCCCTGCAGCCCTCCCAGGCTGGGGTAAGCAAAGGTCAGACTAGAAATTTGCTAATAGAGATTCTGGACATCACAAGAGGTGGGTCTGGAACCAGCCAGATCTCTGAGGTCATGTTCTCTTGAAATTGCCTGCTGCTGGGGCCACTGCCAATACTTTCCCCAGCCAGGACCTGCAACCATGAGAGACAGATTTGGTCCTTCTCAATACAGTGGCTCAGAGGGGTCTGGGGGAGAGGCAGAGGCACTAGAACCATAGAGCTGGAAGAAACCACAGTATCAGCCCAATCATCTTACAGAGGAGGAAAGCGGGACCCAGAAAGGAAAGAGCACAGTTCTGCAAGCCCTCATGGAAGATGAGAAGAGGGGCATCTCTGTTCAGCTTTGAAAGCTCTCGTTTATTGAGCAGCTACTGTGTGCCAGGCACAAAGGATACAATAGGAATAAGACAAGGTCCCCTTCCTCCTCTGAGGACCTCACAGTGTCCCAGGAGACACAGAACAGGAAAGGAATACACTCAACTCGACGTAGTACATGCAGTCACAGAAGAAGGTCGAAACCATACTGTTTGAGGACAACTACCATTTGTGAAGGTCTGACTTAAAAGCCCTTCCCATAACAGGATATTCAGACAGCCCCCCACTCCCTCCTCCAGCCAATCACTCGCCCCCATACCTTGTCACGTTCCTGAGATTTCATCTACACTGCAACCCTGCATGAGTTTCCTGTGGCCGCTATTCCAAATTATCACAAATTGAGTGGCTTAAGACAATACAAGTTTATTCTCTTTCAGTTCTGGGGGTCAGAAGTCTGAAATTAGTTTCCTCGGGCTAAAGTCAAGGTGTGGGCAGGGCTGTGCTGAATCTACAGGCCGCTTGCATTCCTTGGCTTGTAGCCCCTCCCTCCATCTTCAAAGCCAGCAGCATAGCATCTTCCCTCCTCTCGGAGCTCTGCTCCCTCTGCTTTTGCCCTTATACCTTCTCTCTCTGACCTTCTTGGCTCTCTCTTATAAGGACACTGTGATCCCATTGAGCACACGCAGGCAATACATGAAAATCTCCCCATCTTGAGATCCTTAATTTAATCACATCTGCAAAGTCCCCTTTGCCATGGAGAGTAACACAGTCACGGGTTTCAGAGATTAGGACTCGGACACCTTTGGGGGGTGATGATTCTGCCTAGCACAAACCCCAAAAGGTAGGGACTCACTATCACCCCCACATTAGAGATCAGGAAACCAGGGCTTAGAGAGGTGGAATAACTTACCCAAAGTCACAAAAGGGAAAGAGATTTGAAGTGGGTTTACCTGATTCCTAAGAGCATGGTCTGGTCTCTACTCTGCTACAAAAGACAGAAGGTTGAGGTCTAGAGCCAGTGAAAGAAGACTTCCCAAAAGAGGTTCCCAAGCCAAACTGCCTTTGCAATTGGGGCATAAATAGGGCATTTGGGGCATTCTGGGGTTGAACTGCAGGACACCTGGCTACACTTTCCACCCTGCTCCCCAGACCAACATCAACACAAGCAACGTGGGGGAAAGAAACCAGGTAGCTGATGTCTCCAAACAAGCCAGGCCACTTGCCCCTGTAGTTCCATATCATCGAGACAGAAATGGTAGCTTGGCTGGAAGCTTCAACAATTCAGTCGTTTACCTCCAGTCCCCAACTCGTCTGAATCTCTGAAACCTCTATAAGCATCTTTCTCCCATCTGAAAAATGGGCATAATTGATGCCTATTAAAGTAAGCATATTCAGGGGAATTCCCTAGTGGTCCAGTGGTTAGGACTCCGTGCTTCCACTGCCGAGGGCACAGGTTCGATCCCTGGTCAGGGAGCTAAGATCCCACAAGCCGTGCAGCATGGCCAATAAATAAATAAATTAAGTAAGTAAGTAAGTAAGCACATTCACTACCCTCCCTACCTCCTTCCATTCTTCTCCCTGGCTCTGGAATTTTGTTCAGAAACATCTTTCCAATGTTAAGAAGTCTCTCTTTTCTACAACAGCTGAGGAAAATAAGGCATCTAGACACAAGACAGACAAGCCTGACCTTATCCAACCTCGGCCATTACTTAAAGTCTGAATAGAATTCCGCAGAGAATGTGCAATCAGAGACTCTTAGGATGGGATGGGCCAGGAAGGAGTGGAAATGTTCAGTATAAAAATACTATGTGGGGCTTCCCTGGTGGCGCAGTGGTTGAGAATCTGCCTGCTAATGCAGGGGACACGGGTTCGAGCCCTGGCCTGGGAAGATCCCACATGCCGCAGAGCGGCTGGGCCCGTGAGCCACAACTGCTGAGCCTGCGCGTCTGGAGCCTGTGCTCCGCAACGAGAGAGGCCCGCGCATCGCGATGAAGAGTGGCCCCCGCTTGCCACAACTGGAGAAAGCCCTCGCACAGAAACGAAGACCCAACACAGCCAAAATCAATCAATCAATCAATCAAACATACGCATCTGATTCAAGATCCTCATTAAAAAAAAAAAAAAAAATACTATGTAACTTTTTTTTATTCTTAGCAAAAAGGAAAAAAAATTAAAGTTGTTTATTATCCAGAGAAACCTCTGTTAACCTGTCATGTGCATTTCTTTCTAATCTTTTTTCCATGAATAAAATCATGATAGTAGCATTTCTTTCTTTCTCTGGGTGTGGGACCCTGCTCTGAGTGTTTTACTTGCATCGCCCCAGTCCTCATGGCAATTCTACAAGGTTATAGAATTACAATTCTACAAGGTTATAACTGTGGCTATATCATCCACAGTTAACAGGTAGGAATATCAAGGCAAAGAGAACTGAAGCAATAAAAAGATTTAAAAAAAAAAGGGCCAGGATGGTAGGCAAAAGTACAGGCTTTGAAGGCAGACCACCAGGAGTTCTTTTCTTTTTCTCTAAGTTTATGTATTCCTTGTGCAGGTAATATTGACATAAGTTGTGAAATACACAGTTTTAAAATTCAAAAGGTACAGAATGCCATACCCTAAAAAGTCTCCCTCCCTCTCCTCATCCCAGTCACCAGGTTCCCTTCCCCAGAGGGAACCACATTTAGCAGTTTCTTTCTACCTTTCCAGAGATATGTTATGTAAGCAAATATGTGCATATGTGTGTGTCTGTGCATCCATTTTTTTTGGCGCAAATGGCAGTATACTCTATACCTCGCTTTGTTAATTTAACAAGATATCTCATAGATCATGTGTCAGTCAAGAGTGGGTTCTAACTTATCATATGCATAGCTCTGAGAAGACATATAACTAGTTCTTCGTTCATTCAGTCATCGTGAGAAGCAAATGAAATAATGCAGGTAAAACACTTAGCTAGAGGCTTATACATAGTAAGCATTCACAATATATAAGATCTAATTATTAGAATTTTAATCATGCTACATGTAGAGTTTTCTCTTCAACTAAAATTACATCATTCAATTGGACATCATTTGCAAAAATAAAAATAAACCTCCATCCACGCCTTGCACTAAATATAAAAATTAATTCTAAGTGGATTGCAGGCCTAAGTGCAAAAACTAAAGCTACAAAACTAGAGGAGAACTAGGAGGAAATCCTTGTGACTTCAGGTTAAGCAAGATTTCCTAGGCAAAACACAAAGAGCACAATTCATAAAAGAAAGAAGTGATGGTCCCCTATGATCCCACCTCCTGGTAATCACACCCTTGTGTAATCCCCCTCTTTGTGACTGTGGATGGGACACGGGACTTTCTTCTAACCAGTAGAATGCAGCAAAGGTGGTGGGTGTCATTTCTGTGACTACATTATGTGAGATTGTAATTTCCATCTTTCTGGCAGAATTTCTCTATTTGCCTTCTCAGCCTGCACACTTCATGTTGGAAAGGTCAGCATGGCCAGCAACTATACGTGGCCCTCTAGCTGACACCAGTGAGGAATTGAGGTCCTCAGTAGCCAGCTGTGGAGAAATTGAATTCTGCCAACAACCTGAGTAAGCTTGGACTCAGAGCCTGCTCCAGTTGAGCTTTCAAATGAGACCCCAGCCTCAGACGACAACTTGATAGCAGGCTTATGAAACACTGAAGCAGAGGACCCAACCAAGCCATGCCCGGGGTTCCTGACCCACAGAAATGGCGAGATAATAGACGTATGCTCTTTTAAGCCACTAAATGTGTGGTGATTTATTACACAGCAACAGGTAACTAATACGATTGGCATGTTTCTGGAGAGCAGTCTGGGGCTGCGTGTTGAGGACCTTAAGAAGGGCATACCCATTGATTTTGCCATTCCACTTTGAGAAATAGAGAGGCAATTGCTCCAAAAAGTACATTCAAAGATATTCATCACAGAGTTCCCTAGCCTGAGAAAAGTATCTAACATTTCTTGAGGACCTACTATATGCCAGGTGCTTTGTCCCTGTCTCTCTCATTTTTTTTGCCACTCCACGTGGCATGCAGGATCTTAGTTCTCTGACCAGTGATCGAGCCCGTGCCCCCTGCACTGGGAGCACAGAGTCTTAACTACTGGACCACCAGGGAAGTCCCTATGACAGGTGCTTTGTATGTTTTACTTCACTTAAGTCTCCCAACAATCCTATTCTTATCATATTATACCCATTTTACACACCAGCAAATGAAGTCTCCAAGAGATGAAGTGACTCACCAGAAATGAATCAGACAATGCTCATAAAATTCTTACTACCATGTCTTGCATAAGGCCAGTGCTCAATAAATCTTACGGTGTTTGTACTCATTCAGTTTCAAGTTTCAGAAACCTAACTCAAAATAGTCTAAGCTAAAAAGAGCTCACAGAACTGGGGAGTTCTGGGTGGCTGGCTCCAGGCATGGCTGTATCCAGGAGCTGGAAGGATATCTATTGGCAGGACTCTGTCTTTACCAATCTATTAGCTCTGTTTGCTTCTGTTTTTCAGGCTCTATCCACATGACAGGCCTATTTCTTCCCGGCCTAGCAAGCCTGGGAGAACAGAAGCATCCCTCTCCCAAAATCCACAGGCTAACCTGAAGGAATATGATTGGCCCAGTTTGGGTCACATGCCCCTTGCTAGAATTACATCACCAGGAGGTTGGGACTCTATGATTGGCCATCCTGGATCACATGACCAGCTTCCAGGGGCAGGAGCGTCATGATTGACAGCCCCACCCAGAACCCAGGTCAGTAGTGTGATTCGAGAAGGAGTGCTGCGAGCAGAATGGGCACAGCCACCCCCCTTTAGCAATTATGACTCCAGAATGGATATTGAGGGAAGGTGATGGCCAGAACACCACCGCCCCGCTCTGGAGCTCACGTCGTTTCCATTACACACTCCTCATCTCCCACGTCCACACTCTAACCTTTTCACACTTCACACTGTCAGCTGACCTGGAAAACAACCCCTCTGCCTAACAGTGTGTGGCAAAAAAGCAGCTCGTAAAGAGCGTTGGTGAAGGAAAGCTGGCTGGACGCAAAGGTCAGAGCTAGCGGGGTTGCGGTGCCCTGGTCCTTGCTCACAAGGGCTCCAGGTCTGGAGCATTGTCAGCGACACAGCGAGCCCAGGACAGGGTCTCTAGAAGGCTGAGGGGCTTCTCCGTGGCCCGCCCCACCCTGGCAACAAAAACGATCATAAATTGGCAAATGTTTGTTGAGTGCTTGCTGTGTGTCAGACCCCGTTATAAATACTTTACCCATGTTAATTCCATCCTCGCAACAGCCTATGAAGGAATGTGTTATCATTACTCCCACTTTACAGATAAACTGAGGCACACAGAATGGTGATGTAAGTTGCCCAGAGCCAACGTTGCTAACCCTCCAATTCCTGCTGCAAAGAGGAGCGCGGTGCTCAGAGCCCACTAGAAGGACAGCCATGTTCCCCGAAAGCCCCTTTTCAGATCAGGAATATTTTCATAGGCATTACCAATGATGATCCCTCCTGCCTCATTAGATGGGTTGGGGGTGGGCGTCTCCCTGTCCACCCCTGGACATCATGTCCTAACACATTATCGTAGGTAAGGAAGATGCTGATTGGGCCCATCCCCAATTCTGCACTAACTCAAAGTCACCCCACTATCTGCTCACCAAGACCCTTCCTGGCAGAAGGGCTGCTGGGCCTGTGATGAGTGTTCCTTGGTGGAGTTCTGGACAGGAGAAGACGTTGGTCTCTGCCGATGTGCACAGCTGCTTCATCTTTCCAACCCATGCCCACCTTCGATGACTGCAAAGGTGATGGCTGGGGCAAGGGAGGTGAAAGAGCCAGGGTAAGGCAGGGTGGAAAGGCTTTAACATGCATTTATTGAGCATTTACTATGTGCCAGAAAGTGTACTATGCCCTGGGGAGCAAATGCGGAGCGAAACAGCCCCAGCTGCCCTTCATGAGCTTGCACATGGACCAGTTTCCCAAGGGGGGGGGCTGCATCTTCTGGAGGTGGGTGGGATGCATCCTCCAGGGGTGGGTGGGATTGGAGAGTGTTTTCAGATGGTGCATGTCAAGGATTGAGTAACATCTGATCACACAGAGAGACAGCTATTTCCTCTCCCATGCTCCTTCAGCCCTCTGATCGCTCCCAGGAGGAAGTCTCAATTTGTTGCTGGAACAAATGCCCTTATAGCTGACGCTTGTCCATTTCCCTTTTTACCAAGACAGCAAGCTCCAGGCTCAGACTTGGGCAGTTCCAGGAGAGAGTCCAGTAGGCTTGCCTCGTTTCCCATGATATTCACTTTCACAGCCACCTTCTCTGCCTGGTAAGAAATGGCACTTTTCCACTGCAGCAGTAGCACCCAGAGCTCTTTTAAAGATTATTTTAACAAGGTGATTCGATTTAAAGAAAAATATTAAGTAGGTAACAGGACATCTGGATTTTGGCAGAAGAAATGTGAAGGAGATGGTAGGTTTATAATTTTATAGATTATATGGATTAGAGCTAGGCCATCCAAAATGATAGCCACTACTCACCATGTGGCGATTTAATTTTAAGAATTTTAAATGTAGCTCCTCAGTTACACTGGCCACATTTCAAGTGCTCAATAGTCATTTGGGGGACTTCCCTGGTGGTGCAGTGGATAGGACTCCGTGCTCCCAATGCAGGGAGCCCGAGTTCGATCCCTGAGCAGGGAACTAGCTCCCACATGCCTGCTGTAACTAAGGAGCCCACAGGGTGCAACTGAGGAGCCCTGGAGCCACAACTAAGAAGCCCACCTGCCGCAACTAAGACCCGGCGCAACCAAATAAATAAATTTTTTTTAAGTGCAGATTATTTTTAACAAAAGAAAAAAATAGTCATTTGGGACAGTGATTATCATAGTAGATAGTGTTGCCATACGAGACCCTCTTACTTTCAAGACAGGTCTAGGCAAGGTGTATAAAAGACATTTCAGCTGTGGGAACACCCGCATTGTGGGTTCCAGGATTCCATACCCACCTCCTTTGCATCACTTGGGTTCACTGGATTAGATAAAGCAACTAGAACAGTGCCAAGCCTGCAGAAAGGGCTAAGTAAGGGTTGGCTGCCATTATTATTATTATTATTGCTATTATTGTAATAGGGAAGAACAAATCTGACTCCATATTGGGTCTGTTTCTTTTACTTGAACCTTTGTATTCTATTGCTTTTGTTTCCAGTTAAGAATGTTGCCTATAGCCTGAAATAGGACAGCCCATTCTCAAGGCTCTTTTCCATTCACATGGAGATAAAGAATTGCAGAACAGAGAATAACATTTGTCTTGTTGGAGGTTTACAGGAACATCGTGACCTGACCTACATGGACAGCTGCAAGAACAAAGGATTCCGGCACCAAGAAATTTGCAACAACTAAACACGCCCCTCCTTTACCTTGCCTTTAAAAATGCTTTGCTGAAACCCTTCGGGGAGTTTGGGGGTTTGGGGGCATGAGCCACCCGTCTCCTTGCATGTCCCTGCAATAAACCTTTATCTGCTCCAAACTCCTGCGTTTGGGTTTGTTTGGCCTCACTGTGCATCAGGAACACGAACTACTTGCGTTTGGTAACATTATTATTATGTCTCCCCTCTCTTGCGTGTGAACGCCAAACTCTGGGAGGAACAAAGACCAGGTCTCTGGATGCTCCCATTTTCTATCCAGCCCCAAGGGAGCTTTTCTCATTCCTCTTTCCCAGTGTTGATTCTTTGAATACAAAAACTTTTGTCTGTGCTCAAGGAGAGAGACAATCCATTCAGCCTTCCATTCTGCATGGCTTTTCCTGGCCACCTGATTCAGTATGGCCCCCACCTCTCTCTCCATCCTGCTGCCATGTCTTGCCTTTCATAAGGGCAATTATCACCCCCCAATATTGCAAGTTAATTGACACATTTTCTCTCCCTCCCACTAGAACAGAAGTTCTGTGAGGGCAGGACCGGGTGGGTGTCTCTTTTGTTCACTGCTTTATTCTCAGCTTACAGAAGACTGCCTGGCACATACCATGCACTTGATAAACACTTATTGAATGAATAAATTTCTCAGTGCCCTATCTCAATCAAACATGGAAAACAAACACACAACCAAGAAGAGGTAGAAGAACTTGTGTTTCAAGAAAAATGGAAGATAGCTTATTCATCCACAAAAATGTTTACGTTAGCAAACTGCATATTGGCATGACTGGTGAGACCCCTGGGATCATTTGAATTTGGGTTCCCTAGTCTACGGTGACAGAGTGACAGTCTAGAAAGAATGAGACTCTGTATATAAGATATATATCTTATATATACACAAAGGGTTACCAACTAACCCTGTATGGTACCAGGATAGTAAATAGTTAAAACATTCCTGGCCATATGATCTCTGACACAACTATTCAGCTCTATCATTGTAGCATGAAAGAGGCCATAAACAATTGTAAATGAGTTGGCCTGGCTGTTTGCTAATAAACTTTACTCACAATAGCCAGGCTGGATTTGGCCTGGGACCATGGTTCTATGAGAACTGCTCAGGAACTAAAGAGAAGCATGTGTGTTTATTGAGCAAATACTATAAACCAGGGGCCAAGCTGGGCTGTTCCCTTTAATCCCTAAAACAACTCTGTCAGGTGGGCACTATTATCCCCATTTTATAGATGAAAGAAACTGAGGCTCTGAGACATTGATAACTTGCCCAAATTCACATAGCTCGTTAACAAAAGAGGACTTGAATCCAAGACTCCAAAGCCCAGGCCTTTGTGTGCACGTGGCACTGCCTCCTCTGGGGATGGCTGTTGGTTCCTGTATCCCATTCCAGGTCCCTCAGCCCTTGTGTGCCCCTCCCCCAGCATTCCAGCTTTATCCCAGAGAAAATGAAGCACCTCTTGTTTGTCTTCCTGCCAGCACACCTTCCCTGAACCACCCCCCTAAGCTATCTTGCTCCCTCCTTCTCCACAGAGCTCAGCGCTGCTCTGACAGCAACACATTTTCCCAACTGGGAGAGAAGAAATCGAAATTTTTGTTTTTTTGCACAAAAGCTGCCCTTTTCTCCTGCAGCTAAAATTCCCCCACAGAACAGGAAGAATATCCAAAGTCAGACCAAAAAATCGCTATTTATTGACCTGGCACCAGGTCCAGAAGCTGGATAAGGGCTAGAGAGACGAGAAGGAGACCACAGCGCCACCACCTCTAGGAGCTGATAGAAGTAAGCCCAGGCCCCCCTGCAGGAACACAAAGTTCCCTTGATTCAGCCTGGCAAGGGGATGGGGAAGACTCCAAAGGATGGAGAGCCTGAAAGATGTGTAGGAACTAATCAACGGCCAAGTCACAAGGGAGGGCGTTCTGGGTGCAAAGACTCGGAGGGAGAGCATTGTCCTTGCAAAACCACCAGCAGCCTGGTACGGCTGGCACACCAGGAATCAGAAGGGAGTCTGCGGTGGACACCTGGGGTTTGAGGCTCCCCAGCACCCCTTCTCCTTCTTCAGGCAATGGTACCCTAATTTTTCTTAGAGGAACCATCCCCTGCACTGCTCAGTCTTAGAGGGGCTGTCAATCAAGGTGCCCCACCCACTCAGGACAAGGTAGACCAATCAGATGCTCTTCTTTCCAGAATATGCCTTGTGAATAGAGACCGTGATGAAGGAAAGTGCTTGGGGCGTAGGGTTACCCCATTTCTTTTTTTTTTAACATCTTTATTGAAGTATAATTGCTTCACAATGGTGTGTTAGTTTCTGCTTTATAACAAAGTGAATCAGCTACACATATACACACGTTCCCATATCTCCTCCCTCCTGCATCTCCCTCCCTCCCACCCTCCCCATCCCACCCCCCCAGGCGGTCACAAAGCACTGAGCTGATCTCCCTGTGCTATGAGGCTGCTTCCCACTAGCTATCTATTTTACATTTCGTAGTGTATATATGTCCATGACACTCTCTCACCCTGTCACATCTCACTCCTCCCCCTCCCCATATCCTCAAGTCCATTCTTTAGTAGGTCTGTGTCTTTATTCCCATCTTGCCACTAGGTTCTTCATGACCTTTTTTTTCCCCTTAGATTCCATATATATGTGTTAGCATACTGTATTTGTTTTTCTCTTTCTGACTTACTTCACTCTGTATGACAGATTCTAACTCCATCCACCTCATTACAAATACCTCCATTTCATTTCTTTTTATGGCTGAGTAATATTCCATTGTATATATGTGCCACATCTTCTTTATCCATTCATCTGATGATGGACACTTAGGTTGCTTCCATGTCCTGGCTATCGTAAATACAGCTGCAATGAACATTTTGGTACATGACTCTTTTTGAATTATGGTTTTCTCAGGGTATATGCCCAGTAGTGGGATTGCTGGGTCATATGGTAGTTCTATTTTTAGTTTTTTAAGGAACCTCCATACTGTTCTCCATAGTGGCTGTATCAATTTACATTCTCACCAACAGTGCAAGAGTGTTCCCTTTTCTCCACACCCTCTCCAGCATTTATTGTTTGTAGAGTTTTTGATGATGGCCATTCTGACAGGTGTGAGATGATTGTACTACCTCATTGTAGTTTTGATTTGCATTTCTCTAATGTTTAATGATGTTGAGCATTCTTTCATGTGTCTGTTGGCCATCTGTATATCTTCTTTGGAGAAATGTCTATTTAGGTCTTCTGCCCATTTTTGGATTGGGTTGTTCGTTTTTTTGTTATTGAGCTGCATGAGCTGCTTGTAAATCTTGGAGATTAATCCTTTGTCAGTTGCTTCATTTGCAAATATTTTCTCCCATTCTGAGGGTTGTCTTTTGGTCTTGTTTATGGTTTCCTTTGCTGTGCAAAAGCTTTTAAGTTTCATTAGGTCCCATTTGTTTATTTGTGTTTTTATTTCCATTTCTCTAGGAGCTGGGTCAAAAAGGATCTTGCTGTGATTTATGTCATAGACTGTTCTGCCTATGTTTTCCTCTAAGAGTTTGATAGTGTCTGGCTTTACACTTAGATCTTTAATCCATTTTGAGTTTATTTTTGTGCATGGTGTCAGGGAGGGTTCTAATTTCATACTTTTACATGTACCTGTCCAATTTTCCCAGCACCACTTATTGAAGAGGCTGTCTTTTCTCCACTGTATATGCTTGCCTCCTTTATCAAAGATAAGGTGACCATATGTGCGTGGGTTTATCTCTGGGCTTTCTATCCTGTTCCATTGATCTATATTTCTGTTTTTGTGCCAGTACCAAACTGTCTTGATTACTGTAGCTTTGTAATATAGTCTGAAGTCAGGGAGCCTGATTCCTCCAGCTCCATTTTTCGTTCTCAAGATTGCTTTGGCTATTCGGGGTCTTTTGTGTCTCCATACAAATTGTGAAATTTTTTGTTCTAGTTCTGTGAAAAATGCCATTGGTAGTTTGATAGGGATTGCATTGCATCTGTAGATTGCTTTGGGTAGTATAGTCATTTTCACAATGTTGATTCTTCCAATCCAAGAACATGGTATGTCTCTCCATCTATTTGTATCATCTTTAATTTCTTTCATCAGTGTCCTATAATTTTCTGCATACAGGTCTTTTGTCTCCTTAGGTAGGTTTATTCCTAGATATTTTATTCTTTTTGTTGCAATGGTAAACGGGAGTGTTTTCTTAATTTCACTTTCAGATTTTTCATCATTAGTATATAGGAATGCAAGAGATTTCTGTGCATTAATTTTGTATCCTGCTACTTTACCAAATTCATTGATTAGCTCTAGTAGTTTTCTGGTGGCAGTTTTAGGATTCTCTATGTATAGTATCATGTCATCTGCAAACAGTGACAGCTTTACTTCTTCTTTTCCGATTTGGATTCCTTTTATTTCTTTTTCTTCTCTGATTGCTGTGGCTAACACTTCCAAAACTATGTTGAATAATAGTGGTGAGAGTGGGCAAACTTGTCTTGTTCCTGATCTTAGTGGAAATGGTTTCAGTTTTTCACCATTGAGGACAATGTTGGCTGTGGGTTTGTCATATATGGCCTTTATTATGTTGAGGAAAGTTCCCTCTATGCCTACTTTCTGCAGGGCTTTTATCATAAATGGGTGTTGAATTTTGTCGAAAGCTTTCTCTACATCTATTGAGATGATCATATGGTTTTTCTCCTTCAATTTGTTAATATGATGTATCACGTTGATTGATTTGCGTATATTGAAGAATCCTTGCATTCCTGGAATAAACCCCACTTGATCACGGTGTATGATCCTTTTAATGTGCTGTTGGATTCTGTTTGCTAGTATTTTGTTGAGGATTTTTGCATCTATGTTCATCAGTGATATTGGCCTGTAGTTTTCTTTCTTTGTGACATCTTTGTCTGGTTTTGGTATCAGGGTGATGGTGGCCTCGTAGAATGAGTTGGGGAGTGTTCCTCCCTCTGCAATATTTTGGAAGAGTTTGAGAAGGATAGGTGTTAGCTCTTCTCTAAGTGTTTGATAGAATTCGCCTGTGAAGCCATCTGGTCCTGGGCTTTTGTTTGTTGGAAGATTTTTAATCACAGTTTCAATTTCAGTGCTTGTGATTGGTCTGTTCATATTTTCTATTTCTTCCTGGTTCAGTCTCGGCAGTTTGTGCATTTCTAAGAATCTGTCCATTTCTTCCAGGTTGTCCATTTTATTGGCATAGAGTTGCTTGTAGTAATCTCTCATGATCGTTTGTATTTCTGCAGTGTCAGTGGTTACTTCTCCTTTTTCATTTCTAATTCTATTGATTTGAGTCTTCTCCCTTATTCTCTTGATGAGTCTGGCTAATGGTTTATCAATTTTGTTTATCTTCTCAAAGAACCAGCTTTTAGTTTCATTGATTTTTGCTATTGTTTCCTTCATTTCTTTTTCATTTATTTCTGATCTGATCTTTATGATTTCTCTCCTTCTGCTAGCTTTGGGGTTTTTTGCTCTTCTTTCTCTGATTGCTTTAGGTGCAAGGTTAGGTTGTTTATTCGAGATGTTTCCTGTTTCTTGATGTAGGCTTGTATTGCTATAAACTTCCCTCTTAGCACTGCTTTTGCTGCATCCCATAGGTTTTGGGTCGTCGTGTCTCCATTGTCATTTGTTTCTAGGTATTTTTTGATTTCCCCTTTGATTTCTTCAGTGATCACTTCGTTATTAAGTAGTGTATTGTGTAGCCTCCATGTGTTTGTATTTTTTACAGATCTTTTCCTGTAATTGATATCTAGTCTCATAGCATTGTGGTCGGGAAAGACACTTGATACGATTTCAATTTTCTTAAATTTACCAAGGCTTGATTTGTGACCCAAGATATGATCTATCCTGGAGAATGTTCCATGAGCACTTGAGAAAAATGTGTATTCTGTTGTTTTTGGGTGGAATGTCCTATAAATATCAATTAAGTCCATCTTGTTTAATGTATCATTTAAAGCTTGTGTTTCCTTATTAATTTTCTGTTTGGATGATCTGTCCATTGGTGAAAGTGGGGTGTTAAAGTCCCCTACTATGATTGTGTTACTGTCTATTTCCCCTTTTATGGCTGTTAGTATTTGCCTTATGTATTGAGGTGCTCCTATTTTGGGTGCATAAATATTTACAATTGTTATACTTTGCTCTTGGATTGATCCCTTGATCATTATATAGTGTCCTTCTTTGTCTCTTGTCATAGTCTTTATTTTAAAGTCTATTTTGTCTGATATGAGAATTGCTACTCCAGCTTTCTTTTGATTTCCATTTGCATGGAATATCTTTTTCCATCCCCTCACTTTCAGTCTGTATGTGTCTCTAGGTCTGAAGTGGGTCTCTTGTAGACAGCATATATATGGATCTTGCTTTTGTATCCATTCAGCCAGTCTGTGTCTTTTGGTGGGAGCATTTAATCCATTTACATTTAAGGTAATTATCAATATATATGTTCCTATTCCCATTTTCTTAGATATTTTGTGTTTGTTATTGTAGGTATTTTCCTTCTCTTGTGTTTCTTGCCTAGAGAAGTTCCTTTAGCATTTGTTGTAAAGCTGGTTTGGTGGTGCTGAACTCTCTCAGCTTTTGCTTGTCTGTAAAGGTTTTAATTTCTCCATCAAATCTGAATGAGATCCTTGCTGGGTAGAGTAACCTTGGTTGTAGGTTTTTCTCCTTCATGACTTTAAGTATATCCTGCCACTCCCTTCTGGCTTGCAGAGTTTCTGCTGAAAGATCAGCTGTTAACCTTATGGGGATTCCCTTGTGTGTTATTTGTTTTTTTTCCCTTGCTGCTTTTAATATGTTTTCTTTATATTTAATTTTTGATAGTTTGATTAATATGTGTCTTGGCGTGTTTCTCTTTGGATTTATCCTGTATGGGACTCTCTGTGCTTCCAGGACTTGATTAACTATTTCCTTTCCCATATTAGGGAAGTTTTCAACTATAATCTCTTCAAATATTTTCTCAGTCCCTTTCTTTTTCTCTTCTTCTTCTGGGACCCCTATAATTCAAATGTTGGTGTGTTTAATGTTGTCCCAGAGGTCTCTGAGACTGTCCTCAGTTCTTTTCATTCTTTTTTCTTTATTCTGCTCTGCAGTAGTTATTTCCACTATTTTATCTTCCAGGTCACTTATCCGATCTTCTGCCTCAGTTATTCTGCTATTGATCCCGTCTAGAGTATTTTTAATTTCATTTATTGTGTTTTTCATCATTGCTTGGTTCCTCTTTAGTTCTTCTACATCCTTGTTAAATGTTTCTTGCATTTTGTCTATTCTATTTCCAAGATTTTGGATCATCTTTACTATCATTATTCTGAATTCTTTTTCAGGTAGACTGCCTATTTCCTCTTCATTTGTTAGGTCTGTGTGTTTTTCTGTCTTCTCATTTTGCTTAACTTACTGTGTTTGGGGTCTTTTCACAGGCTACAGGTTTTTAGTTCCTGTTGTTTTTGGTGTCTGCCCCCAGTGGCTAAGGTTGGTTCAGTGGGTTGTGTAGGCTTCCTGGTGGAGGGGACTAGTGCCTGTGTTCTGGTGGATGAGGTTGGATCTTGTCTTTCTGGTGGGCACGTCCACGTCTGGTGGTGTGTTTTGGGGTGTCTGTGGCCTTATTATGATTTTAGGCAGCCTCTCTGCTAATGGATGGGGCTGTGTTCCTGTCTTGCTAGTTGTTTGGCATAGGGTGTCCAGCACTGTAGCTTGCTGGTCGTTGAGTGAAGCTGGGTCTTGATGTTGAGATGGAGATCTCTGAGAGATTTTCGCCATTTGGTATTACGTGGAGCTGGGAGGTCTCTTGTGGACCAGTGTCTTGAAGTTGGCTCTCCCACCTCAGAGGCACAGCCCTGATGCCTGGCTGGAGCACCAAGAGCCTTTCATCCACACGGCTCAGAATAAAAGGGAGAAAAAAATGAAAGAAAGAAAGAAAGAGGATAAAATAAAATAAAATAAAGCTATTATAATAAAAAATAAGAAAAAAAATTATTAAGAATAAATGTATTCAGAAATTTTTTTTTAATTTTTAAAAATAGATTTATTAATTTTTTATAGTAAAAAATAAGAAAAAATTATTAAGAAAAAAATTTATTAAGAAAAAAATATTTTTAATTTTTTGAAATAAAAAATATGAAAAAATTTATTAAAATTTTTTTAATTTCTAAAAATAGAAAATAAGGAAAAAATTATTAAGAAAACATTTATTAGAAAAAAAATTTTTAAGTTAAAAAAAAAAACACGGAAGGACCTAACCCTAGGACTAATGGTGAAATCAAAGCTATACAGACAAAATCTCACCCAGAAGCATACACCTATACACTCACAAAAAAAGGAAAAGGGGAAAAATTAATATATCCTGCTCCCAAAGTCCACCTCTTGAATTTGGGATGATTTGTTGTCTATTCAGGTATTCAACAGATGCAGGCACATCAAGTTGTTTGTGGAGCTTTAATCCGCTGCTTCTGAGGCTGCTGGGAGGGGTTTCCCTTTCTCTTCCCTGTTCGCACAGCTCCTGGGGTTCAGCTTTGGATTTGGACCCGCCTCTGCATGTAAGTCGCCTGAGGGCGTCTGTTCCCCGCCCAGACAGAACGGGGTTAAAGGAGCAGCTGCTTCGCAGGCTCTGGCTCACTCACCGGGGGGAGGGAGCGGTACGGAGGAGGCGGGGCGAGCCTGTGGCGGCAGAGGCTGGTGTGACTTTGCAGCAGCCTGAGGCGTGCCGTTCTCCCGGCGAAGTTGTCCCTGGATCACGGGACCCTGGCAGTGGCGGGCTGCACAGGCTCCTGGGAGGGGCGGTGTGGAGAGTGATCTGTGCTCGCACACAGGCTTCTTGGTGGCAGCAGCAGCAGCCCCAGTGTCTCCCGCCCATCCCTGGGGTCCGCACTGACAACCGCAGCTCATGCCCGTCTCTGGGGTCCGTGCTGATAGCCGCGGCTCGTGCCCGTTTCTGGAGTTTGTTTAGGCGGCGCTCTGAATCCCCTCTCCCTGTGCGCTGCGAAACAAAGCGGCAAGAAAAAGTCTCTTGCCTCTTCAGCAGCTGCAGACTTTTTCCCGGACTCCCTCCCGGCTAGCACCGAAGCCTGAGCCTCAGCTCCCCGCCCCCGCCCGCCCCGGCGGGTGAGCAGACAAGCCTCTCGGGCTGGTGAGTGCTGCTCGGCGCCGAGCCTCCGTGCGGGAATCTCTCCGCTTTGCCCTCCGCACCCCTGTGGCTGCGCTCTCCTCCATGGCCCCGAAGCCTCCCCCCTCTGCCACCCTCAGTCTCCACCCGTGAAGGGGCTTCCTAGTGTGCGGAAACCCTTCCTGCCTCACAGCTCCCTCCCACTGGTGCAGGTCCCATCCCTATTCTTTTGTCTCTGTTATTTCTTTTTTATTTTGCCCTACCCAAGTACGTGGGGATCCTCTTGCCTTTTGGGAGGTCCAACGTCCCCTGCCAGCGTTCAGTGGGTGTTCTGTAGGAGCAGCTCCGCGCGTAGATGTATTTCTACTGTATCTGTGGGAAGGAAGGTGATCTCCGCGTCTTACTCTTCCGCCATCTTGCCCCTCCCCCCGGGTTACCCCATTTCTAAGGTAAAGCCTTGAAGAAGGACCCTTTGCTTTCATCCTAAATTTCCTGAGCTCTCTGGACCCTGTCCCTCTCAAGGTCTGGCTTTCCCAGCTTTTCCATCCTTTTGGTGTGAGAGTCCCCCTGTACACTGTCATATTTTTTAGTATATTTTAGCCATTGCTGCTTTCAGGGGCTTCCAACCAAGCCATCGGAACAGGCACAGGGCTTTCCAAGGTCAAAAGGTCTGGGAAAGCATGCAAAATGGATCAGACATTAGAGGAGTGAGTCCGTCATCAGAAGATCATCTTGGATTACCTGTTAGGGGCCTAAATCCAAGGGTCCTCATAAGAAGAGAAGACACAGACACAGAAGAGAAGAGCATGCAAAGATGGAGGCAGGGATTGGAGTGATGCGTCTACAAGGCAAGGAACGTCCAGGGTTGCCAACTGGAAGAGAAGCCTGTAACAGATCTTTCCCAAGAGCCTTCAGAGGGAGCCTGGCCCTGCCAACACCTTGATATTGGACTTCTAGGCTCTGGAACAGTGAGACTATAGAATTCTGTTGTTCTAAGCCACCCAGTTTGTGCCGGTTTCTTACAACAGCCCAAGGAAACTCCTACGCTGTCTCAAGGAAGGGGAAAGGCTGTGGTATAACTTATGCTCCAGAGCTCCCTGTGGGATTAGGCTGAAGCTGGAATTCCACCTGAGCCCTCTCTCATGCTGGCCTTCTCACCTTCCCTGTCCTGCTTCCCTCACTCCCTTTTCAGTTTCTCCTGGAAACCCTTGAAAAATAACTTGCATGTGAATTCCCAACTCTGTGTCAGCTTCTGGGAGAACCTGACCTGAGACAGGGGGTAGGGGTCAGGGCTAAGATTGGCATCGAGGCTGCCTGACTCCAGAAAGCTGGAAGCACATTTTAGAAGAGTCACTGTACTTTTCTGAACCACTTTTCAGAGTCAGACCGGGTTAGGGTTACGGTTAGGGTTACGGTACGGGTTAGGGTTAGGGTACGAGTTACGGTTACGGTATGAGTTAGGGTTAGGGTACGCTTTAGGTTTAGGGTATTTATTAAACCTATCCGACTCTCTAGATACCACATAGCACGTAAAGGAATATTATTTGGTGTCCAGCCATGGAGAAGATTTTAGACACTAGGATAAGTTAAAGAACACACACATTTTAAATAAATCACATTAGGATTTTTTAAAACTGTTCATTAAAACACTATAGCTTAGGAAATCTATTGGAGGCAGAAGGAGTAAAGGGTAGTTTAGGGTTAGGGTACGGGTTAGGGTTAGGGTACGGGTACGGGTTAGGGTATGCGTTAGGGTTAGGGTACGTGTTATGGTTAGGGTATTTATTAAACCTATCCCACTCTATACATAGCACTTAGCACGTAAAGGAATATTATTTGGGGTCCAGCCATGGAGAAGATTTTAGACACTAGGATAAGATAAAGAACACACATTATAAATAAAGCACATTAGGATTTTTTAAAAATCTGTTCATTAAAACACTAGTGCTTAGGTAATCTATTGGAGGCAGAAGGAGTAAAGGGTAGTTTAGGGTTAGGGTTATGGTTAGGGTATGGCTTAGGGTACGGGTTAGGGTTAGGGTTAGGGTTAGGGATAGGGTTAGGGTTAGGTTACGGATGAAGGTTAGGGTATGGGTTAGGATTAGGGTAAGGGTCAGGGTTACGGTTAGGCTTAGGCTTAGGGTTAGGGTTAGGGTTAGGGCTAGGGTTAGGGTTAGGGCACGGCTTAGGGTATGGTTTAGGGTATGGCTTAGGGTATGGCTTAGAGTTAGGGTTAGGATTAGGGTAAGGTTTATGGTACGAATTAGGTTTAGGGGACGGGTTATGGTTAGGATGGGGGTTAGAGTTAGGGTTATGCTTAGGGTATGGCTTAGGGTATGGGTTATGGTGAGGGTTACGGTAGGGGTTACTGTTAGGGTTAGGGTAAGGGTACGGCTTTGGGTACAGGTTGGGGTACGGCTGAGGGTATGGGTTACGGTTAGGGTTAGAGTTTAGGTTAGGGTTAGGGTAAAGATTCGGGTATGGATTAGGGTTAGGGTACAGGTTAGGGTTAGGATAGGGGTTAGGGTTAGGGTTAGGATTAGGGTTCGGCTTAGGGTATGGGTAAGGGTATGGCTTAGGGTAAGGGTTAGGGTTAGGGGTAGGGTTAGGGTACGGCTTAGGGTACAGTTAGGCTTAGGGTTCGAGTTAGGTTTAGGGCTAGGGTTAGGGTACAGCTTAGGTTACAATGTAGTGTAAGGGTTAGATAATGGGTGAGGTCTAGGTTTAGGGTAAAGTTTCGGGTATTGATTAGGGTTAGGGTACAGGTTAGGGTTAGGACAGGGGTTAGGGTTAGGATTAGGGTACAGCTTAGGGTATGGGTAAGGGTATGGCTTAGGGTATGCGTTAGGGTTAGGGTTCGAGTTGGGGTTAGGGTTAGCTTTAAGGTTAGGGCTAGGGTTAGGGTACAGCTTAGGTTACGAGTAAGTGTAAGGGTTAAGTAATGGGTTAGGTCTACGTTTAGGGTTACGGTATGGCTTACGGTACTGGTTGGGGTACAATAAGGTTATCAGTTTGGGTTAGGGCAAGGATTAGGGTACGGATTAGGTTTAGGGTATGGGTTAGGGTTAGGGTAAAGGCTATGGTTAGGTTTAGGGTTAGGTTTAGGGAACGGATTAGGGTATGGTTAAGGGTACGACTTAGGGTATGGGTTAGGGTTGGGGTACGGCTTAGGGTACATGTTAGGGTATGGCTAAGGGTACAGGTTAGGTTTAGGGTTATAGTTATGGTTAGGGTTAGGGATAGGGTACGGCTTAAGGTACGTGTTAGGGTACGGCTAACAGTACAGGTTAGGTTTGGGTTAGAGTTACGATTAGGGTTAGGGTTAGGTTTAGGGTACAGATTAGGGTTAGGGTATGGGTGAGAGTTAGGGTAGGGATTGGGGTTAGTGTTAGGGTTAAGGTTAGGGTTAGGGTTAGGGCTAGGTTTAGGGTATGGCTTAGGTTATGAGTAAGTGTAAGGCTTAGGGTATGGGTTAGGGTTAGGGTTAGGGTACGGCTTAGGGTACGGGTTGGGGTACAACTTAGTGTATTGTTTAGGGTTAGGGTTAGAGTTAGGGTTAGGGTTAGGCTAAGGTTTAGGGTACGGATTAAGTTTAGGGTACGGGTTAGGATTAGGGTAGTGGTTAGGTTTATGGTTAGGGTTAAGTTTATGGTTGAGCTTAGGTTATGGGTAAGGGTACGTCTTAGGGTATGGGTTAGAGTTAGGGTTAGGGTTAGTGTAAGGTTGAGGGTACGGATTAAGTTTAGGGGACGGGTTACTGTTATGGTGGGGGTTACGGTTAGGGTTAGGGTTAGGGTTAGGGCTAGGGTTAGGGTTAGGGCACGGCTTAGGGTATGGTTTAGGGTACGGCTTAGGGTACGGGTTAGAGTTAGGGTTAGGATTAGGGTAAGGTTTATGGTACGGATTAGGTTTAGGGGACGGGTTACTGTTAGGATGTGGGTTAGAGTTCGGGTTATCATTAGGGTACGGCTTAGGTTATAGGTTATGGTTAGTGTTAGGATAGGGGTTACTGTTAGGCTTACGGTTAGGGTACGGCTTTGGGTACGCGTTGGGGTACAGCTTATGCTATGGGTTATGGTTAGGTTTAGAGTTAGGATTTGGGTTAGGGGTAGGGTAAAGATTCGGGTACGGATTAGGGTTAGGGTACAGGTTAGGGTTCAGATAGGGTTAGGGTTAGGGTTAGGGTTAGGGTATGGCTTAGGGTACGGGTTGGGGTACGGCTTAGGGTATGGGTTACGGTTATGCTTAGAGTTAGGGTTAGGGTTAGGGTTAGGTTAAGGTTAGGGCTAGGGATTCGGTATGGCTTAGGTTACAAGTTAGTGTAAGGGTTAGGTAATGGGTTAGGTCTAGGTTTAGGGATACCGTACGGCTTAGGGTATGGGTTGGGGTTAGGGTATGGCTTAGGGTATGAGCTAGGGTATGGCTAAGGGTACAAGTCAGGTTTAAGGTTAGAGTTACGGTTAGGGTTAGGGTTAGATTTAGGGTACGGATTAGGGTTAGGGTATGGGTGAGGGTTAGGGTAGGGGTTATGGTTAGGGTTGGGTTAAGGTTAGGGTTAGGGTTAGGGCTAGGTTTAGGTTACGGGTTAGGTTACGAGTAAGTGTAAGGCTTAGTGTATGGGTTAGTGTTAGCGTTAGGGTTAGGGTATGGCTTAGGGTACAGGTTGGGGTACGGCTTAGGGTATGGTTTAGGGTTAGGGTTAGAGTTAGGGTTAGGGTAAGGATTAGGGTACGGATTAGAGTTAGGGTACGGGTTTGGGTTAGGGTATTGGTTAGGGTTAGGTTTAGGGTTAGGTTTATGGCACAGCTTAGGTTATGGGTAAGGGAATGACTTACGGTATGGGTTAGAATTATGGTTAGGGTTAGGATAAGGTTTAGGGTACAGATTAAGTTTAGGAGATGGGTTATGGTTAGGGTGGGGGATTATGTTTAGGGTTAGGGTTCGGGTATCACTTAGGGTATGGGTTAGGGTTAGGGTTAGGTTTAAGGCTAGGGTTAGGGTACGGATTAGGTTACAAGTTAGTGTAAGGGTTAGGTAATGGGTTAGGCCTAGGTTTAGGGTTCCGGTACGGCTTAGGGCAATGGTTGGGGTACTGCTTAGTTTATGGGTTAGAGTTAGGGTTAGGATTCGGGTTAGGGTTAGGGCTACGATTAGGGTACGGATTAGGTTTAGGGTACGGGTTAGGGTTAGGGTAGGGGTTCGTTTAGGGTTAGGGTTAAGGTTAGGGAACGGATTAGGGTATGGGTAAGGGTACGACTTAGGGTGTGGGTTAGGGTTAGGTTACAGCTTAGGGTATGTGTTAGGGTACGGCTAAGGGTACATGTTATGTTTAGGGTTAGAGTTATGGTTATGGTTAGGGATAGGGTACGGCTAAGGGTACATGTTATGTTTAGGGTTAGAGTTATAGTTATGGTTAGGGATAGGGTACGGCTTAGGGTTATGGTTATGGTTAGGGTTAGGGTTAGGGCAAGGATTAGGATATGGAATAAGTTTAGGTTACGGTTTAAGATTACGGTAGGGGTATGGTTAAAGTTAGGGTTAGGGTTAGGGAACGGATTAGGGTATGGGTAAGGGTATGACTTAGGGTAAGGGTTAGGGTTAGGGTACGGCTTAGGGTACGTGTTAGGGTACGGCTAACAGTACAGGTTAGGTTTGGGTTAGAGTTACGATTAGGATTAGTGTTAGGTTTTGGGTACGGATTAGGTTTAGGGTATGGGTGACAGTTAGGGTAGGGCCTAGGGTTAGTGTTAGGGTTAAGGTTAGGGTTAGGGTTAGGGCTAGGTTCAGGGTATGGCTTAGGTTATGAGTAAGTGGAAGGCTTAGTGTGTGGTTTAGGGTTAGGGTTAGGGTTAGGGTACGGCTTAGGGTATGGATTGGGGTACTACTTAGGGTATTTAGGGTTAGGGTTAGAGTTAGGGTTAGGGTTAGGGTAAGATTGAGGGTACGGATTAAGTTTAGGGGACAGGTTACTGTTATGGTGGGGGTTACGGTTATGGTTAGGGTTAGGGTTATAGTTAGGGCTAGGGTTAGGGTTAGGGCATGGCTTAGGGTATGGTATCATGTACAGTTTAGGGTATGGGTTAGAGTTAGGGTTAGGATTAAGGTAAGGTTTATGGTACGGATTAGGTTTAGGGGATGGGTTACAGTCAGGATGGGGGTTAGGGTTATGGTTATGGTTAGGGTACGGCTTAGGGTATGGGTTACGGTTAGGGTTAGATTTAGGGTTAGAGTTAGAATTAGGGCTAGGGATTCGGTATGGCTTAGGTTAGAAGTTAGTGTAAGGTTTAGGTAATGGGTTAGGTCTAGGTTTAGTGTTACGGTATGGCTTAGTGTACAGGTTGGGGTATGGCTTAGGTTAAAGTTTAGGGTTAGGGTTACGATTAGGGTTAGGGTTAGTGCAAGGATTAGGGTATGTATTAGGTTTAGGGTACAGGTTAGGGTTAGGGTAGGGGTAGGGAATGGATTAGGGTATGGGTTAGGGTATGACTTAGGGTATGGGTTAGGGTTAGGGTACGGCTTACGGTACGTGCTAGGGCATGGCTAAGGGTACAGGTCAGGTTTAAGGTTAGAGTTACGGTTAGGGTTAAGGTTAGGTTTAGAGTACGGATTAGGGTTAGGGTATGGGTGAGTGTTAGGGTAGGGGTTAGGGTTAGGGTTAGGGTTAAGGTTAGGGTTAGGGTTAGGGTTAGGGTTAGGGTTAGGGTTACAGTACGGCTTAGGGTAAGGTTTGGGGTATGGTTTACGGTATTGTTTATGGTTAGGGCTCGAGTTAGGGTTGGGGTTAGGGTAAGGATTAGGGTACGGATTAGGGTTAGGGTATGGGTTAGGGTTAGAGTAGTGGTTAGGGTTAGGGTTAATTTTATAGTACAGCTTAGGGTATGGGTAAGGGTACGGCTTAGGGTATGTGTTAGGGTTAGGGTATGGCTTAGGGTACGTGTTAGGGTACGGCTAAGAGTACGGGTTAGGTTTAGGGTTAGAGTTACGGTTAGGGTTAGTGTTAGGTTTAGGGTACGGATTAGGGTTAGGTTATGGCTGAGGGTCAGGGTAGGGGTTAGGTTTAGGGTTAGGGTTAAGGTTAGGGTTAGGGTTCGGGCTAGGTTTAGGGTACGGTTGAGGTTACGAGTAAGTGTAAGACTTAGTGTATGGGTTAGTGTTAGTGTGAAGGTTAGGGTACAGCTTAGGGTACAGGTTGGGCTATGGCTTAGGTTATTGGTTACGGTTAGGGTTAGGATTCGGGTTATGGTTAGGGCAAGGATTAGGGTACGGATTAGGTTTAGGGTATGAGTTAGGGTTAGGGAGGGGTACGGGTAAGGTTAAGGTTAGGTTTGGGGAATGGATGAGCGTATGGGTAAGGGTACGACTTAGGATATGGGTTAGGGTTAGGGTACCGCTTAGGGTACGGGTTGGGGTACGCCTTAGGGTATGGTTTATGGTTAGGGTTAGGGTCAAGATTTGGGTACGGATTACGGTTAGGGTACAGGTTAGGTTTAGGATAGGGTTAGGGTTAGGATTAGGGTACGGCTTAGGGTATAGGTAGGGTACGGATTAGGTTATCGGTTAGGGTTAGGGTTAGGGTTAGGGTACGGCTTAGGGTACGGGTTAGGGTTAGGGTTTGAGTTAGGGTTAGGGTTAGGTTTAGGGTTAGGGCTGGGGTTAGGGTACGGCATAGGTTATGAGTAAGTGTAAGGGTTAGGTAATGGGTTAAGTCTAGGTTTAGCCTTATGGTACAGCTTAGGGTACGTGTTGGGGTATGGCTTAGGTTATGGATTAGGGTTAGGGTTTGGATTAGGGTTAGGGTTAGGGCAAGGATTATGGTATGGATTAGGTTTAGGGTACGGGTTAGTGTTAGGGTAGGGGTTGCATTAGGGTTCGGGTTAGCGTTTGGGAATGGATTAGGGTATGGGTAAGGGCACGACTTAGGGTATGGGTTAGGGTTAGGGTAAGGCTTTGGGTACGTGTTAGGGTACGGCTAAGTGTACAGGTTAGGTTTAGGGTTAGAGGTATGGTTAGCGTTAGGGTTAGGTTTAGTGTACGGATTAGGGTTAGTGTATGGGTGAGGGTAGGATAGGGGTTAGAGTTAGGGTTAGTGTTAAGGTCAGGGTTAGGGGTAGCGCTAGGTTTAGGGTATGGCTTAAGTTATGATTAAGTGTAAGGCTTAGGGTACAGATTAGTGTTAGGGTTAGGGGTAGGGTAAGGATTAGGGTACAGATTAGGGTTAGAGTATGGGTGAGGGTTAATGTTAGGGTTAGGGTTAGGATTGAGGTTAGGGTTAGGGTTAGGGCTAGGTTTAGGGTATGGCTTAGGTTACGAGTAAGTGTAAGGCTTAGGGTATGGGTTAGGGTTAGGGTTAGGGTCAGGGTACAGCTTAGGATACGGTTTGGGGTACGGCTGAGGGTATGGGTTACTGTTAGGATTAGAGTTATGTTTAGGTTTAGGGTCAAGATTCGGGTACGGATTAGGTTTAGGGTACAGGTTTGGGTTAGGATAGGGGTAGGTTTAGGTTTTGGATTAGGGTACGGCTTAGGGTATGGGTTAGAGTTAGGGTTAGGGTTAGGGTATGGCTTAGGGTTCAGGTTAGGCTTAGGGTTAGGTTTAGGATTAGAGTATGGCTTAGGGTATGGGTAAGTGTACGGCTTATGGTATGGGTTAGGGTTAGGGTTAGCCTTTGGGTATGGCTTAGGGTCCAGGTTAGGCTTAGGGTTCGAGTTGTGGTTAGGTTTAGGGTTAGGTTTAGGGTTAGAGCTGGGGTTAGGGTATGGCTTAGGTTACAAGTAAGAGTAAGGGTTAGGTAATATGTTAGGTCTAGGTTTAGGTTTATGGTATGGCTTAGGGTTAGGGTTAGGGTTAGGGTTAGGGCAAGGATTAGGGTACGGATTAGGTTTAGGGTACGGGTTAGGGTTAGGGTAGGGGTATGGTTAGGGTTAGGGTTAGGGTTAGGGAATTGATTATGGTATGGGTAAGGGTACGACTTCGCCTACGGGTTAGGGTTAGGGTACGGCTTAGGGTACATGTTAGGGTATGGCTAATGGTACAGGTTAGGTTTGGATTAGAGTTACAGTTAGGGTTAGTTTTAGGTTTAGGGTACGGATTAGGGTTAGGGTATGGGTGAGGGTTAGGGTAGGGTTTCGGGTACAGCTTAGGGTATGGTTTAGGGTTAGGTTTAGAGCTAGGGTTAGGGTTAGGGTAAGGATTAGGGTACGGATTAGGGTTAGGGTATGGGTTATGGTAAGGTAGTGGTTAGGGTTAGGGTTAGGGTTAGGTTTATGGTACAGGTTAGGGTATGGGTAAGGGTACATCTTAGGGTACGGGTTAGAGTTACAGTTAAGGTTAGGGTAAGGTTTAGGGTACGGATTAATTTTAGGGTACGGGTTACTGTTAGGGTGGGGGTTATGTTTAGGGTTACGGTTAGGGTATCACTTAGGGTATGGGTTAGGGTTAGGGTTAGGTTTAGGGCTAGGGTTAGGGTACAGCTTAGGTTACAAATTAGTGCAAGGGTCAGGTAATGGGTTAGGTCTAGGTTTAAGGTTACGGTACGGCTGAGGGTATGGGTTGGGGTACGGCTTAGTTTATGGGTTAGGGTAAGGGTTAGGTTTAGAGTATGGATTAGGGTTAGGGTAGGGGTTCCTTTTGGGTTAGGGTTAGGGTTAGGGGACGCATTAGGGTATGGGTAAGGGTACGCCTTAGGGTATGGGTTAGGTTTGGGTATGGCTTAGGGTACGTGTTATGGTACGCCTAAGCGTGCAGGTTTGGTTTAAGGTTAGAGTTACGGTTAGGGCTAGTGTTAGGTTTAGGGTACGGATGAGTGTTAGGGTATGGCTGAGGGTTAGGGTTAGGGTTAGGTTTAGGGTTACAGTACGGCTTAGGGTAAGGTTTGGGGTATGGCTTACGGTATTGTTTATGGTTAGGGTTAGAGTTAGGGTTGGGGTTAGGGTAAGGATTAGGGTACGGATTAGGGTTAGGGTACGGGTTAGGGTTAGAGTAGTGGTTAGGGTTAGGGTTAATTTTATCGTACAGCTTAGGGTATGGGTAAGGGTACGGCTTAGGGTATGGGTTAGGGTTAGGGTATGGCTTAGGGTACGTGTTAGGGTACGGCTAAGAGTACAGGTTAGGTTTAGGGTTAGAGTTACGGTTAGGGTTAGTGTTAGGTTTAGGGTACGGATTAGGGTTAGTTTATGGCTGAGGGTTAGGGTAGGAGTTAGGTTAGGGTTAGGGTTAGGGTTAGGTTTAGGGTACGGTTGAGGTTACGAGTAAGTGTAAGACTTAGTGTATGGGTTAGTGTTAGTGTGAAGGTTAGGGTACAGCTTAGGGTACAGGTTGGGCTATGGCTTAGGTTATGGGTTACGGTTAGGGTTAGGATTCGGGTTATGGTTAGGGCAAGGATTAGGGTACGGATTAGGCTTAGGGTATGAGTTAGGGTTAGGGAGGGGTACGGGTAGGGTTAGGGTTAGGTTTGGGGAATGGATGAGCGTATGGGTAAGGGTACGACTTAGGATATGGGTTAGGGTTAGGGTACCGCTTAGGGTACGGGTTGGGGTACGCCTTAGGGTATGGGTTATGGTTAGGGTTAGGGTCAAGATTTGGGTACGGATTACGGTTAGGGTACAGGTTAGGTTTAGGATAGGGTTAGGGTTAGGATTAGGGTATGGCTTAGGGTATAGGTAGGGTACGGATTAGGTTATCGGTTAGGGTTAGGGTACGGCTTAGGGTACGGGTTAGGGTTAGGGTTTGAGTTAGGGTTAGGGTTAGGTTTAGGGTTAGGGCTGGGGTTAGGGTACGGCATAGGTTATGAGTAAGTGTAAGGGTTAGGTAATGGGTTAAGTCTAGGTTTAGGTTTATGGTATGGCTTAGGGTACGGGTTGGGGTACGGCTTAGGTTATGGATTAGGGTTAGGGTTAGGATTAGGGTTAGGGTTAGGGCAAAGATTAGGGTACGGATTAGGTTTAGGGTACGGGTTAGTGTTAGGGTAGGGGTTGGATTAGGGTTGGCTTAGTGTTAGGGAACGGATTAGGGTATGGGTAAGGGTACCCCTTAGGGTATGGGTTAGGGTTAGGGTATGGTTTATGGTACGTGTTAGGGTACGGCTAAGAGTGCAGTTTAGTTTTAAGGTTAGAGTTACGGTTAGGGTTAATGTTAGGTTTAGGGTACGGATGAGTGTTAGGGTATGGCTGAGGGTTAGGGTAGGGGTTAGGGTTATGGTTAGTGTTAATGTTAGGGTTAAGGTTAGTGCTAGGTTTAGTATACAGCTTAGGTTACGAGTAAGTGTAAGGGTTAGGTTATGGGTTAGGGCTAGGTTTGGGATAACGGTACGGCTTAAGGTACGGGTTGCCGTACTGCTTAGGGTATGTGTTAGGGTTAGGGTTAGCGTTAGGGTTAGGATTTGGGCAAGGATTTTGGTACGGATTAGTGTTAGGGTACGGGTAAGTGTTAGGGTAGGGGTTAGGGTTAGGGTTAGTTTTATGGTACCGCTTAGGGTATGGGTAAGTGTACGTCTTAGGGTATGGTTTAGAGTTAGGGTTAGGGTTAGGGTAAGGTTTAGGGTATGGATTAGGTTTAGTGGACGGGTTACAGTTAGGGTCAGGGTTAGGGTTAGGGTTAGGGTATGGCTTAGGGTACGGTTTAGGGTAGGGCTTAGGGTACCGGTTAGGTTTAGGGTTAGAGTTACGGTTAAGGTTAGGGTTAGGTTTAGTATACGGATTAGTGTTAGGGTATGGGTGAGGGTTAGGTTAGGTGTTAGGGTTAGGGTTAGGGTTAGGGTTAGGGTTAGGGCTACATTTAGGGTACAGCTTAGGTTACGAGTAAGGGTACGGCTTAGGGTATGGGTTAGTGTTAGGGTTAGGGTTAGGATCAGGGTAAGGTTTAGGGTACAGATTAGGTTTAGGGGACGGGGTACGATTAGGGTGGGGGTTACAGTTAGGGTTAGGGTTAGGGTATGGCTTAAGGTACAGGATAGGGTACAGCTTAGTGTGTGGGTTAGGGTTAGGGTTAGGGTAGGGGTTAGGCTTAGGGTACGGGTTGGAGTAAGGCTTAGGGTATGGGTTACAGTTAAGGTTAGAGTTAGGTTTAGGGTAAGGATTAGGGTACAGATTAGGGTTAGGGTTATGGTTAGGGTTAGGGCTAGGGTATGGGTTAGTGTTAGGGTATGGGTTAGGGTTAGGGTACAGCTTAGGGTACGGGTTAGGGTATGGCTTAGGGTACCAGTTAGGTTTAGGGTTAGAGTTATGGTTAGGGTTGGGGTTAGGCTTAGGTTACGGATTAGCATTAGGTTATGGGTGTGGGTTAGATTAGGTGTTAGTGTTAGTGTTAGGCTTAGGGTTAGGGTTAGGGCTACAGTTAGGGTACGGCTTAGGTTATGAGCAAGGTTATGGCTTAGGGTATGGTTAGGGTTATGGTTAGAGTTAAAGCTAGGGTTAGGGTAAGGATTAGGGTACCGATTAGGGTTAGGGTACGGGTTAAGGTTAGGGTATGGGTTTCGGTTGGGGTTAGCGTTAGGTTTAGGGTACGGATTAGTGTTAGGTTATGGGTTATGGTTAAGGTAGGGTTTAGGGTTAGGTTTAGTGTTAGGGTTAGGGTTAGAGTTAGGGCTAGGATTAGGATACAGCTTAGGTTGCGAATAAGGGTACGGCTTAGGTTATGTGTTAGGGTTAGCGTTAGTGTTAGGGTACAGATTGGGGTACGGCATAGGGTATGGGTTAGGGTTAGTGCTAGAGATAGGGTTAGGGTAAGGATTAGGGTTAGCATTCGGGTCAGGGTTAGGGTAAGGGTGAGGGTTAGGTTTAGGTTACAGCTTAAGGTATGGGTTAGAGTTAGGTCAAGTTTTAGGGTACGGATTAGGTTTAGGGGACGGGTTACCGTTAGGGTAAGTGTTAGGGTTATGGTTATGGTTAGGGTTAGGGTACGGATTAGGGTTAGGTTATGGGTTAGGGTTAGGGTAGGGGTTAGGGTTAGGGTTAGGGTTAAGTTTAGGGTTAGGGTTAGGGCTAGGTTTAGGGTAAGGCTTATGTTACTAATAAGTGTAAGGTTTAGGGTGTGGGTTAAGGTTAGGGTTAGGTTTAGGGTTAGGGTACAGCTTAGGGTATGGGTTAGGGTTAGGATTAGGTCTAGTGTTTGGGTTAGGGCTCGGTTTAGGGTACAGGTTAGGATTAGGATACGTGTTAGGGTTAGGGTAGGGGTTAGGGTTAGGGTAGGCATTAGGGTTAGGGTAGTTATTAAACCTATCCCACTCTCTATATACCCCTTAGAACGTAAAGGAATATTATTTGGGGGTCCAGCCATGGAGAAGAGTTTAGACACTAGGATAAGATAAGGAACACACCCATTATCAAGAAATCACATTAGGATTCTCTTTTTAACGTGTTCCTTAAAACACTAGTGCTTAGGAAATGTATTGGAGGCAGAAGCAGTCAACGGTAGCTTAGTGTGAGGGTTAGGGTTAGGGTTAGGGTACGGCTTAGGGGACGGGTTCGGGTACGGCGTAGGGTATGGGTTAGGTTAGGGTTAGGGTTAATTTTAGGGTTAGGGCTCAGTTTAGGGTATGGGTTAGGATTAGGGTACGTGTTAGGGTTAGGGTAGGGGTTAGGTTTAGTGTATGCTTTAGGGTTAGGGTACTTATGAACCTATCCCACTCTCTACATACCCCTTAGCACGTAAAGGAATATTATTTGGGGGTCCAGCCATGGAGAAGAGTTTAGACACTAGGTTAATATAAGGAACACACCCATTATCAAGAAATCACATTAGATTCTCTTTTTAACCTGTTCCTTAAAACACTAGTGCTTAGGAAATCTATTGGAGGCAGAAGCAGTCAAGGGTAGCTTACGGTTAGGGTTAGGATTAGGCTTAGGGTACGGCTTAGGGTACGGTTTCAGGTATGGTTTCGGGTATGGCGTAGGGTATGTGTAAGGGTTAGTTTTAGGGTGAGGGCTCTGTTTAGGGTATGGGTTAGGATTAGGGTACGTGTTAGGGTTAGGGTAGGTGTTAGGTTTAGGATACGCGTTAGGGTTAGGGTAGTTATTAAAGCTATCCCACTCTCTAGATACCCCTTAGCACGTAAAGGAATATTATTTGGGGGTCCAGCCATGGAGAAGAGTTTAGACACTATGATAAGATAAGGAACACACCCATTATCAAGACATCACATTAGCATTCCCTTTTTAACCTGTTCCTTAAAACACTAGTGCTTAGGAAATCTATTGGAGGCAGAAGCAGTCAAGGGTAGCTTAGGGTTAGGGTTAGGGGTAGGGTTAGGGTACGGCTTAGGGTACGGTTTCGGTTACGGTTTCGGGTGCGGCGTCGGGTATGGGTTAGAGTTAGGGTTAGGGTTAGTCTTAGGGTTAGGGCTCGGTTTAGGGTACAGGTTAGGATTAGGGTACGTGTTATGCTTAGGGGAGGGGTTAGGGTTAGGGTACAGGTTAGGGTTAGTGTAGTTATTAAACCTATCCCACTCTGTAGATACCCCTTAGCACGTAAAGGAATATTATTTGGGGGTCCAGCCATGGAGAAGAGTTTAGACACTAGAATAAGATAAGGAACACAGCCATTAGAAAGAAATCACATTAGGATTCTCTTTTTAACCTGTTCCTTAAAACACTAGTGCTTAAGAAATCTATTGGAGGCAGAAGCATTCAAGGGGAGCTTAGGGTTAGGATTAGGGTTAGGCTTAGGGTTAGGGTACAGCTTAGGGACAGGTTCGGATACGGCGTAGTGTATGGATTAGGGTTAGTGTTAGGGTTAGATTTAGGGTTAGGGCTCGGTTTACGGTACGGGTTAGGATTAGGGTACGTGTTAGGGTTAGGGTAGGGGTTAGGGTTAGGGTAAACGTTAGGGTTAGGGTAGTTATTAAACCTATCCCACTATGTAGATACCCCTTAGCACATAAAGGAATATTAGTTCGGGTTTCAGCCATGGAGAAGAGTTTAGACACTAGGATAAGATAAGGAACACTCCCATTATCAAGAAATCACATTAGGATTCTCTTTTTAACCTGTTCCTTAAAACACTAGTGCTTAGGAAATCTGTTGGAGTCTGAAGCAGTCAGGGGTAGCTTAGGGTTAGGTTTAGGCTCAGGGTACATCTTAGGCTACGTGTTCGGGTTCGGGTTCGGGTACGGAGTAGCATATGGGTTACGGTTATGGTTAGGGTTAGTTTTAGGGTTAGGACTCGGTTTAGGGTACCGGATAGGATTAGGGTACGTGTTAGGGTTAGGGTAGGGGTTAGGGTTAGGGTAGTTATTAAACCTATCCCACTCTCTAGATACCCCTTAGCGCGTAAAGAAATATTATTTGGAGGTCTAGCCATGGAGAATGGTTTAGACAGTAGTATAAGATAAGGAACACACGCATTATAAAGAAATCACATTAGGATTCACTTTTTAACCTGCTCCTTAAAACCCTAGTGCTTAGGAAATCTATTGGAGGCAGAAGCATTCAAAGGGAACTTAGGTTTAGGGTTAGGGTTAGGGTACGGCTTAGGGTTAGGGTTAGGGTTAGTTTTAAGGTTAGGGCTCGGTTTAGGGTATGGGTTAGGTTTAGGGTACGCGTTAGGGTTAGGGTAGGGGTTAGGTTTAAGGTACGATTTAGGGTTAGGGTAGTTATGAACCTATCCCACTCTCTAGATACCCCTTATCACGTAAAGGAATATTATTTGTGGGTCCAGCCATGGAGAAGGGTTTAGACACTAGGTTAAGATAAGGAACACACCCATTAAAAAGAAATCACATTAGGATTTTCTTTTTAAGCTGTTCCTTAAAACACTAGTGCTTAGGAAATCTATTGGAGGCAGAAGCAGTCAAGGGTAGCTTACGGTTAGCGTTAGGGTTAGGGTTAGGGTACGGCTTCGGGACGGGTTCAGGTACGGCGTAGAGTATGGGTTAGGGTTAGGGTTAGTTTTAGGAGTAGGGCTCGTTTTAGGGTACAGGTTAGGATAAGGGTATGTGTTAGGGTTAGGTTAGGGGTTAGGGTTAGGGTACGCGTTAGGGTTAGGGTAGTTATTAAACCTATCCCACTCTGTAGATACCCATTAGCACGTAAAGGAATATTATTTGGGGGTCCAGCCATGGCGAAGAGTTTAGACACTAGGATAAGATAAGGAACACACCCATTATAAAGAAATCACATCAGGATTCTCTTTTTAACCTGTTCCTTAAAACACTAGTGCTTAAGAAATCTATTGGAGGCAGAAGCAGTCAAGGGGAGCTTAGGGTTAGGGTTAGGGTTAGGCTTAGGGTTAGGGTACGGCTCAGGGTACAGGTTCGGATACGGCGTAGGGTATGGGTTAGGGTTAGGGTTAGTTTTAGGGGTAGGGCTCTGTTTAGGGTATGGGTTAGGATTAGGGTACGTGTTAGGGTTAGGGTAGGTGTTAGGTTTAGGGTACGCGTTAGGGTTAGGGTAGTTATTAAAGCTATCCCACTCTCTAGATACCCCTTAGCACGTAAAGGAATATTATTTGGGGGTCCAGCCATGGAGAAGAGTTTAGACACTATGATAAGATAAGGAACACACCCATTATCAAGACATCACATTAGCATTCCCTTTTTAACCTGTTCCTTAAAACACTAGTGCTTAGGAAATCTATTGGAGGCAGAAGCAGTCAAGGGTAGCTTAGGGTTAGGGTTAGGGGTAGGGTTAGGGTACGGCTTAGGGTACGGTTTCGGTTACGGTTTCGGGTGCGGCGTCGGGTATGGGTTAGAGTTAGGGTTAGGGTTAGTCTTAGGGTTAGGGCTCGGTTTAGGGTACAGGTTAGGATTAGGGTACGTGTTAGGCTTAGGGGAGGGGTTAGGGTTAGGGTACAGGTTAGGGTTAGTGTAGTTATTAAACCTATCCCACTCTGTAGATACCCCTTAGCACGTAAAGGAATATTATTTGGGGGTCCAGCCATGGAGAAGAGTTTAGACACTAGAATAAAATAAGGAACACAGCCATTAGAAAGAAATCACATTAGGATTCTCTTTTTAACCTGTTCCTTAAAACACTAGTGCTTAAGAAATCTATTGGAGGCAGAAGCATTCAAGGGGAGCTTAGGGTTAGGATTAGGGTTAGGCTTAGGGTTAGGGTACAGCTTAGGGACAGGTTCGGATACGGCGTAGTGTATGGATTAGGGTTAGTGTTAGGGTTAGATTTAGGGTTAGGGCTCGGTTTACGGTACGGGTTAGGATTAGGGTACGTGTTAGGGTTAGGGTAGGGGTTAGGGTTAGGGTAAACGTTAGGGTTAGGGTAGTTATTAAACCTATCCCACTATGTAGATACCCCTTAGCACATAAAGGAATATTAGTTCGGGTTTCAGCCATGGAGAAGAGTTTAGACACTAGGATAAGATAAGGAACACTCCCATTATCAAGAAATCACATTAGGATTCTCTTTTTAACCTGTTCCTTAAAACACTAGTGCTTAGGAAATCTGTTGGAGTCTGAAGCAGTCAGGGGTAGCTTAGGGTTAGGTTTAGGCTCAGGGTACATCTTAGGCTACGTGTTCGGGTTCGGGTTCGGGTACGGAGTAGCATATGGGTTACGGTTATGGTTAGGGTTAGTTTTAGGGTTAGGACTCGGTTTAGGGTACCGGATAGGATTAGGGTACGTGTTAGGGTTAGGGTAGGGGTTAGGGTTAGGGTAGTTATTAAACCTATCCCACTCTCTAGATACCCCTTAGCGCGTAAAGAAATATTATTTGGAGGTCTAGCCATGGAGAATGGTTTAGACAGTAGTATAAGATAAGGAACACACGCATTATAAAGAAATCACATTAGGATTCACTTTTTAACCTGCTCCTTAAAACCCTAGTGCTTAGGAAATCTATTGGAGGCAGAAGCATTCAAAGGGAACTTAGGTTTAGGGTTAGGGTTAGGGTACGGCTTAGGGTTAGGGTTAGGGTTAGGGTTAGGGTTAGTTTTAAGGTTAGGGCTCGGTTTAGGGTATGGGTTAGGTTTAGGGTACGCGTTAGGGTTAGGGTAGGGGTTAGGTTTAGGGTACGATTTAGGGTTAGGGTAGTTATGAACCTATCCCACTCTCTAGATACCCCTTATCACGTAAAGGAATATTATTTGTGGGTCCAGCCATGGAGAAGGGTTTAGACACTAGGTTAAGATAAGGAACACACCCATTAAAAAGAAATCACATTAGGATTTTCTTTTTAAGCTGTTCCTTAAAACACTAGTGCTTAGGAAATCTATTGGAGGCAGAAGCAGTCAAGGGTAGCTTACGGTTAGCGTTAGGGTTAGGGTTAGGGTACGGCTTCGGGACGGGTTCAGGTACGGCGTAGAGTATGGGTTAGGGTTAGGGTTAGTTTTAGGAGTAGGGCTCGTTTTAGGGTACAGGTTAGGATAAGGGTATGTGTTAGGGTTAGGTTAGGGGTTAGGGTTAGGGTACGCGTTAGGGTTAGGGTAGTTATTAAACCTATCCCACTCTGTAGATACCCATTAGCACGTAAAGGAATATTATTTGGGGGTCCAGCCATGGCGAAGAGTTTAGACACTAGGATAAGATAAGGAACACACCCATTATAAAGAAATCACATCAGGATTCTCTTTTTAACCTGTTCCTTAAAACACTAGTGCTTAAGAAATCTATTGGAGGCAGAAGCAGTCAAGGGGAGCTTAGGGTTAGGGTTAGGGTACGGCTCAGGGTACAGGTTCGGATACGGCGTAGGGTATGGGTTAGGGTTAGGGTTAGTTTTAGGGGTAGGGCTCTGTTTAGGGTATGGGTTATGATTAGAGTACGAGTTAGGGTTAGGGTAGGGGTTAGGTTTAGGGTACGCGTTAGGGTTAGGGTGGTTATTAAACTTATCCCACTCACTAGATACCCCTTAGCACATAAAGCAATATTAGTTGGGGTTGCAGCCATGGAGAAGTGTTTAGACACTAGAATAAGATAAGGAACACAGCCATTAGAAAGAAATCACATTAGGATTCTCTTTTTAACCTGTTCCTTAAAACACTAGTGCTTAGGAAATCTATTGGAGGCAGAAGCAGTCAGGGGTAGCTTAGGGTTAGGGTTAGGCTCAGGGTATGGCTTAGGGTACGTGTTCGGGTTCGGGTTCGGGTACGGCGTAAGGTGTGGGTTACGGTTAGGGTTAGGGTTAGTTTTAGGGTTAGGACTCGGTTTAGGGTACCGAATAGGATTAGGGTACGTGTTAGGGTTAGGGTAGGGGTTAGGGTTAGGGTAGTATTACACATATCCCACTCTGTAGATACCCCTTATCACGTAAAGGAATATTATTGGGCGGTCCAGCCATGGAGAAGAGTTTAGACACTAGGATAAGATAAGGAACACACCCATTATAAAGAAATCACATTAGGATTCTGTTTTTAACCTCTTCCTTAAAACACTAGTGCTTAGGAAATCTATTGGAGGCAGAAGCAGTCAAGGGTAGCTTAGGATTAGTGTTAGGGTTAGGCTTAGGGTTAGGGTACGGCTTAGGGTACAGGTTTGTGTACGTCGTAGGGTATGGGTTAGGGTTAGGGTTTGGGTTAGTTTTAGGGTTAGGGCTCTGTTTAGGGTACGGGTTAGGATTAGGGTATGTGTTAGTGTTAGGGTGGGGGTTAGGGTTAGGGTTAGCGTTAGGGTTAGTGTTAGGGTTAGGGTTAGGGTTAGGGGTAGGGTACGGCTTAGGTTATGGGTTTGGGTATGGCGTAGGGTATGGGTTAGGGTTAGGGTTAGTTTTAGGGTTAGGACTCGGTTTAGGGTACGGGTTAGGATTAGGGTACGTGTTAGGGTTATTGTAGGGTTTAGGGTTAGGTTACGCTTTAGAGTTAGTGTTGTTATTAAACCTATCCCACTCTCTAGATACCCCTTAGCACGTATAGGAATATTATTTGGGAATCCAGCCATGGAGAAGTGTTTAGACATTAGGATAAGATAAGGAACACACCCATTATAAAGAAATCACATTAGGATTATCTTTTTAACCTGTTCCTTAAAACACTAGTGCTTAGGAAATCTATTGGAGGTAGAAGCATTCATGGGTAGCTTACGGCTAGGGTTAGGTTTAGGCTTAGCGTTATGGTACGGCTTAGGGTACGGGTTAGGTTACGGCTATGGGTACGGTGTAGGGTATGGGTTAGGGGTAGTTTTAGGATTAGGGTTAGGGTTAGGTTATGGCTTAGCTTACGGTTTAGGGTACGGGTGACGGTATGGTGTAGGGTATGGGTTAGGCTGAGGTTTAGGGTTAGGGTAAGGCTTAGGTTACGGGTTAGGGTACGGGTTATGGTATGGGTGAGAGTACGGCGTAGGGTATGCGTTAGGGTTAGGGTTATGGTTAGTTTTAGGATTAAGGATAGGATTAGGTTACGGGTTAGGATTAGGTTAGGTGTTAGAACTAGGGTATGGGTTAGGGTCAGTGTACGCGTTAGGGTTAGGTTATTTATTAAACCTATCCGACTCTCTAGATACCTCTTGGCACGTAAAGGAATATTATTTGGGATCCAGCCATGGAGAAGATTTTAGACACTAGGATAAGATAAAGAACACACCCATTATAAAGAAATCACAATTGGATTTTCTTTTTAACCTGTTCCTTAAAACACTAGTTCTTAGGAAATGTACTGGAGGCAGAAGCAGTCAAGGGTAGTTTAGGGTTAGGTTTAGGGTTACATTTAGGGTTAGGGTACGGCTTAGGTTACGGTTTAGGGTAGGGGTGAGGGTACGGCTTTGGGTATGTGTTAGGGTTAGTGTTAGGGTTAGTTTTAGGTTTAGGGCTAGGTTTAGGGTTCGGGTTAGGATTAGGGTACGTGTTATGGTTAGGATATGGGTTACAGTTAGGGTACGCGTTAGGGTTAGGTTATTTATTAAAGCTATCCCACTCTCTAGATACCACTTAGCTCGTAAAGGAATATTATTTGTGGTCCAGCCATGGAGAAGGTTTTAGACACTAGGATAAGGTAAGGAACACACCCATTTAAAGAAGTCACATTAGGATTCTCTTTTTAACCTGTTCCTTAAAACACTAGTGCTTAGGAAATCTATTGGAGGCAGAAGCATTCAAGGGTAGCTTAGGGCTAGGGTTAGGTTTAGGCTTAGCGTTATGGTACGGCTTAGGGTACGGGTTAGGTTACGGGTATGGGTACGGTGTAGGGTATGGGTTAGGGGTAGTTTTATGATTAGGATTAGGGTTAGGTTATGGCTTAGCTTACTGGTTAGGGTACGGGTGAGGGTATGGCGTAGGGTATGGGTTAGGGTGAGGTTTAGGGTTAGGGTAAGGCTTAGGTTACGGGTTAGGGTACGGGTTATGGTATGGGTGAGAGTACGGCGTAGGGTATGCGTTAGGGTTAGGGTTATGGTTAGTTTTAGGATTAAGGATAGGATTAGGTTACGGGTTAGGATTAGGTTAGGTGTTAGAGCTAGGGTATGGGTTAGGGTCAGTGTACGCGTTAGGGTTAGGTTATTTATTAAACCTATCCGACTCTCTAGATACCTCTTGGCACGTAAAGGAATATTATTTGGGATCCAGCCATGGAGAAGATTTTAGACACTAGGATAAGATAAAGAACACACCCATTATAAAGAAATCACAATTGGATTTTCTTTTTAACCTGTTCCTTAAAACACTAGTTCTTAGGAAATGTGCTGGAGGCAGAAGCAGTCAAGGGTAGTTTAGGGTTAGGTCTAGGGTTACATTTAGGGTTAGGGTACGGCTTAGGTTACGGTTTAGGGTAGGGGTGAGGGTACGGCATTGGGTATGTGTTAGGGTTAGTGTTAGGGTTAGTTTTAGGTTTAGGGCTAGGTTTAGGGTTCGGGTTAGGATTAGGGTACGTGTTATGGTTAGGATATGGGTTACAGTTAGGGTACGCGTTAGGGTTAGGTTATTTATTAAAGCTATCCCACTCTCTAGATACCACTTAGCTCGTAAAGGAATATTATTTGTGGTCCAGCCATGGAGAAGGTTTTAGACACTAGGATAAGGTAAGGAACACACCCATTTAAATAAATCACATTAGGATTTTCTTTTTAACCTGTTCCTTAAAACACTAGTGCTTAGGAAATCTATTGCATGCAGAAGAAGTCAAGGGTAGTTTAGGTTTAGGGTTATGGTTAAGGTTAGGTTTAGGGTACGGCTTAGGGTGCGGGTTACGGTATGGGTGAGGGTACGGCGTAGGGTATGGGTTAGGTTTAGGGTTAGGATTAGGGTACGGATAAGGGTGCGCGTTACGGTACGGGTGAGGTTATGGCATAGGGTATGGGTTAGGGTTAGGATTAGGATTAGGGTTAGGGTTAGGGTATGGCTTAGGGTACGGGTGAAGTTACGGCATAGGGTATGTTTTGGTCTTGTCTATTACATATTTGGTTTATGGAATTGTACCTTTGCTAATTTCAAACCATTGTTTTATTCATCACCCCACCTCACCTCTCCCGTTCAGCATCCATAGTGTGTTTTCTAAATGTGTGACTCTGTTCTGTTTTGTAATTCAGGTCATGTGTAGCAATTTTTACATTCCCTCTATAAGTGATATCTTATGATACGTGTCTTTTTCTGTGTGACTTATTTCACTTAGTATCATCGTACCTAAAGCCACTCATCATACTGCTACTAGCCTTATGACATTGATTTCATGGCTGAGTGATATTCCATTGTACATAAGTACCACAATTTCTGTATCCATTTTTCTCTTTCCTGAGATATTTAAGGTGTACCGAATTGGAGGTTCTTGTAAACAGAGCAGCCCTAAACTTTGGGGTGCCTGTGTCTTGTTGATTTTTAGTTTTCCCAATTTATACGCCCATGAGTGGAAGTGCCCTATGCTCTCTAAGCTGTGTTTTTTAGATGTTTCATGACACAGCGTACACTTCTCCAGAGTGGCTGTTGGCAATTTACATCCCGCCCATCAGCCTAATGAGGTTCCCATTTCTCCGTGGCCTGTCCTGCATTTCTGGGTTTTACACTTTTTTCAGCATGGCCCTTTTGACCGATGGGAAGTGAGACTTCTTTGTAGTGTTGATTTGCATTTCCGGCTTGCTTGGTTGTCCAAAAAGGGCGTATGCGTTTTTTCCTGAATATATTCAGGAAAAAACGCATACGCCCTTTTTGGCCAAGTGCATCATTGTCGACTTTTTTCCGCTATTCATGTGCTTTCAAGGCGAGTCGAATCTACCTCCTGAAATCTGTTTCCTGCAATTCTGCCTTGCTTGCCAATCCTCTTCCTTGCCTTCCCTCAATATACTTTTGGACGATAGTTATAATTTATAATTCTGCAGGTTTGTGAATTGAAGTTTCCCGAGCTCCATTTGTCAACTCGCTTTTTTGGGAGCCTGCCGCAAAACTGCTGGTTTGCTTCTGGCCCTACTCTGGTTCCGGGTGGCAGGCTAAGCCTTTGCTTAATTCTTCTTCCTGATTGGAAATTAGAGTGACATGTGCCTGTCCGAACATCTAGGGCTTGTCTCTTAGTGTTTCTCCTCCTTCCCCTTCTTCCTCTGGACAAACCCCAAACTCTGTGCAACAGGATGTTGAAGGTGCTGACATCCTCAAGTGGGGAGATTGTTAGGAAAGAGGCTGGAGGGGTGAACCCGACAACCAGGAGATTAGGAGTTGAGGTGCCTTTCCCAAAATCTTCCTGATCCAACCGTGTACCATCTTCTGGGTGTCACAGGCATGTTTTAGCTGTAGGAAAGGTCCCGTGTATGTAAGGAGAACACCAGGGATTTTTCCAAATCGGTGTCTCCCCAAACCCCAATCTGGGGAATTTTTAAGCTACTGGTACATGTATGTTCATTAAGGGACTTGGGCCATAGGCAGAGTCCGAACTTTAGATGATTGAATTCTTCAGGGTCAGAAACGCTCACCATCAGCCTCCTTTAGGTTCCATTTTATCTGTAGTTGATAGATGATGTTGATATAGATATCTATTGTTTTTCAGATTATTTCCCCTTAGGGGTCATTACAAAATATTGAGTATAGTTCCCTGTGCTATACAGTAGTTCCTTGTTGATGATATATTTTATACATAGCAGTGCGTATATGTTAATCCGAAACTGTTAATTTATCCCTCCTCCCACCTTTCCCCTTTGGTAATAAAAAAATACAAGATTTTATACTTCTCAGAAATCTAGGAGCTGAAAGAGAGGTATCATTTTCAATGGAAAATCATTCAAAACAAGATTGAAACTTCAGCCAAGATTATTAGATGTACATCCTTGGAAAGAAATCAGTGCATTTCTCTAATGTTGACCTGACAAATAAGACAAACCCCTCCACTGAACTTGCTTATAATAAAGTGATGGAAATATCAAATGGAAGTGTTAGAAACATCTTATTTTACAGGAGCCTTATACACTGCTCTATGTTAATTACAGTTTGGCTCACACATCTGTTCATTGAAGTTACAATGTTCTCAAATTCTGTTACTGATCCTGCAGAGTGGGCCCCAACAAGGGTCCCCCTGCCCAGTGTCATTGGAGCCAACAGATCGAGACTGAGTTTGGTTCAGAAGCAAAGGAAAACTTTATATTTTGATCAGAGAATGGGGAGGTGAGAGCGTGCGCTCCCCCGCGGGCTGTGGGCCAGGCTGCTGTGTAGGGATCCCGTCAGCGTCAGCGGGAGGGAGGGGGCGGAGCTCTCGAGGGCCGGGTTGGCTGGAGCTCAGGCTCTATGTCGCGGAGTCTGCACGGGGCCGCGTGAGCTGAGGTGTCGGCCCAGCCATTTTGCACTAGGGAATCGGGTCTGAAGTGCCAGGTGTGGGACCTCTGCATGTGGAAACCTAGGAGCAAGTGAAATTAGACAAAGCACAAAGGAAGAAGTGGTTAGACTTTATCTTATTGCCCAGATTCTATTTTTATCTCCCAGGAATTTTTAATGGGCTTTGCCGGTGGCAAACCCCTCCTCTGCCTTTTGTCCCATTCCTCATTCTTGGGGCGCTGAGGGTGCAGACACCTCTTCTGTAAATGCTTCGTGTTGAGTTGGGTGTCCTCATACCCGGGGGGAGGGGCAGGACTTCTCCCCAGCAGCCTCCAGGTGAGGTTGATTGTCCCCAGGCCTCCTCCCTCACTGCTCGTCCGCCTGAGCACCAGCATTGGAAGTTTTATAGATTCTAATGACCTTTAAGGGTCCAGGAAAGAGATGTGCAGAGACGCTGGGGGGGCCGGTTTTACCCTGCTCCACATTGGTTCGGCCCCCTTAGGCTGACGGTTTCTGCCAGCCTAGATGCTCTGACCAGTAGTCTGCGCTTTCTTCAGTTAGGCCACTGAATTAATGTACAAACAGCACCAGGTGTCAGAGCCCTGCTTGCTCAACTCCCAGACAGTTCAGGGCCGGTGGTGATCCAGGACCATGACGGCCACTCAGTCAACGGCCTTTTGAAGTAGCCAGGAGTACAGCCGGTCTCATTGGCCACCGTCACCGCGGTGTCTGTAGGCTTTTCTATGGTGGCAGCATTATTTACCGTTCCCCTGCCAAGTTTATTAGCTCCGCTCTGGGTGCAGTAAGTCCTGCAAGCAATAGTCTGCTCTTTTGGGGCACACTCTTGTTGTTTTCTGAGAGAAGCTCCAGGTCAAGTGATGGTCACACGAGTCGTCATGGGGGCCCATTGCCCCAGGTTGTCTCTCTGGAGGTTGGAGTTGGAGGGCCTCCTCACTCGAGGTCATTGTGCCCACGGAGCGATCCCTGCAACTTCAGGGCATGGTGGGTGGTTAGGACCACCAAGTGGCGTCCTTTTCCCTTAGGAGGGAGCTGGCCTTGCGGGCTGCTGATTTCCAGGTTTTTAGATACCCCCAGTATCCTGGTCGGATGGGGTGGCTGGCCAATGCCTGGAGGGCATTCTTGCGTTGTTCCATTTCAAGTGGTCCCAGCTTTTGCACTAATACTCCAAGGGCGATTCGCCTTGGACCAGGAATGTAAAGGTCAAAGTGTTTAGCTAGATTAGGGAGGTCCAGGGCAAGGGTCTGAACTGACTGCTCTTTCCATTCTTGAAAGGCCGCTTCTGGATTCTATTCGAAAGGATCATCATCTTTTCCTTTCAGTGTTTCATATAGAGGCCCAGCTATTAGACTGTAGTTAGGGATCCAGATGCAGCAAACTCCGGTCTCCCCAGGAACCGCTAAGCTGTCTTCTAGTTTTAGGAAGGGTGAGGCTGCAAATGGCTTCTTCCCTTTCCTGGGATGGGCTTCTCCGACCTTCTGTGAGAATGAAGCCCAGGCAGGTCACCTTAGTCTGTGATATTTGAGCCTTTTTCTTGGACACCTTCTATCTTTAGATAGGCTAGGTAGTTCAGAGGCCTCCTTAGTAGGGCTGGCGATCAGAATGTCATCTGCATATTGAAGGAGGGTTCCCTTCTCCAGAGGTAGATCTTTTGGGTCTTTAGCTAACGTTTCCCCAAAGATGGTGTGGGAATTTTTGAACCCCTGGGGCAGGACGGCCCAGCAGTATTGTTTTTGTTGTATGTTGAGTCCTGCCACTCACAGCCAAAATTTCTTGTGACTCTGGAACTAATGGAATACAGAAGAAGGCATCATTGAAGTCTAATACAGAATACCATGTCCTGGTGGATGGTAGAATGACCAGCAGGGTGTAGGAATTAGGAACTACTGGATGTATATCCTCTGTGGCTTCACTGACTGTCCTGGCGTCCTTTACCAGGTCCCCAGCAGCCCACGGGGCTCTTGTGGTCAGGCCCCTCCCAGGATATGGAGCTCACCTGTGCAGGTAGCCAGCAGCCCACGGGGCTCTTGTAGTTAGGCCCCTCCCAGGATATGGAGCTCACCTGGGCAGGTACCCAGCAGCCCATGGGGCTCTCATGGTCAGGCCCCTCCCAGGATATGGAGCGTACCTGGGCAGGTATGCAGCAGCCCACGGGGCTCTCGTGGTCAGGCCCCTCCCAGGATATGGAGCTCCCCTGGACAGGTACCCCGGCAGGGCTGGGCACACGGGAACCGTGCACATAGCCCTCATTGCAGAGCACCCCCAGCACACCTGTCGCTCAGAGCTGACACAGAGCACCTCAGAGCAGGGCTTGAACTAACAAACAGCAGCTGCGACAGGTCTGTGACACTAGGCTTCACTCTGTGCGGCCTCCCTCCACCTGGTCTTCCAGGGGCTTCCACTGCAGCCGGGGCACCAGGCCTCTGTCTCCACCCACCACCCCTCCTCTCCCTGACTCCTGGGTTCCTCTCATTAGGAGAGGGTCTTCTTGAAGTTGTCTCCCACTCATGGACCAGATAAAATGATTCGAAAACAAGCCAGGGCTGCCGCCCCTTGTCTATCCTGACTCTCGGGACCCTACATCTGTTCCTTGGACCTGGCCGGTGCAGCAAGGCCCATTTTCTGCAACTCTGAGCCCCTGAGGGGCAAGGATTGGCTGACCTGGGCAGCCTGACCCAGCCGGCCAGCCCTTCCCAGGTGTGCCTGGGTTGAGGTCAATATAAACACCCCTCCAGGCAGCAAAAGCCTCTGCAGCTGTGCCTGACGCCATAGTCTCTGCCCCGTCAGCAGTCTCGGGGTTGGGCTGGTGGGAGGGAGTAGGGCCCATGGCTCTATGAGTGGCCCGGTGTGAGTGGGGCTCTGCTGGACTTTCTGCAGGAGTTGCCGGGCTGCCACCTGCTAAAGAAGAGGATGTGTCACCCATACCTGCTGCTGGAATTTCTCCCCGGGAAGAGGTGAGGAAGGAAAAAAGCAGTGGGGGCCGGGACAGGAGGGGTACCTCAGGCAGGGAAATGGAAAGCTTCCAGAAGAGCGCCCGGGGCCAGGACCATCCTGGCTGGCGTGCAGGCATCAAGTCGACCTGCGTGCTGTCGCTGGTGTGACTCCAAGCCCCTTCCTCTAGGCTTTAAAGTCTTTGCACACATTCAGGTGTTTTACCTGGGAAGGGTGGGGAAAGTTCAGCAGCAGCTGGCCTGGGTCTCAGCTCACGTTTACTCAGAGACGCCTCCTCACGGTCCCCCAGCTTTGCAATGAGGACGCTCCTTGTGTGGGGGCTGCTGGCTGCATGGGAGACGATTCCCCTCCTGTGACCAACTTCAGAATTGTTTACCACTGGAGCAAGTGCCCTGATAGGGTTTTCCTCTGTATGACCAGTGGGTTCTGTTTTTTTTCTCTTTTGGTTCAAGGTAGGTTTTATTCCTCTTTTTGTATTTATAGATATAAGCATGGAAATAATTCATTCATATAAATATGTCTATGGGAAGGACAGAGCTTTTTTTCTGTTTTATTTTTTTAAATATTATTTATTTTTAAATTTTTGAATGTATTTTATTCATTTTTTTATACAGCAGGTTCTTATTGGTTATCTATTTTATACATATAAGTGTATATATGTCAATCCCAGGCTCGCAATTCATCCCACCACCACCACCCTGCCACTTTCCCCCCTTGGTGTCCATACATTTGTTCTCTACATCTGTGTCTCTATTTCTGCCTTGCAAACCAGTTCATCTGTACCATTTTTCTAGGTTCCACATGGATGTGTTAATATACGATATTTGTTTTTCTCTTTCTGACTTACTTCACTCTGTATGACAGTCTCTAGATCTATCCATGTCTCTACAAATGACCCAATTTCATTCCTTTTTATGGCTGAGTAATATTCCATTTTATATATGTACCACATCTTTTCCATTCGTCTGTCTATGGGCATTTAGGTTGCTTCCATGACCTGGCTATTGTAAATAGTGCTGCAATGAACATTGTGGTGAATATGTCTTTTTGAATTATGGTTTTCTCTGGGTATATGCCCAGTAGTGGGATTGCTGGGTCATATGGTAATTCTATTTTTAGTTTTTTAAGGAACCTCCATACTGTTCTCCATAGTGACTGTATCAATTTACATTCCCACAAATAGTGTAAGAGGGTTCCCTTTTCTCCACACCCTCTCCAGCATTTGTTGTTTGTAGATTTTCTGATGATGCCCATTCTAACTTGTGTGAGGTGATACCTCATTGTAGTTTTGGTTTATATTTCTCTAATAATTAGTGATGTTGAGCAGCTTTTCATGTGCTTCTTGGTCATCTGTATGTCTTCTTGGGACAAATCTCTATTTACGTCATCTGCCCATTTTTGGATTGGGTTGTTTGTTTTTTTACTGTTGAGCTGCATGAGCTGTTTATATACATTGGAGATTAATCCTTTGTCCATTGATTCGTTTGCAAATATTTTCTCCCATTCTGAGGGCTGCCTTTTCGTCTTGTTTGTAGTTTCCTTTGCTTTGCAAAAACTTTTAGGTTTCATTTGCTCCCATTTGTTTAGTTTTGTTTTTTATTCCATTACTCTAGGAGGTGGATCAAAAAAGATCTTGCTGTGATTTATGTCAAAGAGTATTCTTCCTATGTTTTCCTCTAAGAGTTTTATAGTGTCCGGTCTTACATTTCGGTCTCTAATCCATTTTGAGTTTATTTTTTGTGTATGGTGTTAGGGAGTGTTCTAATTTCATTCTTTTACATGTAGCTGTCCATTTTTCCCAGCACCACTTATTGAAGAGACTGTCTTTTCTCCATTGTATATCCTTGCCTCCTTTGTCATAGATTAGTGGGCCATAGGTGTGTAGGTTTATCTCTGGGCTTTCTTTTTTTTTTTCTTTTACATCTTTATTGGAGTGTAATTGCTTTACAATTGTGTGTTAGTTTCTGCTGTATAAAAAAGTGAATCAGCTATACGTATACATATAACACTATATCCCCTCCCTCTTGCACCTCCCTCTCACTCCCTTATCCCACCCCTTTAGGTGGTCACAAAGCACCGAGCTGATCTCCCTGTGGTATGTGGCTGCTTCCCAGTAGCTATCAATTTTACATTTGGTAGTGTATATCTGTCTATACCACTCTCTCACTTTGTCCCAGCTTACCCTTCCTCCTCCCCGTGTCCTCAAGTCCTTTCTCTACATCTGTGTCCTTAATCCTTTCCTGCCCCTAGGTTCTTCATAAACTTTTGGTTTTTTTTAGATTCCATATATATGTGTTAGCATACGGTATTTGTTTTTCTCTTTCTGACTTACTTCACTCTGTAGGACAGACTCTAGATCCATCCACCTCCCTACAAATAACTCAATTTCGTTTCCTTTTATGGCTGAATAATGTTCCATTGTATATATGTGCCACATCTTCTTTATCCATTTATCTGTTGATGGACACTTAGGTTGCTTCCATGTCCTGGCTATTGTAAATAGAGCTACGATGAACATTGTGGTACATGACTCTTTTTGAATTATGGTTTTCTCAGGGTAAATGTCCAGGAGTGGGTTTGCTGGGTTGTATGGTAGTTCTATTTTTAGATTTTAAGGCACCCCCATACCGTTCTCCCTAGTGGCTATATCAATTTACATTCCCACCAACAGTGCAAGAGGGTTCCCTTTTTTCCAATAAATGCCTCTCCAGCATTTATTGTTTGTAGATTTTTTGATGATGGCCATCCTGACTGGTGTGAGGTGATACCTCACTGTAGTTTTGATTTGCATTTTTCTAATGATTAGTGATGTTCAGCATCCTTTCATGTGTTTGTTGGCAACCTGTATATCTTCTTTGAAGAAATGTCTATTTAGGTCTTCTGCCCATTTTTGGATTGGGTTGTTTGGTTTTGTGATAGTGAGCTACATGTGCTGCTTTTTGGAGGTTAATCCTTTGCCATTTGCTTCATTTGAAAATATTTTCTCCCATTCTGATGGCTGTCTTTTCGTCTTGCTTATGTTTTCCTTTGCTGTGCAAAAGATTTTAAGTTTCATTAGGTCCCATATTTTTATATTTGTTTTTATTTCCATTTCTCTAGGAGGTGGGTCACAAAGGATCTTGCTGTGATTTATGTCATAGACTGTTCTGCTTATGTTTTCCTCTTAAGAGTTTTATAGTGGCTGGTCTTACATTTAGGTCTCTAATCCATTTTGAGTTTATTTTTGTGTATGGTGTTAGGGAGTGTTCTAATTTCATTCTTTTACATGTAGCTGTCCAGTTTTCCCAGCACCACTTACTGAAGACACTGTCTTTCCTCCATTGTATACCCTTGCCTCCTTTGTCATAGATTAGTTAACCATAGGTACGTGGGTGTATCTCTGTGCCTTCTATCCTGTTCTATTGATCTATATTTCTGTTTTTGTGTCAGTACCGTATTATCTTGATTACTGTAGCTTTGTAATATAGTCTGAAGTCTGGAAGTCTGATTCCTCCAGCTCTTTTTTTTCCCCTCAAGACTGCTTTGGCTATACGGGATCTTTTGTGTCTCCCTACAATTTTTTAGATTTTTTTTTCTAGTTCTGTAGAAAATGCCAAAGTATTTTGATAGGGATTGCATTGAATCTGTAGATTGCTTTCGGTAGTAGAGTCATTTTCACAATATTGATTCTTCTAATCCAAGAACATGGTATATGTCTCCATCTGTTTATATCATCTTTGATTTCTTTCATCAGTGTCTTATAGTTTTCTTTTTTTTTTTTTTTGTCTTATAGTTTTCTGAGTACAGGTCTTTTACTTCCTTAGGTAGGTTTATTCCTAGGTATTTTATTCTTTTTGTTGCAGTGGTAATGGGATTGTTTCCTTAATTTCTCTTTCTGATCTTTCATTGTTAGTGTATAGGAATGCAAGCAATTGCTGTGCATTAATTTTGTATCCTGCAACTTTACCAGATTCATTGATTAGCTCCCGTGGTTTTCTGGTGGCATCTTTAGGATTCTCTATCTACGATATCATGTCATCTGCAAACAGTGACAATTTTACTTCTTCTTTTCCTTTTTGTATTCCTTTTATTTCTTTTTCTTCTCTGATTGCCATGGCTAGGACTTCCAAAACTATGTTGAATAGTAGTGGTGAGAGTGGACATCCTCGTCCTGTTCCTGATCTTAGAGGAAATGCTTTCAGTTTTTCACCATTGAGAATGCTGTTTGCTGTGGGTTTGTCATATATGGCCTTTATTATGTTGAGGTAGTTTCCCTCTATGCCCACACTCTGCAGAGTTTTTATCGTAAATGGGTGTTGAATTTTCTCAAACTCTTTTCCTGCATCTATTGAGATGATCATATGGTTTTATTCTACAATTTGTTAATATGGCGTATCACATTAATTTGTGTATATTGAAGAATCCTTGCATCCCTGGGATAAACCCCACGTGATCATGGTGTATGATCCTTTTAATGTGTTGTTCGATTCTGTTTGCTAGTATTTTGTTGAGGATTTTTACATCTATATTCATCAGTGATATTGGTCTATAATTTTCTTTCCTTGTAGTATCTCTGTCTGGTTTTGGTATCAGGGTGATGGTGGTCTCATAGAATGAGTTTGGGAGTGTTCCTTCCCCTGCAATTGTTTGGAAGAATTTGAGAAGGTTGGGTGTTAGCTCTTCTCTAAATGTTTGATAGAATTCACCTGTGATGCCATCTGGTTCTGGACTTTTGTTTGTTGGAAGATTTTTAATCACAGTTTCAATTTCATTGCTTGTGATAGGTTTGTTCATATTTTCTATTTCTTCCTGGTTCAGTCTTCGAAGGTTATCCCTTTCTAAGAATTTGTCCATTTCTTCCAGGTTGTCCATTTTATTGGCATAGAGTTGCTTGTAGTAGTCTCTTAGGATGCTTTGTATTCCTGTGGTGTCTGTTGTAACTTCTCCTTTTTCACTTCTAATCTTGTTGATTTGAGTCCTCTCCCTCTTTTTCTTGAGTCTGGCTAAAGGTTGATCGTTTCTGTTTATCTTCTCAAAGAACCAGCTTTTAGTTTTATTGATCTTTGCTTTCGTTTTCTTTGTTTCTATTTCATTTATTTCTGCTCTGATCTTTATGATTTCTTTCCTTCTACTAACTTTGGGTTTTGTTCTTCTTTCTCTAGTTCCTCTAGGTGTAAGGTCAGATTGTTTATTTGAGATTTTTCTTGTTTCTTGAGGTAGGCTTGTATTGCTATAAACTTCCCTCTTAGAACTGCTTTTGCTGCATCCCATAGGTTTTGGATCATCGTGTTTGGTTGTCATTTGTCTATAGGTAGTTTTTGATTTCCTCTTTTATTTCTTCAGTGATCTCTTGGTTATTTAGTAACGTATTGTTTAGCCTCCATGTGTTTGTGTTTTTTACGGTTTTTTCCGTGTAATTGATTTCTAATCTCATAGCATTGTGGTCGGAACAGCTGCTTGATATGATTTCAGTTTTCTTAAATTTACTGAGGCTTTATTTGTGACCCAAGATGTGATCTATCCTGGAGAATGTTCCGTGTGCCGTTGAGAAGAACGTGTAATCTGCTGTTTTTGGATGGAATGTCCTATAAATATCAATTAACTCTATCTGGTCTATTGTGTCATTTAAAGCTTGTGTTTCCTTATTAATTTTCTGTCTGGCTGATCTCTACTGGTGTAAGTGAGCTGTTAAGGTCCCCCGCTATTATTGTGTTACTGTCGATTTCCTCTTTTATAGCTATTAGCAGTTGCCTTATATATTGAGGTGCTCCTATGTTGGGTGCATATATATTTATAATTGTTATATCTTCTTCTTGGATTGATCCCTTGACCATTATGTAGTGTCTTTCCTTGTCTCTTGTAACATTCTTTATTTTAAAGTCTATTTTATCTGATATGAGTATTGCTACCCCAGCTTTCTTTTGAATTTCATTTGCATAGAATATATTTTTCCATCACGTCACTTTCAGTCTGTATGTGTCCCTAGGTCTGAAATGGGTCTCTTGTAGACAGCATATATATGGGTCTTGTTTTTGTATCCATTCAGCGAGCCTGTGTCTTTTGGTTGGAACATTTAGTCCATTCACGTTTAAGGTAATTATCGATATGTATGTTCCTATTACTATTTTCTTAATTGTTATGGGTTTGTCTTGATGGGTCCTTTTCTTCTCTTGTGTTTCCCACTTAGAGAAGTTCCTTTAGCATTTGGTGTAGAGCTGGTTTCATGGTGCTGAATTCTCTTAGCTTTTGCTTGTCTGTAAGGCTTTTGATTTCTCCGTCAAATTTGAATGAGATCCTTGCTGGGTGGGGTACTCTTGGATGTAGGTTCTTCCCTTTCATCACTTTAAATTTATCATGCCACTCCCTTCTGGCCTGTAGATTTTCTGCTGAGAAATCAGCTGTTATCCTTATGGGAGTTCCCTTGTATGTTATTTGTCATTTGTCCCTTGTTGCTTTCAATAATTTTTCTTTGTCTGTAATTTTTGTCAATTTGATTACTAAGTGTCTTGGCATTTTTCTCCTTTGGTTTATCCTGCCTGGAACTCTCTGCGCTTCCGGGACTTGGGTGGCTATTTCTTTTCCCATGCTAGGGAAGTTTTCGACTATAATCTCTTCAAATATATTCTCGGGTCCTTTCTCTCTCTCTTCTCCTTCTGGGACCCCTATAATGCGAATGTTGTTGTGTTTCATATTGTCCCAGTGGACTCTTAGGGTGTCTTCATTTATTTTCGTTCTTTTTCTTTATTCTGTTCCATGGCAGTGATTTCCACCTTTCTGTCTTCCAGGTCACTTATCCGTTCTTCTGCCACAGTTATTCTGCTACTGATTCCTTCTAGTGTATTTTTCATTTCAGTTATTATATGGTTCACGTCTGTTTGCTTGTTCTTTAATTCTTCTATTTGTTTGTTCCTTAATTCTTCTAAGTCTTTGTTAAGCATTTCTTGCATCTTCTCGATCTTTGCCTCCATTCTTTTTCCAAGGTCTTGGATCATCTTCACTATCATTATTCTGAATTCTTTTTCTGGAAGGTTCCCTATCTCCACCTCATTTCGTTTTTTATCTGTGGTTTTATCTTGTTCCTTGATCTGGGATAAAGTCCTCTGCCTTTTCATTTTGTCTATCTTTCTGTGAATGTGGTTTTCCTTCCAGAGTATGCAGAATTGTAGTTCTTCTTGCTTCTGCTGTCTGCTCTCCGGTGGATGAGTCTATCTTAGAGGCTTGTGCAAGCTCCCTGATGGGAGGACTGGTAGTGGGTAGAGCTGGGTGTTGCTTTGGTGGGCAGAGCTTTAAACCGCTTGTCTGCGGATTAAATAAAACTTTAATCAAAAGTTTAATCCGCTTGTCTGCTGATGCATGGGGCTGGGTTCCCTCCATGGGGTTACGGTTAGGGTTAGTGTTAGGTTTAGTGTACGGATTAGGGTTAGGGTATGGCTCAGGGTTAGGGTAGGGGCTAGGGTTAGGTTTAGGGTTAAGGTTAGGTATAGGGTTCGGGCTAGGTTTAGGGTATGGCTTAGGTTACGAGTAAGTGTAAGACTTAGTGAATGGGTTAGTGTTAGGGTGAGGGTTAGAGTATGGCTTAGGGTACAGGTTGGGGCATGGCTTAGGTTATGGGTTAGGGTTACGGTTAGGATTCGGGTTAGGGCTAGGTTTAGGGTACGGCATAGGTTACGAGTAAGTGTAAGGCTTAGTGTATGTGTTACTGTTAGGGTTAGGGTTACGGTACGGCTTAAGTTACGGTTTAGGGTTAGTGTTAGAATTAGGATTAGTGTTAGGGTAAAGATTAGGGTACGGATTATGTTTAGGGTATGGGTTAGGGTTAGGGTAGTGGTTAGGGTTACGGTTAGGGCTAGGTTTATGGTACAGCTTAGGGTATGGGAAAGGGTACGTCTTAGTGTATGGGTTAGAGTTACGGTTAGGGGTAAGTTAAGGTTTAGGGTACGGATTAAGTTTAGGGGGTGGGTTACTTTTAGGGTGGGGGTAACGTTTAGGGTTACGGTTAGGGTATCGCTTAGGGTATAGGTTAGGGTTAGGGTTAGGTTTAGGGGTAGGTTTAGGGTACGACTTATGTTACAAATTAGTGTAAGGGTTAGGTAATGGGTTAGCTCTAGGTTTAGGATTATGGTACGGCTTAGAGCACGGGTTAGGATTAGTATACGTGTTAGGGTTAGGGTAGGGGTAAGGTTTAGGGTACGTATTAGGGTTAGGGTAGTTATTAAACCTATCCCACTCACTAGATTCCCCTTAGCACGGAAAGGAATATTAGTTTGGGGTCCAGCCATGGAGAAGAGTTTAGATACTAGGATAAGATAAGGAACACACCCATTAGAAAGAAATCACATTAGGATTCTCTTTTTAACCTGTCCCTTAAAACACTAGTGCTTAGGAAATCTATTGGAGGCAGAAGCAGTCAAGGGTAGCTTAGGGTTAGGGTTAGGGTTTGGATTAGGGTTAGGGTACGGCATAGGGTACGGGTTCGGGTAGGGGTTCGGGTACGGCGTAGGTAATGGGTTTCGGTTAGCGTTAGGGTTAGTGTTAGGGTTAGGGCTAAGATTAGGGTACGGGTTAGGAGTAGGGTAAATGTTAGGGTTAGGGTAGGAGTGAGGTTTACGGTATGTGTTAGGGTTAGCGGAGTTATTAAACCTATCCCACATTCTAGATATCCCTTAGCACATAAAGGAATATTATTTGGGGGTCCAGGCATGGAGATGACGTTAGACACTAGGATAAGATAAGTAACACACCCATTATAAAGAAATCATATTAGGATTCTCTTTTTAACCTGTTCCTTAAAACACTAGTGCTTAGGAAATCTATTGGAGGCAGAAGCAGTCAAGGGTAGCTTAGGGTTAGGGTTAGGGTTAGGGTACGACTTGGGTACGGGTTCGGAGAGGTGTTCGGGTACGGAGTAGGGTATGGGTTAGGGTTAGGGTTAGTGTTAGGGTTGGGGCTCGTTTTAGGGTACTGGTTAGGATTAGGGTACGTGTTAGAGTTAGGGTAGCGGTTAGGGTTAGGGTACACATTAGGGTTAGGGTAGTTACTAAAACTATCCCACTCTCTAGATATCCCTTAGCACGTAAAGGAATATTATTTGTGGGTCCAGCCATGGAGAAGATTTTAGACACTAGGATAAGAAAAGGAACACACCCATTATCAAGAAATCACATTAGGATTCTCCTTTTAACCTGTTCCTTGAAACACTAGTTCTTAGGAAATCTATTTGAGGCAGAAGCAGTCAAGGGGAGCTTAGTGTTAGGGTTAGGGTTAGGGTACGGGTTCGGGGAGGGGTTCGGGTACGGGGTAGGGTATGGTTTAGGGTTAGAATTAGGGTTAGTGTTAGGGTTAGGGCTCGCTTTAGGGTACGGGTTAGGATTAGGGTACGCATTAGGGTTAGGGTAGGGGTTAGGGTTAGGGTACGCGTTAGGGTTAGGGTAGTTATTAAACCTATCCCACTCTCTAGATACCCCTTAGCACGTAAAGGAATATTATTTGCGGGTCCAGCCATGGAGAAGAGTTTAGACACTAGGATAAGATAAGGAACACACCCATTATCAAGAAATCACATTAGGATTCACTTTTTAACCTGTTCCTTGAAACACTAGTGCTTAGGAAATCTATTGGAGGCAGAAGCAGTCAAGGGTAGCTTAGGGTTAGGGTTAGGGTTAGGGTGAGGGTTAGGGTACGGCTTAGGGTACGGGTTCGGGGAGGGGTTCGGGTACGGCGTAGGATATGGGTTAGGGTTAGTGTTACGGTTAGGGCTCGGTTTAGGGTACGGGTTAGGATTAGGGTACGCGTTAGGGTTAGGGTAGGGGTTAGGGTTAGGGTATGCGTTAGGTTTAGGCTAGTTATTAAACCTATCCCACTCTCTAGATACCCCTTAGCACGTAAAGGAATATTATTTGGGGGTCCAACCATGGAGAAGAGTTTAGACACTAGGATAAGATAAGGAACACAGCCATTATCAAGAAATCACATTAGGATTTTCTTTTTAACCTGTTCCTTAAAACACTAGTGCTTAGGAAATCTATTGGAGGCAGAAGCAGTCAAGGGTAGCTTAGGGTTAGGGTTAGGGTGAGGTTTAGGGTACGGCTTAGCTTACGGGTTCGGGGAGGTGTTCGGGTAGGACGTAGGGTATGGGTTGGGGTTAGGGTTAGGTTTAGTGTTAGCGTTAGGGCTCGGTTTAGGTTACGGGTTAGGATTAGGGTACGCGTTAGGGTTAGGGTAGGGGTTAGGGTTAGGGTACGCGTTAGTGTTAGGGTAGTAATGAAAACTATCCCACTCTCTAGATACCCCTTAGCACGTAAAGGAATATTATTTGGGGGTCCAGCAATGGAGAAGAGTTTAGACACTAGGATGAGATAAGGAACACACCCATTATCAAGAAATCACATTAGGATTCTCTTTTTAACCTGTTCCTTAAAATACTAGTGCTTAGGAAATCTATTGGAGGCAGAAGCAGTGAAGGGTAGCTTAGGGTTAGGGTTAGGGTTAGGGTGAGGGTTAGGGTACGGCTTAGGGTACGGTTTCGGGGAGGGGTTCGGGTACGGCGTAGGGTATGGGTTAGGGTTAGGATTAGGGTTAGTGTTAGGGTTAGGGCTCGGTTTAGGGTACAGGGTAAGATTAGGGTACGCATTAGGGTTAGGTTAGGGGTTAGGGTACGCGTTAGGGTTAGGGTAGTTATTAAACCTATCCCACTCTCTAGATACCCATTAGCACGTAAAGGAATATTATTTTGGGGCCAGCCATGGAGAAGAGTTTCGACACTAAGATAAGAAAAGGAACACACCCATTATCAGGAAATCACATTAGGATTCTCTTTTTAAGCTGTTCCTTAAAACACTAGTGCTTAGGAAATCTATTGGAGGCAGTAGCAGTCAAGAGTAGCTTAGGGTTAGGATTAGGGTTAGGGTGAGGTTTAGGGTACGGCTTAGGGTACGGTTTCGGGGAGGGGTACGGGTAGGGCGTAGGGTATGGCTTAGGGTTAGGGTTAGTGTTAGGGTTAGGGCTCTGTTTAGGATACGGGTTAGGATTAGGGTACGCGTTAGGGTTAGGGTAGGGGTTAGGGTTAGGGTACGCGTTAGGGTTAGGGTAGTTATTAAACCTATCCCACTCTCTAGATACCCCTTAGCAAGTAAAGGAATATTATTTGGGGGTCCAGCCATGGAGAAGAGTTTAGACACTAGGATAAGATAAGGAACACACCCATTATCAAGAAATCACATTAGGATTCTCTTTTTAACCTGTTCCTTAAAACACTAGTGCTTAGGAAATCTATTGGAGGCAGAAGCAGTCAAGGGTAGCTTAGGGTTAGAGTTAGGGTGCGGGTTAGGGTACGGCTTAGGGTACGGGTTCGGGGAGGTGTTCGGGTACAGAGTAGGGTATGGGTTTGGGTTAGGTTTAGGGTTAGGGTTAGGGCTCGGTTTAGGGTACGGGTTAGGATTAGGGTACGCGTTAGGGTTAGGGTAGGGGTTAGGGTTAGGGTATGCGTTAGGGTTAGGGTAGTTATTAAACCTATCCCACTCTCTAGATATCCCTTAGCACGTAAAGGAATATTATTTGGGGGTCCAGCCATGGAGAAGAGTTTAGACACTAGGATAAGATAAGGAACACACCGATTATCAAGAAATCACATTAGGATTTTCTTTTTAACCTGTTCCTTAAAACACTAGTGCTTAGGAAATCTATTGGAGGCAGAAGCAGTCAAGGGTAGCTTAGTGTTAGGTTTAGGGATAGGGTGAGGGTTAGGGTACGGCTTAGGGTACGGGTTCGGGGAGGGGTTCGGATAGGACGTAGGGTATGGTTTAGGGTTAGGGTTAGGTTAATGTTAGGGTTAGGGCTCGGTTTAGGTTACGGGTTAGGATTAGGTTACGCGTTAGGGTTAGGGTAGGGGTTAGGGTTAGGGTACGCGTTAGTGTTATGGTAGTTATTAAACCTATCCCACTCTCTAGATACCCCTTAGCACGTAAAGGAATATTATTTGGGGGTCCAGCCATGGAGAAGAGTTTAGACACTAGGATAAATAAGGAACACACCCATTATCAAGAAGTCACATTAGGATTCTCTTTTCTACCTGTTCCTTAAAACACTAGTGCTTAGGAAATCTATTGGAGGCAGAAGCAGTCAAGCGTAGCTTAGGGTTAGGGTTAGGTTTAGGGTGAGGGTTAGGGTACGGCTTAGGGTACGGTTTCCGAGAGGGGTTCGGGTACGGCGTAGGGTATGGGTTAGGGTTAGGGTTAGTGTTAGGGTTAGGGCTCGGTTTAGGGTACGGGTTACGAATAGGGTACGCGTTAGTGTTAGGGTATGGGTTAGGGTTAGGTTACGCGTTAGAGTTAGGGTAGTTATTAAACCTATCCCACTCTCTAGATACCCCTTAGCACGTAAAGGAATATTATTTGGGGGTCCAGCCATGGAGAAGAATTTCGACACTACGATAAGATACGGAACACACCCATTATCAAGAAATCACATTAGGATTGTCTTTTTAACCTGCTTCTTAAAACACTAATACTTAGGAAATCTATTGGAGGCAGAAGCAGTCAAGGGTAGCTTAGGGTTAGGGTGAGGGTTAGGGTGAGGGGTAGGGTACGGCTTAGGGTACGGGTTCGTGGAGGTGTTCGTGTACAGCGTAGGGTATGGGTTAGGGTTAGAGTTAGGGTTAGTGTTAGGGTTAGGGCTCGGTTTAGGGTACGGGTTAGGATTAGGGTACGCTTTAGGGTTATGGTAGGGGTTAGGGTTAGGGTACGCCTTAGGGTTAGGGTAGTTATTAAACCTATCCCACTCTCTAGATACCCCTTAGCACGTAAAGGAATATTATATGTGGGTCCAGCCATGGAGAAGAGTTTAGACACTAGGATAAGATAAGGAACACACCCATTATCAAGAAATCACATTAGGATTTTCTTTTTAACCTGTTCCTTAAAACACTAGTGCTTAGGAAATCTATTGGAGGCAGAAGCAGTCAAGGGTAGCTTAGTGTTAGGTTTAGGGTTAGGGTGAGGGTTAGGGTACGGCATAGGGTACGGGTTCGGGGAGGGGTTCGGATAGGACGTAGGGTATTGGTTAGGGTTAGGGTTAGATTTGTGTTAGGGTTAGGGCTCGGTTTAGGTTACGGGTTAGGATTAGGGTACGCGTTAGGGTTTGGGTAGGGGTTAGGGTTAGGGTACGCGTTAGTGTTATGGTAGTTATTAAAACTATCCCACTCTCTAGATACCCCTTAGCACGTAAAGGAATATTATTTGGGGGTCCAGCCATGGAGAAGAGTTTAGACACTAGGATAATATAAGGAACACACCCATTATCAAGAAATCACATTAGGATTCTCTTTTTAACATGTTCCTTAAAACACTCGTGCTTAGGAAATCTATTGGAGGCAGAAGCAGTCAAGCGTAGCTTAGGGATAGGGTTAGGTTTAGGGTGAGCGTTAGGGTACGGCTTAGTAGACGAGTTCGGGGAGGGGTTCGGGTAAGGCGTAGGGTATGGGTTAGGGTTAGCGTTAGGGTTAGTGTTAGGGTTAGGGCTCGGTTTAGGTTACGGGTTAGGATTAGGGTACGCATTAGGGTTAGGGTAGGGGTTAGGCTTAGAGTACGCGTTAGGGTTAGGGTAGTTATTAAACCGATCCCACTCTGTAGATACCCCTTAGCACGTAAAGGAATATTATTTGGGGGTCCAGCCATGGAGAAGAGTTTAGACATTAGGATAAGATAAGGAACACACCCATTATCAAGAAATCACATTAGGACTCTCTTTTTATCCTGTTCCTTAAAAGAGTAGTGCTTAGGAAATCTATTGGAGGCAGAAGTAGTCAAGGGAAGCTTAGGGTTAGGGTTAGGGTTAGGGTGAGGGTTAGGGTACGGCTTAGGGTACGGGTTCGGGGAGGGGTTCGGGTACGGCGTAGGGTATGGGTTAGGGTTAGGGTTAGGGTTAGTGTTAGGGTTAGGGCTCGGATTAGGTTACGGGTTAGGATTAGGGTACGCGTTAGGGATAGGGTAGGGGTTAGGGTTAGGGTATGAGTTAGCGTTAGGGTAGTTATTAAACCTATCCCACTCTCTACATTCCCCTTAGCACGTAAAGAAATATTATTTGGGGTTCCGACAATGGAGAAGAGTTTAGACAGTAGAATAAATAAGGAACACACCCATTATCAAGAAATCACATTAGGATTCTCTTTTCTACCTGTTCCTTAAAACACTAGTGCTTAGGAAATCTATTGGAGGCAGAAGCAGTCAAGGGTAACTTAGGGTTAGGGTTAGGGTTAGGGTGAGGGTTAGGGTACGGCTTAGGGTATGGGTTCGGGGAGGGGTTCGGGTACGGCATACGGTATGGGTTAGGGTTAGGGTTAATGTTAGGGTTAGGGCTCAGTTTAGGGTACGGGTTAGGTTTAGGATACACGATAGTGTTAGGGTAGGGGGTAGGGTTAGGGGATGCGTTAGGGTTAGGGTAGGCATTAAACCTATCACAATCTCTAGATACCCCTTAGCTCGTAAAGGAATATTATTTGGGGGTCCAGCCATGGAGAAGAGTTTACACACTACGATAAGATAAGGAACACACCCATTATCAAGAAATCACATTAGGATTCTCTTTTTAACCTTTTCCTTAAAACAGTAGTGCTTAGGAAATCTATTAGAGGCAGAAGCAGTCAAGGGTAGCTTAGGGTTAGGTTTAGGGTTAGGGTGAGGGTTAGGTTACGGCTTAGGGTACAGGTTCCGGGAGGGGTTCGGGTAGGGCGTAGGTTATGGGTTAGGGTTAGGGTTAGGGTTAGTTTTAGGTTTAGTGCTCGGTTTAGGGTACATGTTAGGATTAGGGTACGCGTTATGGTTAGGGTAGGGGTTAGGGTTAGGGTACGCGTTAGGGTTAGGGTAGTTATTAAACCTATCCCACTCTCTAGATACCCCTTAGCACGTAAAGGAATATTATTTGGGGGTCCAGCCATGGAGGAGAGTTTAGACACTAGGATAAGATAAGGAACACACCCATTATGAAGAAATCACATTAGGATTCTCTTTTTAACCTGTTCCTTAAAACACTAGTGCTTAGGGAATCTATTGGAGGCAGAAGCAGTCAAGGGTAGCTTAGGGTTAGGGTTAGGGTTAGAGTGAGGGTTAGGGTACGGCTTAGGGTACGGGTTCGTGGAGGTGTTCTTTTACAGCGTAGGGTATGGGTTAGGGTTAGGTTTAGGGTTAGTGTTAGGGTTAGGGCTCGGTTTAGGTTACGGGTTAGGATTAGGGTACACGTTAGGGTTAGGGTAGGGGTTAGGGTTAGGGTACGCGTTAGGGTTAGGGTAGTTATTAAACCTATCCCACTCTCTAGATACCCTTTAGCACGTAAAGGAATATTATTTGAGGTTCCCGCCATGGAGAAGAGTTTAGACACTAGGATAAGATGAGGAACACACCCATCATCAAGACATCACATTAGGATACTCTTTTTAACCTGTTCCTTAAAACACTAGTGCTTAGGAAATCTATTGGAGGCAGAAGCAGCCAAGGGTAGTTTAGGGTTAGGGTTAGGGTTAGGGTGAGGGCTAGGGTACAGCTTAGGGTTCGGGTTTGGGGAGGGTTTCGGTTAGGGCGTAGGGTATGGGTTAGGGTTAGGGTTAGTGTTAGGATTAGGGCTCGGTTTAGGGTATGGGTTAGGATTAGGGTACGCGTTACGGTTAAGGTAGAGGTTAGGGTTACGGTACGCATTAGGGTTAGGGTAGTTATTAAACCTATCCCACGCTCTAGATACCCCTTAGCACGTAAAGGAATAGTATTTGGGGGTCCAGCCATGGAGAAGAGTTTAGACACTAGGATAAGATAAGGAACACACCCATTATCAAGAAATCACATTAGGATTCTCTTTTTAACCTGTTCCTTAAAACACTAGTGCTTAGGAAATCTATTGGAGGTATAAGCAGGCAAGGGTAGTTTAGGGTTAGGGTTAGGGTTAGGTGAGGGTTAGGGTACGGCTTAGGGTACGGGTTGGGCAGGGGTTCGGTTACGGCATAGGGTATGGGTTAGGGTTAGGGTTAGGGTTATTGTTAGGGTTAGGGCTCGGTTTAGGGTACGGGTTAGGATTAGGGTACGCTTTAGGGTTAGGGTAGGGGTTAGGGTTAGGGTATGCATTAGGGTTAGGGTAGTTATTAAACCTATCCCACTCTCTAGATACCCCTTAGCACGTAAAGGAATATTATTTGGGGGTCCAGCCATGGAGAAGAGTTTAGACACTACGATAAGATAAGGAACACACCCATTCAAAAGAAATCACATTAGGATTCTCTTTGTAACCTGTTCCTTAAAACACTAGTGCTTAGGAAATCTATAGGAGGCAGAAGCTGTCAAGGGTAGCTTAGGGTTAGGGTTAGGGTTAGAGTGAGTGTTAGGGTACGGCTTAGGGTTCGGGTTCGGTGAGGGTTTGGGTACGGCATAGGGTATGGTTTAGGGTTAGGGTTAGGGTTAGTGTTAGGGTTAGGGCTCGGTATAGGGTACGGGTTACGAATAGGGTACGCGTTAGTGTTAGGGTATGGGTTAGGGTTAGGTTACGCGTTAGGGTTAGGGTAGTTATTAAACCTATCCCACTCTCTAGATACCCCTTAGCACGTAAAGGAATATTATTTGGGGGTCCAGCCATGGAGAAGAATTTCGACACTACGATAAGATAAGGAACACACCCATTATCAAGAACTCACATTAGGATTGTCTTTTTTACCTGTTCCTTAAAACACTAGTGCTTAGGAAATCTATTGGAGGCAGAAGCAGTCAAGGGTAGCTTAGGGTTAGGGTGAGGGTTAGGGTGAGGGGTAGGGTACGGCTTAGGTTACGGGTTCGGGGAGGGGTTCGGGTAGGGCGTAGGGTATGGCTTATGGTTAGGGTTAGTGTTAGGGTTAGGGCTCGGTTTATGGTACGGTTTAGGATTAGGGTACGCCTTAGGGTTAGGGTAGGGGTTAGGGTTAGGGTTAGTGTACGTGTTAGGGTTAGGGTAGTTATTAAAGCTATCCCACTCTCTAGATACCCCTTAGCACGTAAAGAAATATTATTTGGGGTTCCAGCCATGAAGAAGAGTTTAGACACTAGGATAAGATAAGGAACACACCCATTCTAAAGAAATCACATTAGGATTCTCTTTTTAACCTGTTCCTTAAAACACTAGTGCTTAGGAAATCTACTGGAGGCAGAAGCAGTCAAGGGTAGCTTAGGGTTAGGGTTAGGGTTAGGTTGAGGGTTAGGGTACGGCTTCGGGTACGGTTTCCGGTAGGGGTTCGGTTACGGCGTAGGGTATGTGTTAGGCTTAGGGTTAGGGTTAGTGTTAGGGTTAGGGCTCGGTTTAGGGTTCGGGTTAGGATTAGGGTACGCGTTAGGGTTTGGGTAGGCATTAGGGTTAGGTTACGCGTTAGGGTTAGGGTAGTTATTAAACCGATCCCACTCTCTAGATACGCCTTGGCACGGAAAGGAATATTATTTGGGGGTCCAGCCATGGAGAAGAGTTTAGACACTAGAATAAGATAAGGAACACACCCATTATCAAGAAATCACATTAGGATTCTCTTTTTAACCTGTTCCTTAAAACACTAGTGCTTAGGAAATCTATTGGAGACAGAAGCAGTCAAGGGTAGCTTAGCGTTAGGTTTAGGGTAAGGGTGAGGATTAGGGTGAGGGTTAGGGTACGGCTTAGGGCACGGGTTCGGGATGTGTTCGGGTACAGCATAGGGTATGGTTTAGGGTTAGGGTTAGTGTTAGGGTTAGGGCTCAGTTTAGGGTACGGGTTAGGATTAGGGTACGCGATAGGGTTAGGGTAGGGGTTAGGGTTAGGGTATGCGTTAGGGTTAGGGTAGTTATTAAACCTATCCCACTCTCTAGATACCCCTTAGGTCGTAAAGGAATATTATTTGGGGGTCCAGCCATGGAGAAGAGTTTACACACTAGGATAAGATAAGCAACACACCCATTATCAAGAAATCACATTAGGTTTCTCTTTTTAACCTGTTCCTTAAAACACTAGTGCTTAGGAAATCTATTGGAGGCAGAAACAGTCAAGGGTAGCTTAGGGTTAGGGTTAGGGTTAGGGTGAGGGTTAGGGTATGGCTTAGGGTACGGGTTCGGCGAGGGGTTCGGGTACGGCGTAGGGTATGGTTTAGGGTTAGGGTTAGTGTTAGGGTTAGGGCTCGGTTTAGGGTACGGGTTAGGATTAGGGTACGCGTTAATGTTAGGGTAGGGGTTAGGGTTAGGGTATGCGTTAGGGTTAGGGTAGTTATTAAACCTATCCCACTCTCTAGATAACCCTTAGCACGTAAAGGAATATTATTTGGGGGTCCAGCCATGGAGAAGAGTTTAGACACTAGGATAAGATAAGGAACACACCCATTATCAAGAAATCACATTAGGTTTCTCTTTTTAACCTGTTCCTTAAAACACTAGTGCTTAGGAAATCTATTGGAGGCAGAAGCAGTCAAGGGTAGCTTAGGGTTAGGATTAGGGTTAGGGTGAGGGTTAGGGTACGGGTTCGGGGAGGGTTTCGGTTACTGCGTAGTGTATGGGTTAGGGTTAGGGTTAGGGTTAGTGTTACGGTTAGGGCTCGGTTTAGGGTACGGGTTAGGATTAGGGTACGCGTTAGGGTTAGGGTAGGGGTTAGGGTTAGGGTACGCGTTAGTGTTATGGTAGTTATTAAATCTATCCCACTCTCTAGATACCCCTTAGCACGTAAAGGAATATTATTTGGGAGTCCAGCCATGGAATAGAGTTTAGACACTAGGATAAGATAAGGAACACACCCATTCTAAAGAAGTCACATTAGGATTCTGTTTTTAACGTGTTCCTTAAAACACTAGTGCTTAGGAAATCTATAGGAGGCAGAAGCAGTCAAGGGTAGCTTAGGGTTAGGGTTAGGGTTAGGGTGAGGTTTAGGGTACGGCTTAGGGTACGAGTTCGGGGAGGGGTTCGGGTACGGCGTAGGGTATGGCTTAGGGTTAGGGTTAGTGTTAGTGTTAGGGTTAGGGCTCGGTTTAGGGTACGCGTTAGGATTAGGGTACGCGTTAGGGTTAGGGTAGGTGTTAGGGTTAGGCTACGCGTTAGTGTTAGGGTAGTTATTAAACCTATCCTACTCTCTAGATACCCCTTAGCACGTAAAGGAATATTATTTGGGGGTCCAGCCATGGAGAAGAATTTAGACACTAGGATAAGATAAGGAACACACCCATTCTAAGGAAGTCACATTAGGATTCTCTTTTTAACCTGTTATTTAAAACAGTAATGCATAGGAAATCTATTGGAGGCAGAAGCAGTCAAGGGTAGCTTAGGGTTAGGTTTAGGGTTAGGGTGAGGGTTAGGGTACGGCTTAGGGTACAGGTTCGGGGAGGGGTTCGGGTAGGGCGTAGCGTATGTGTTAGGGTTAGGGTTAGGGTTAGGGTTAGGGCTCGGTTTAGGGTACGGGTTAGGATTAGGGTACGGGTAGGGTTAGGGTAGGGGTTAGGGTTAGGGTACTTATTAAACCTATCCCAATCTCTAGATACCCCTTAGCACGTAAAGGAATATTATTTGGGGGTCCAGCCATGGAGAAGAGTTTAGACACTAGGATAAGATAAGGAACACACCCATTATCAATAAATCACATTAGGATTCTCTTTTTAACCTGTTCCTTAAAACACTAGTGCTTAGGAAATCTATTGGTGGCAGAACCAGTCAAGGGTAGCTTAGGATTAGGGTTAGGGTTAGGGTGAGGGTTAGGGTACGGCTTAGGGTACGGGTTCGAGGAGGGGTTCGGGTACGGAGTAGGGTATGTGTTAGGGTTAGTGTTAGGGTTAGGGCTCGGTTTAGGGTACGGGTTAGGATTAGGGTACGCGTTAGTGTTAGGGTAGGTGTTAGGGTTAGGCTACGCGTTAGGGTTAGGGTAGTTATTAAACCTATCCCACTCTCAAGATACCCCTTAGCACGTAAAGGAATATTATTTGTTGTGCCAGCCATGGAAAAGGGTTTAGACACTAGGATAAGATAAGGAACACACCCATTATCAAGAAATCACATTAGGATTCTCTTTTTAACCTGTTCCTTAAAACACTAGTCCTTAGGAAATCTATTGGAGGCAGAAGCAGTCAAGGGTAGCTTAGCGTTAGGTTTAGGGTAATGGTGAGGATTAGGGTGAGGGTTAGGGTACGGCTTAGGGCACGGGTTCGGGATGTGTTCGGGTACAGCATAGGGTATGGTTTAGGGTTAGGGTTAGTGTTAGGTTTAGGGCTCAGTTTAGGGTACGCGATAGGGTTAGGGTAGGGGTTAGGGTTAGGGTATGCGTTAGGGTTAGGGTAGTTATTAAACCTATCCCACTCTCTAGATACCCCTTAGGTCGTAAAGGAATATTATTTGGGGGTCCAGCCATGGAGAAGAGTTTACACACTAGGATAAGATAAGGAACACACCCATTATCAAGAAATCACATTAGGTTTCTCTTTTTAACCTGTTCCTTAAAACACTAGTGCTTAGGAAATCTTTTGGAGGCAGAAGCAGTCAAGGGTAGCTTAGGGTTAGGGTTAGGGTTAGGGTGAGGGTTAGGGTATGGCTTAGGGTACGGGTTCGGCGAGGGGTTCGGGTACGGCGTAGGGTATGGTTTAGGGTTAGGGTTAGTGTTAGGGTTAGGGCTCGGTTTAGGGTACGGGTTAGGATTAGGGTACGCGTTAATGTTAGAGTAGGGGTTAGGGTTAGGGTATGCGTTAGGGTTAGGTTAGTTATTAAACCTATCCCACTCTCTAGATAACCCTTAGCACGTAAAGGAATATTATTTGGGTGTCCAGACATGGAGAAGAGTTTAGACACTAGGATAAGATAAGGAACACAACCATTATCAAGAAATCACATTAGGATTCTCCTTTTAACCTCTTCCTTACAACACTAGTCCTTAGGAAATCTATTGGAGGCAGAAGCTGTCAAGGGTATCTTAGGGTGAGGATTAGGGTTAGGGTGAGTGTTAGGGTACGAGTTCGGGGAGGGGATCGGGTACTGCGTAGGGTATGGGTTAGGGTTAGGGTTAGGGTTAGTGTTAGGGTTAGGGCTCGGTTTAGGGTACGGGTTAGGATTAGGGTATGCGTTAGGGTTAAGATAGGGGTTAGGGTTAGGGTACGTGTTAGGTTAGGGTAGTTATTAAACCTATCCCACTCTCTAGATACCCCTTAGCACGTAAAGGAATATTATTTGGGGGTCCAATCATGGAGAAGAGTTTAGACACTAGGATAAGATGAGGAACACACGCATTATGAAGAAATCACATTAGGATTCTCTTTTTAAACTGTTCCTTAAAACACTAGTGCTTAGGAAATGTATTGGAGGCAGAAGCAGTCAAGGGTAACTTAGGGTTAGGTTTAGGGTTAGGGTGAGGGTTAGGGTACGGCATAGGGGACGGGTTTGGGGATAGGTTCGTGTACGGCGTAGGGTATGGGTTAGGGTTAGGGTTAGTGTTAGGGTTAGGGCTCAGTTTAGGGTACGGGTTAGGATTAGGGTACGCGATAGGGTTAGGGTAGGGGTTAGGGTTAGGGTATGCGTTAGGGTTAGGGTAGTTATTAAACCTATCCCACTCTCTAGATACCCCTTAGGTCGTAAAGGAATATTATTTGGGGGTCCAGCCATGGAGAAGAGTTTACACACTAGGATAAGATAAGCAACACACCCATTATCAAGAAATCACATTAGGTTTCTCTTTTTAACCTGTTCCTTAAAACACTAGTGCTTAGGAAATCTATTGGAGGCAGAAACAGTCAAGGGTAGCTTAGGGTTAGGGTTAGGGTTAGGGTGAGGGTTAGGGTATGGCTTAGGGTACGGGTTCGGCGAGGGGTTCGGGTACGGCGTAGGGTATGGTTTAGGGTTAGGGTTAGTGTTAGGGTTAGGGCTCGGTTTAGGGTACGGGTTAGGATTAGGGTACGCGTTAATGTTAGGGTAGGGGTTAGGGTTAGGGTATGCGTTAGGGTTAGGGTAGTTATTAAACCTATCCCACTCTCTAGATAACCCTTAGCACGTAAAGGAATATTATTTGGGGGTCCAGCCATGGAGAAGAGTTTAGACACTAGGATAAGATAAGGAACACACCCATTATCAAGAAATCACATTAGGTTTCTCTTTTTAACCTGTTCCTTAAAACACTAGTGCTTAGGAAATCTATTGGAGGCAGAAGCAGTCAAGGGTAGCTTAGGGTTAGGATTAGGGTTAGGGTGAGGGTTAGGGTACGGGTTCGGGGAGGGTTTCGGTTACTGCGTAGTGTATGGGTTAGGGTTAGGGTTAGGGTTAGTGTTACGGTTAGGGCTCGGTTTAGGGTACGGGTTAGGATTAGGGTACGCGTTAGGGTTAGGGTAGGGGTTAGGGTTAGGGTATGCGTTAGTGTTATGGTAGTTATTAAATCTATCCCACTCTCTAGATACCCCTTAGCACGTAAAGGAATATTATTTGGGAGTCCAGCCATGGAATAGAGTTTAGACACTAGGATAAGATAAGGAACACACCCATTCTAAAGAAGTCACATTAGGATTCTGTTTTTAACGTGTTCCTTAAAACACTAGTGCTTAGGAAATCTATAGGAGGCAGAAGCAGTCAAGGGTAGCTTAGGGTTAGGGTTAGGGTTAGGGTGAGGTTTAGGGTACGGCTTAGGGTACGAGTTCGGGGAGGGGTTCGGGTACGGTGTAGGGTATGGCTTAGGGTTAGGGTTAGGGTTAGGGCTCGGTTTAGGGTACGCGTTAGGATTAGGGTACGCGTTAGGGTTAGGGTAGGTGTTAGGGTTAGGCTACGCGTTAGTGTTAGGGTAGTTATTAAACCTATCCTACTCTCTAGATACCCCTTAGCACGTAAAGGAATATTATTTGGGGGTCCAGCCATGGAGAAGAATTTAGACACTAGGATAAGATAAGGAACACACCCATTCTAAGGAAGTCACATTAGGATTCTCTTTTTAACCTGTTATTTAAAACAGTAATGCATAGGAAATCTATTGGAGGCAGAAGCAGTCAAGGGTAGCTTAGGGTTAGGTTTAGGGTTAGGGTGAGGGTTAGGGTACGGCTTAGGGTACAGGTTCGGGGAGGGGTTCGGGTAGGGCGTAGCGTATGTGTTAGGGTTAGGGTTAGGGTTAGGGTTAGGGCTCGGTTTAGGGTACGGGTTAGGATTAGGGTACGGGTAGGGTTAGGGTAGGGGTTAGGGTTAGGGTACTTATTAAACCTATCCCAATCTCTAGATACCCCTTAGCACGTAAAGGAATATTATTTGGGGGTCCAGCCATGGAGAAGAGTTTAGACACTAGGATAAGATAAGGAACACACCCATTATCAATAAATCACATTAGGATTCTCTTTTTAACCTGTTCCTTAAAACACTAGTGCTTAGGAAATCTATTGGTGGCAGAACCAGTCAAGGGTAGCTTAGGATTAGGGTTAGGGTTAGGGTGAGGGTTAGGGTACGGCTTAGGGTACGGGTTCGAGGAGGGGTTCGGGTACGGAGTAGGGTATGTGTTAGGGTTAGTGTTAGGGTTAGGGCTCGGTTTAGGGTACGGGTTAGGATTAGGGTACGCGTTAGTGTTAGGGTAGGTGTTAGGGTTAGGCTACGCGTTAGGGTTAGGGTAGTTATTAAACCTATCCCACTCTCAAGATACCCCTTAGCACGTAAAGGAATATTATTTGTTGTGCCAGCCATGGAAAAGGGTTTAGACACTAGGATAAGATAAGGAACACACCCATTATCAAGAAATCACATTAGGATTCTCTTTTTAACCTGTTCCTTAAAACACTAGTCCTTAGGAAATCTATTGGAGGCAGAAGCAGTCAAGGGTAGCTTAGCGTTAGGTTTAGGGTAATGGTGAGGATTAGGGTGAGGGTTAGGGTACGGCTTAGGGCACGGGTTCGGGATGTGTTCGGGTACAGCATAGGGTATGGTTTAGGGTTAGGGTTAGTGTTAGGTTTAGGGCTCAGTTTAGGGTACGCGATAGGGTTAGGGTAGGGGTTAGGGTTAGGGTATGCGTTAGGGTTAGGGTAGTTATTAAACCTATCCCACTCTCTAGATACCCCTTAGGTCGTAAAGGAATATTATTTGGGGGTCCAGCCATGGAGAAGAGTTTACACACTAGGATAAGATAAGGAACACACCCATTATCAAGAAATCACATTAGGTTTCTCTTTTTAACCTGTTCCTTAAAACACTAGTGCTTAGGAAATCTTTTGGAGGCAGAAGCAGTCAAGGGTAGCTTAGGGTTAGGGTTAGGGTTAGGGTGAGGGTTAGGGTATGGCTTAGGGTACGGGTTCGGCGAGGGGTTCGGGTACGGCGTAGGGTATGGTTTAGGGTTAGGGTTAGTGTTAGGGTTAGGGCTCGGTTTAGGGTACGGGTTAGGATTAGGGTACGCGTTAATGTTAGAGTAGGGGTTAGGGTTAGGGTATGCGTTAGGGTTAGGTTAGTTATTAAACCTATCCCACTCTCTAGATAACCCTTAGCACGTAAAGGAATATTATTTGGGTGTCCAGCCATGGAGAAGAGTTTAGACACTAGGATAAGATAAGGAACACACCCATTATCAAGAAATCACATTAGGATTCTCCTTTTAACCTCTTCCTTACAACACTAGTCCTTAGGAAATCTATTGGAGGCAGAAGCTGTCAAGGGTATCTTAGGGTGAGGATTAGGGTTAGGGTGAGTGTTAGGGTACGAGTTCGGGGAGGGGATCGGGTACTGCGTAGGGTATGGGTTAGGGTTAGGGTTAGGGTTAGTGTTAGGGTTAGGGCTCGGTTTAGGGTACGGGTTAGGATTAGGGTATGCGTTAGGGTTAAGATAGGGGTTAGGGTTAGGGTACGTGTTAGGTTAGGGTAGTTATTAAACCTATCCCACTCTCTAGATACCCCTTAGCACGTAAAGGAATATTATTTGGGGGTCCAATCATGGAGAAGAGTTTAGACACTAGGATAAGATGAGGAACACACGCATTATGAAGAAATCACATTAGGATTCTCTTTTTAAACTGTTCCTTAAAACACTAGTGCTTAGGAAATGTATTGGAGGCAGAAGCAGTCAAGAGTAGCTTAGGGTTAGGGTTAGTGCTAGGGTGAGGGTTAGGGTACGGCTTAGGGTACGGGTTCGAGGAGGGGTTCGGGTAGGCGTAGGGTATGTGTTAGGGTTAGAGTTAGGGTTAGTGTTAGGGTTATGTCTCGGTTTAGGGTATGGGTTAGGATTAGGGTACGCGTTAGGGTTAGGCTACGCGTTAGGTTTGGGGTATTTATTAAACCTATCCCACTCTCTAGATGCCCCTTAGCACGTAAAGGAATATTATTTTGGAGTCCAGCCATGGCGAAGAGTTTAGACACTAGGATAACTTAAGGAACACACGCATTATCAAGAAATCACATTTGGATTCTCTTTTTAACCTGTTCCTTAAAACACTAGTGCTTTAGAAATCTATTGGTGGCAGAAGCAGTCAAGGGTAGCTTAGGGTTAGTGTTAGGGTTAGGGTGAGTGTTAGGGTACAGCTTAGGGTATAGGTTAGGTTTAGGGTTAGGGTTAGTGTTAGGGTTAGGGCACGGTTTAGTGTACGTGTTACGATTAGGGTATGATTTAGGGTTAGGGTAGGGGTTAGGGTTAGGTTACGCATTAGGGTTAGGGTAGTTATTAAACCTATCCCACTGTCTAGATACCCCTTAGCACGTAAAGGAATATTATTTGGGGATCCAGCCATGGAGGCGAGTTTAGACACTAGGATAAGATAAGGAACACACCCATTATCAAGAAATCACATTAGGATTCTCTTTTTAACCTGTTCCTTAAAACACTAGTGCTTAGGAAATCTATTGGAGGCAGAAGCAGTGAAGGGTAGCTTAGGGTTAGGGTTAGGGTGAGAGTTAGCGTACGGCTTAGGGTACGGGTTCGGGGCAGGGTTCGGGTACCGGGTTAGGGTTAGGGTTAGGGTTAGTGTTAGGTTTAGGGCTCGGGTTAGGGTACGGGTTAGGATTAGGGTACGCGTTAGGTTTAGGGTACGGGTTAGGGTTAGGGTACGTGTTAGGGTTAGGGTAGTTATTAAACCTATCCCACTCTCTAGATACCCATTAGCACGTAAAGGAATATTATTTGGGGGTCCAGCCATGGAGAAGAGTTGAGACACTAGGATAAGATAAGGAAGCCACAGATTATCAATAAATCACATTAGGATTCTCTTTTTAACCTGTTCCTTAAAACACTAGTGCTTAGGAAATCTATTGGAGGCAGAAGCAGTCAAGGGTTGCTTAGGGTTAGGGTTAGGATTAGGGTGAGGGTTAGGGTACGGCTTAGGGTACGTGTTCGAGGAGGCGTTCAGGTACGGCGTAGGGTACGTGTTAGGGTTAGGGTTAGGGTTAGTGTTAGGGTTAGGGCTCGGTTTAGGGTACGGGTTAGGATTAGGGTACATGTTAGGGTTAGGGTAGGGGTTAGGGTTAGGCTACGCGTTAGGGTGAGGGTAGTTATTAAACCTATCACACTCTCTAGATACCCTTTAGCAAGTAAAGGAATATTATTTGACGTTCCCGCCATGGAGAAGAGTTTAGACACTAGGATAAGATGAGGAACACACCCATTATGAAGAAATCACATTAGGATTCTCTTTTTAAACTGTTCCTTAAAACACTAGTGCTTAGGAAATGTATTGGAGGCAGAAGCAGTCAAGGGTAACTTAGGGTTAGGTTTAGGGTTAGGGTGAGGGTTAGGGTACGGCATAGGGGACGGGTTTGGGGATAGGTTCGGGTACGGCGTAGGGTATGGGTTATGGTTAGGGTTAGTGTTAGGGTTAGGGCTCGGTTTAGGGTACGGGTTAAGATTAGGGTACGCGTTAGAGTTAGGGTAGGGGTTAGGGTTAGGGTACGTGTTAGGTTTAGGGTACTTATTAAACCTATCCAACTCTCTAGATACCCCTTAGCACGTAAAGGAATATTATTTGGGGGTCCATCCATGGAGAAGAGTTTAGACACTAGGATAAGATAAGGAACACACCCATTATCAAGAAATCACATTAGGATTCTCTTTTTAACCTGTTCCTTAAAACACTAGTGCTTAGGAAATCTATTGGTGGCAGAAGCAGTCAAGAGTAGCTTAGGGTTAGGGTTAGGGTTAGGGTGAGGGTTAGGGTACAGCTTACGGTTCGGTTTCGAGGAGGGGTTCGGGTACAGCGTACGGTATGTGTTAGGGTTAGGGTTAGTGTTAGGGTTAGGGCTCGGTTTAGGGTAAGGTTTAGGATTAGGGTACGCGTTAGGGTTAGTGTAGGGGTTAGGGTATGCGTTAGGGTTAGGGTAGTTATTAAGCCTATCCCACTCTCTAGATACCCCTTAGCACGTAAAGGAATATTATTTGGGGGTCCAGCCAGTTAGAAGAGTTTAGACACTAGGATAAGATAAGGAACACACCCATTATCAAGAAATCACATTAGGATTCTCTTTTTAACCTGTTTCTTAAAACACTAGTGCTTAGGAAATCTATTGGAGGCAGAAGCAGTCAAGGGTAGCTTAGGGTTAGGGTTAGGGTTAGGGGGAGGGTTAGGGTACGGCATAGGGTATGGGTTCGGCTAGGGGTTCGGGTACGGCGTAGGGTATGGGTTAGGGTTAGGGCTAGTGTTAGTGTTAGGTTTCGGGTTAGGGTATGGGTTAGGATTAGTGTATGTGTTAGGATTAGGGTAGGTGTTAGGGTTAGGGTACGCGTTAGGGTTAGGGTAGTTATTAAGCCTATCCCACTCTCTAGATACCCCTTAGCACGTAAAGGAATATTATTTGGGGGTCCAGCCATGGAGGAGAGTTTAGACACTAGGATAAGATAAAGAACACACCCATTCTAAAGAAGTCACATTAGGATTCTCTTTTTAACCTGTTCCTTAAAACACTAGTGCTTAGGAAATCTATTGGAGGCAGAAGCAGTCAAGGGTAGCTTAGGGTTAGGGTTAGGGTTAGGGTGAGGGTTAGGGTACGGGTTTGGGGAGGGGTTCGTGTACAGCGTTGGGTATAGGTTAGGGTTAGGGTTAGGGTTAGGGTTAGGGTTAGGGTTAGGTTTAGGGTAGTTATTAAACCTATCACACTCTCTAGATACCCTTTAGCACGTAAAGGAATATTATTTGAGGTTCCCGCCATGGAGAAGAGTTTAGACACTAGGATAAGATGAGGAACACACCCATTATCAAGAAATCACATTAGGATTCTCTTTTTAACCTGTTCCTTAAAACAGTAGTGCTTTGGAAACCTATTGGAGGCAGAAGCAGGCAAGGGTAGCTTAGGGTTAGGGTTAGGGTTAGGGTGAGGGTTAGGGAACGGCGTAGGGTACGGGTTCGGAGAGGGTTTCTGGTAGGGCGTAGCGTATGTGTTAGGCTTAGGGTTAGGGTTAGTGTTAGGTTTAGGGCTCGGTTTACGTTACGGGTTAGGATTAGGGTACGCGTTAGGGTTAGGGTAGGGGTTAGGGTTAGGCTACGCGTTAGGTTTAGGATAGTTATTAAACCTATCCCACTCTGTAGATACCCCTTAGCACGTAAAGGAATATTATTTGGGGGTCCAGCCATGGAGAAGAGTTTAGACACTAGGATAAGATAAGCAACACACACATTATCAATAAATCACATTAGGATTCTCTTTTTAACCTGTTCCTTAAAACACTAGTGCTTAGGAAATCTATTGGAGGCAGAAGCAGTCAAGGGTAGCTTAGGGTTAGGGTTAGGGTAAGAGAGAGGGTTAGGGTACGTCTTAGGGGCCGGGTTCGGGGAGGGGTTCGGGTACGGCGTAGGGTATGGGTTAGGGTTAGGGTTAGGGTTAGTGTTTAGGGTTAGGGCTCGGTTTAGGTTTAGGGTACGTGTTAGGGTTAGGGTAGGGGTTAGGGTTAGGGTTAGGGTTAGGGTACGCGTTACGGTTAGGGTAATTATTAAACCTATCCCACTCTCTAGATACCCCTTAGCACGTAAAGGAATATTATTTGGGGGTCCATCCATGGAGAAGAGTTTAGACACTAGGATAAGATAAGGAACACACCCATTATCAAGAAATCACATTAGGATTCTCTTTTTAACCTGTTCCTTAAAACACTAGTGCTTAGGAAATCTATTGGTGGCAGAAGCAGTCAAGAGTAGCTTAGGGTTAGGGTTAGGGTTAGGGTGAGGGTTAGGGTACGGCTTAGGGTACGGGTTCAAGGAGGGGTTCGGGTAGGGCGGAGGGTATGTGTTACAGTTAGGGTTAGGGTTAGTGTTAGGGTTAGGGCTCGGTTTAGGGTACGGGTTAGGATTTGGGTACGCTTTAGGGTTAGGGTAGGTGTTAGGGTTAGGCTACGCGTTAGGTTTAGAGTAGTTATTAAAACTATCCCACTCTCTAGATACCCCTTAGCACGTAAAGGAATATTATTTGGGGGTCCAGCCATGGAGAAGAGTTTAGACACTAGGAGAAGATAAGGAACACCCCCATTCTAAAGAAGTCACATTAGGATTCTCTTTTTAACCAGTTCCTTAAAACACTAGTGCTTAGGAAATCTATTGGAGGCAGAAGCAGTCAAGGGTAGCTTAGGGTTAGCGTTAGGGTTAGGGTGTGGGTTAGGGTACGGGTTAGGATTAGGGTACGCGTTAGGGTTAGGGTAGGGGTTAGGGTTAGGCTACGCGTTAGGGTTAGGGTAGTTATTAAACCTATCCCACTCTCTATATACCCCTTAGCACGTAAAGGAATATTATTTGGGGGTTCAGCCGTGGAGAAGAGTTTAGACACTATGATAAGATAAGGAACACACCCATTATCAAGAAATCACATTAGGATTCTCTTTTTAACCTGTTCCTTAAAACACTAGTGATTAGGAAATCTGTTGGAGGCAGAAGCAGTCAAGGGAGGCTTGGGGTTAGGGTTAGGTTTAGGGTGAGGGTTAGAGTACGGCTTAGGGTACAGGTTCGGGGAGGTTTTCTGGTACAGCGTAGGGTATGGGTTAGGGTTAGGGTTAGTGTTAGGGTTAGGGCTCGGTTTAGGGTATGAGTTGGGTACGCGTTAGATTTGGGTAGGTGTTAGGGTTAGGGTACGCGTTAGGGCTAGGGTAGTTATTAAACCTATCCCACTCTCTAGATACCCCTTAGCACGTAAAGGAATATTATTTGGGTGTCCAGCCATGGAGAAGAGTTTAGACACTAGGATAAGATAAGGAAGAGACCCATTATCAAGAAATCACATTAGGATTCTCTTTTTAACCTGTACCTTAAAACACTAGTGCTTAGGAAATCTATTGGAGGCAGAAGCAGTCAAGGGTAGCTTAGGGTTAGGGTTAGGGTTAGGGTGAGGGTTAGGGTACGGCTTACGGTACGGGTTCGGGGAGGGGTTCGGGTACTGTGTAGGGTATGGGTAAGGGTTAGGGTTAGTGTTAGTGTTAGGGTTAGGGCTCGGTTTAGGGTACGGGTTAGGATTAGGGTACGCGTTAAATTTAGGGTAGGGGTTAGGGTTAGGATACGCGTTAGGGTTAGGGTACTTATTAAACCTATCGCACTCTCTAGATACCCGTTAGCACGTAAAGGAATATTATTTGGGGGTCCAGCCATGGAGAAGAGTTTAGAAACTAGGATAAGATAAGGAACCCACCCATTATCAACAAATCACATTAGGATTCTCTTTTTAACCTGTTCCTTAAAACACTAGTGCTTAGGAAATCTATTGGAGGCAGAAGCAGTCAAGGGTAGCTTAGGGTTAGGGTTAGGGTTAGGGTTAGTGCTCGGTTTAGGGTACATGTTAGGATTAGGTTATGCGTTAGGGTTAGGGTAGGGGTTAGGGTTAGGCTACGCGTTAGGTTTAGGATAGTTATTAAACCTATCCCACTCTGTAGATACCCCTTAGCAGGTAAAGCAATATTAATTGGGGTCCAGCCATGGAGAAGAGTTTAGACACTAGGATAAGATAAGGAACACACCCATTATCAATAAATCACATTAGGATTCTCTTTTTAACCTGTTCCTTAAAACACTAGTGCTTAGGAAATCTATTGGAGGCAGAAGCAGTCAAGGGAGGCTTGGGGTTAGGGTTAGGTTTAGGGTGAGGTTTAGCGTACGGCTTAGGGTACAGTTTCGGGGAGGGGTTCGGGTACTGCGTAGGGTATGGCCTAGGGTTAGGGTTAGGGTTAGTGTTAGGGTTAGGGATCGGTTTAGGGTACGGGTTAGGATTAGTGTACGCGTTAGGGTTAGGGTAGGTGTTAGGGTTAGGGTACGCGTTAGGGTTAGGGTAGTTATTAAACCTATCACACTCTCTAGATACCCCTTAGCACGTAAAGGAATATTATTTGAGGTTCCGGCCATGGAGAAGAGTTTAGACACTAGGATAAGATGAGGAACACACTCATTATCAAGAAATCACATTAGGATTCACTTTTTAACCTGTTCCTTAAAACAGTAGTGCTTAGGGAACCTATTGGAGGCAGAAGCAGTCAACGGTAGCTTAGGGTTAGGGTTAGGGTTAGGGTGAGGGTTAGGGTACGGCTTAGGGGACGGGTTCGGGGAGGGGTTGGGCTAGGGCGTAGCATATGTGTTAGGGTTAGGGTTAGGGTTAGTGTTAGGGTTAGGGCTCGGTGTAGGGTACGGGTTAGGATTAGGGTACGCGTTAGGGTTAGGGTAGGGGTTAGGGTTAGGGTACGCATTAGGGTTAGGGTAGTTATTAAACCTATCCCACTCGCTAGATACCCCTTAGCACGTAAAGGAATATTATTTGGGGGTCCAGCCATGGAGAAGAGTTTAGACACTAGGATAAGATAAGGAACACACCCATTATCAAGAAATCACATTAGGATTCTCTTTTTAACCTGTTCCTTAAAGCACTAATGCTTAGGAAATCTATTGGAGGCAGAAGCAGTCAAGGGTAGCTTAGGGTTAGGGTTAGGGTTAGGGTGAGGGTTAGGGTACGGCTTAAGGGACGGGTTCAGGGAGGGGTTCGGGTATGGCGTAGGGTATGGGTAAGGGTTAGGGTTAGGGTTAATGTTAGGGTTAGGGCTCGGTTTAGGGTACGGTTTAGGATTAGGGTACGCGTTAGTGTTTGCGTACGGATTAGGGTCAGGGTACGCGTTAGGGTTAGGGTACTTATTAAACCTGTCCCACTCTCTAGATACCCCTTAGCACGTAAAGGAATATTATTTGGGGGTCCAGCCATGGAGAAGAGTTTAGACACTAGGATAAGATAAGGAACACACACATTATCAATAAATTACATTAGGATTCTCTTTTTAACCTGTTCCTTAAAACACTAGTGCTTAGGAAACATATTGGAGGCAGAAGCAGTCAAGGGTAGCTTAGGGTTAGGGTTAGGGTTAGGGTGAGGGTTAGGGTACGGCTTAGGTTACGGGTTCGAGGAGGGTTTCAGGTACGGCGTAGGGTATGTGTTAGGGTTAGGGTTAGGGTTAGTGTTAGGGTTAGGCCTCGGTTTAGGTTACGGGTTAGGATTAGGGTACGCGTTAGGTTTAGGGTAGGGGTTAGGGTTAGGCTACGCGTTAGGGTTAGGGTAGTTATTAAACCTATCCCACTCTCTAGATACCCCTTAGCACGTAAAGGAATATTATTTGGGGGTGCAGCCATGGAGAAGAGTTTAGACACTATGATAAGATAAGGAACACACGCATTATCTAGAAATCACATTAAGATTCTCTTTTTAACCTGTTCCTTAAAACACTAGTGATTAGGAAATCTGTTGGAGGCAGAAGCAGTCAAGGGAGGCTTGGGGTTAGGGTTAGGTTTAGGGTGAGGGTTAGAGTACGGTTAGGGTACAGGTTCGGGGAGATATTCGGGTACAGCGTAGGGTATGGGTTAGGGTTAGGGTTAGTGTTAGTGTTAGGGCTCGGTTTAGGGTATGGGTTGGGTACGCGTTAGATTTGGGTAGGTGTTAGGGTTAGGGTACGCGTTAGGGCTAGGGTAGTTATTAAACCTATCCCACTCTCTAGATACCCGTTAGCACGTAAAGGAATATTATTTGGGGGTCCAGCCACGGAGAAGAGTTTAGACACTAGGATAAGATAAGGAACACACCCATTCTAAAGAATTCACATTAGGATTCTCTTTTTAACCTGTTCCTTAAAACACTAGTGCTTAGGAAATCTATTGGAGGCAGAAGCAGTCAAGGGTAGCTTAGGGTTAGGGTTAGGGTTATGGTGAGGGTTAGGGTACGGCTTAGGGTACGGGTTCGGGGAGGGGTTCGGGTACGGCGTAGGGTATGGGTTAGGGTTAGGGTTAGGGTTAGTGTTAGGGTTAGTGCTCGGTTTAGGGTACGGGTTAGGATTAGGGTACGCGTTAGGGTTAGGGTAGGGGTTAGGGTTAGGCTACGCGTTAGGGTTAGGGTAGTTATTAAACCTATCCCACTCTCTAGATACCCCTTAGCACGTAAAGCAATATTATTTGGGGGTCCAGCCATAGAGAAGTGTTTAGACACTAGAATAAGATAAGGAACACACACATTATAAAGAAGTCACATTAGGATTCTCTTTTTAACCTGTTCCTTAAAACACTAGTGCTTAGGAAATCTATTGGAGGCAGAAGCAGTCAAGGGTAGCTTAGGGTTACGGTTAGGTTTAGGGTGAGGGTTAGGGTACGGCTTAGGGTACGGGTTCGGGTAGGGGTTCGGGTACGGCGTAGGTTATGGGTTAGGGTTAGGGTTAGGGTTAGTGTTAGGGTTAGGGCTCGGTTTAGGGTACATGTTAGGATTAGGATACGCGTTAGGTTTAGGGTAGGGCTTAGGTTTAGTGTATGCGTTAGGGTTAGGGTTAGGGTTAGGGTTAGGGTTAGGGTACGCATTAGGGTTAGGGTAGTTATTAAGCCTATCCCACTCTCTAGATATCCCTTTGCACGTAAAGGAATATTATTTGGGGGTCCAGCCATGGAGAAGAGTTTAGACCCTAGGATAAGATAAGAAACACACCCATTATCAAGAAATCACATTAGGATTCTCTTTTTAACCTCTTCTTTAAAACACTAGTGCTTAGGAAATCTATTGGAGGCAGAAGCAGTCAAGGGAGGCTTGGGGTTAGGGTTAGGTTTAGGGTGAGGTTTTGCGTACGGCTTAGGTTACAGTTTCGGGGAGGGGTTCGGGTATGGCGTAGGGTATGGCTTAGGGTTAGGTTTAGGGTTAGTGTCAGGATTAGGGCTCGGGTTAGGGTACGGGTTAGGATTAGTGTACACGTTAGCTTTAGGGTAGGGGTTAGGGTTAGTGTACACCTTAGGGTTAGGGTAGTTATTAAGCCTATCCCACTCCCTAGATACCCCTTAGCACATAAAGGAATATTATTGGGGTGTCCAGCCATGGAAAAGAGTTTAGACACTATGATAAGATAAGGAACACACCCATTATCAAGAAATCACATTAGGATTCTCTTTTTAACCTGTTCCTTAAAACACTAGTGATTAGGAAATCTATTGGAGGCAGAAGAAATCAAGGGAGGCTTGGGGTTAGGGTTAGGGTTAGGGTGAGGGTTAGTTTATGGCGTAGGGTACGGGTTCGAGGAGGGGTTCGGGTAGGGCGGAGGGCATGTGTTACGGTAGGGTTAGGGTTAGTGTTAGGGTTAGGGTTCGGTTTAGGGTACGGGTTAGGATTAGGGTACGCGTTAGTGTTAGGGTAGGTGTTAGGGTTAGGCTACGCGTTAGGTTTAGGGTAGTTATTAAAACTATCCCACTCTCTAGATACCCCTTAGCACGTAAAGGAATATTATTTGGGGGTCCAGCCATGGAGAAGAGTTTAGACACTTGGAGAAGATAAGGAACACCCCCATTCTAAAGAAGTCACATTAGGATTCTCTTTTTAACCTGTTCCTTAAAACACTAGTGCTTAGGAAATCTATTGGAGGCAGAAGCAGTCAAGGGTAGCTTAGGGTTAGGGTTAAGGTTAGGGTGAGGGTTAGGGTACGGGTTAGGATTAGGGTACGCGTTAGTGTTAGGGTAGGGGTTAGGGTTAGGCTACGCATTAGGGTTGGGGTAGTTATTAAACCTATCCCACTCTCTAGATACCCCTTAGCACGTAAAGGAATATTATTTGGGGGTCCAGCCACGGAGAAGAGTTTAGACACTAGGATAAGATAAGGAACACACCCATTCTAAAGAATTCACATTACGATTCTCTTTTTAAACTGTTCCTTAAAACACTAGTGCTTAGGAAATCTATTGGAGGCAGAAGCAGTCAAGGGTAGCTTAGGGTTAATGTTAGGTTTAGGGTGAGGGTTAGGGTACGGATTAGGGTACGGCTTCGGGGAGGGGTTCGGGTACGGCGTAGGGTATGGGTTAGGGTTAGGGTTAGGTTTAGTGTTAGGGTTAGGGCTCGGTTTAGGTTACGGGTTAGGATTAGGGTACGTGTTAGGGTTAGGGTGGGGGTTAGGGTTAGGCTACGCGTTAGGGTTAGGGTAGTTATTAAACCTATCCCACTCTCTAGATACCACTTAGCACGTAAAGCAATATTATTTGGGGGTCCAGCCATGGAGAAGAGTTTAGACACTAGGATAAGATAAGGAACACATTCATTCTAAAGAAGTCACATTAGAATTCTCTTTTTAACCTGTTCCTTAAAACACTAGTGCTTAGGAAATCTATTGGAGGCAGAAGCAGTCAAGGGTAGCATAGGGTTAGGGTTAGGGTTAGCATGAGGGTTAGGGTACGGCTTAGGGTACGGGTTCGGGGAGGGGTTCGGGTATGGCGTAGGTTATGGGTTAGGGTTAGGGTTAGGGTTAGTGTTATGGTTAGGGCTCGGTTTAGGGTACATGTTAGGATTAGGATATGCGTTAGTGTTAGGGTAGGGGTTAGGGTTAGGGTATGCGTTAGGGTTAGGGTAGTTATTAAGCCTATCCCACTCTCTAGATACCAGTTAGCACGTAAAGGAATATTATTTGGGGGTCCAGCCATGGAGAAGAGTTTAGACAATAGGATAAGATAAGAAACACACCCATTATCAAGAAATTACATTAGGATTCTCTTTTTAATCTGTTCCTTAAAACACTAGTGCTTAGGAAATCTATTGGAGGCAGAAGCAGTCAAGGGAGGCTTGGGGTTAGGGTTAGGTTTAGGGTGAGGTTTTGCGTACGGCTTAGGGTACAGTTTCGGGGAGGGGTTCGGGTATGGCGTAGGGTATGGCTTAGGGTTAGGGTTAGGGTTAGTGTTAGGTTAGGGCTCGGTTTAGGGTACGGGTTAGGATTAGGGTACGCGTTAGGGTTAGGGTAGGGGTTAGGGTTAGGGTACGCATTAGGGTTAGGGTAGTTATTAAACCTATCCCACTCGCTAGATACCACTTAGCACGTAAAGGAATATTATTTGGGGGTCCAGCCATGGAGAAGAGTTTAGACACTATGATAAGATAAGGAACACACACATTATCAATAAATCACATTAGGATTCTCTTCTTAAACTGTTCCTTAAAACACTAGTGCTTAGGAAACCTATTGGAGGCAGAAGCAGACAAGGGTAGCTTAGGGTTAGAGTTAGGGTGAGGGTTAGGGTACGGCTTAGGTTACGGGTTCGAGGAGGGGTTCAGGTACGGCGTAGGATATGTGTTAGGGTTAGTGTTAGTGTTAGGGTTAGGCCTCGGTTTAGGGTACGGGTTAGGATTAGGGTACGCGTTAGGTTTAGGGTAGGGGTTAGGGTTAGGCTACGCGTTAGGGTTAGGGTAGTTATTAAACCTATCCCACTCTCTAGATACCCCTTAGCACGTAAAGGAATATTATTTGGGGGTGCAGCCATGGAGAAGAGTTTAGACACTATGATAAGATAAGGAACACACCCATTATCAAGAAATCACATGAGGATTCTCTTTTTAAGCTGTTCCTTAAAACACTAGTGATTAGGAAATCTATTGGAGGCAGAAGCAGTCAAGGGAGGCTTGGGGTTAGGGTTAGGTTTAGGGTGAGGGTTAGAGTACGGATTAGGGTACAGGTTCGGGGAGGTGTTCGGGTACAGCGTAGGGTATGGTTTAGGGTTAGGGTTAGTGTTAGGGTTTGGGCTCGGTTTAGGGTATGGGTTGTGAACGCGTTAGATTTGGGTAGGTGTTAGGGTTAGGGTACGCGTTAGGGCTAGGGTAGTTATTAAACCTATCCCACTCTCTAGATACCCCTTATCACGTAAAGGAATATTATTTGGGTGTCCAGCCATGGAGAAGAGTTTAGACACTAGGATAAGATAAGGAACTCACCCATTCTAAAGAAATCACAGTAGGATTCTCTTTTTAACCTGTTCCTTAAAACACTAGTGCTTAGGAAATCTATTGTAGGCAGAAGCAGTCAAGGGTAACTTAGGGTTAGGGTTAGGTTTAGGGTGAAGTTTAGGGTAAGGCTTAGGTTACGGATTCGGGGATGGGTTCGGGTACGGCGTATGGTATAGGTTAGGGTTAGGGTTAGGGTTAATGTTAGGGTTAGGGCTCGGTTTAGGGTACGGGTTAGGATTAGGGTACGCGTTAGGGTTAGGGTAGGGGTTAGGGTTAGGGTACGCGTTAGGGTTAGGGTAGTTATTAAACCTATCCCACTCTCTAGATACCCCTTAGCACGTAAAGGAATATTATTTGGGGGTCCAGGCATGGAAAAGAGTTTAGACACTAGGATAAGATAAGGAACACACCCATTATCAAGAAATCACATTAGGATTCTCTTTTTAACCTGTTCCTTAAAACACTAGTGCTTAGGAAATCTATTGGAGGCAGAATCAGTCAAGGACAGCTTAGGGTTAGTGTTACGGTTAGGGTGAGGGTTAGGGTACGGCTTAGGGGACGGGTTCAGGGAGGGGTTCGGGTATGGCGTAGGGTATGGGTTAGCGTTAGGGTTAGGGTTAATGTTAGGGTTAGGGCTAGGTTTAGGGTACGGGTTAGGATTAGGGTACGCGTTAGTGTTAGCGTAGGGATTAGGGTCAGGGTACGCGTTAGGGTTAGGGTACTTATTAAACCTGTCCCACTCTGTAGATACCCCTTAGCACGTAAAGGAATATTATTTGGGGGTTCAGCCATGGAGAAGAGTTTAGACACTAGGATAAGATAAGGAACACACACATTATCAATAAATCACATTAGGATTCTCTTTTTAACCTGTCCCTTAATACACTAGTGCTTAGGAAACCTATTGGAGGCAGAAGCAGTCAAGGGTAGCTTAGGGTTAGGGTTAGGGTTAGGGTGAGGGTTAGGGTACGGCTTAGGTTACGGGTTCGAGGAGGGTTTCAGGTACGGCGTAGGGTATGTGTTAGGGTTAGGGTTAGGGTTAGTGTTAGGGTTAGGGCTCGGTTTAGGGTATGGGTTGGGTACGCGTTAAATTTGGGTAGGTGTTAGGGTTAGGGTACGCGTTAGGGCTAGGGTAGTTATTAAACCTATCCCACTCTCTAGATACCCCTTAGCACGTAAAGGAATATTTTTTGGGTGTCCAGCCATGGAGAAGAGTTTAGACACTAGGATAAGATAAGGAACTCACCCATTCTAAAGAAATCACAGTAGGATTCTCTTTTTAACCTGTTCCTTAAAACACTAGTGCTTAGGAAATCTATTGGAGGCAGAAGCAGTCAAGGGTAGCTTAGGGTTAGGTTTAGGGTTAGGGTGAGGGTTTGGGTATGGCTTAGGGTACTGGTTCGGGGAGGGGTTCGGGTACGGTGTAGGGTATGGGTAAGGGTTAGAGTTAGTGTTAGTGTTAGGGTTAGGGCTCGGTTTAGGGTACGGGTTAGGATTAGGGTACGCGTTAGAGTTAGGGTAGGGGTTAGGGTTAGGATACGCGTTAGAGTTAGGGTAATTATTAAACCTATCGCACTCTCTAGATACCCGTTAGCACATAAAGGAATATTATTTGGGGGTCCAGCCATGGAGAAGGGTTTAGACACTAGGATAAGATAAGGAACACACACATTATCAATAAATCACATTAGGATTCTCTTTTTAACATGTTTCTTAAAACACTAGTGCTTAGGAAATCTATTGGAGGCAGAAGCAGTCAAGTGTAGCTTAGGGTTAGGGTTAGGGTTAGGGCGAGGGTTAGGGTTCGGCGTAGGGTAAGGGTTCGGGGAGGGGTTCGGGTACGGCGTAGGCTATGGGTTAGGGTTAGGGTTAGTGTTAGGGTTAGGGCTCGGTTTAGGGTAAGTGTTAGGATTAGGGTACGCGTAAGGGTTAGGGTAGGGCTTAGGGTTAGGGTACGCGTTAGGGTTAGGATAGATATTAAACCTATCCCACTCTCTAGATACACATTGGCACGTAAAGGAATATTATTTGGGGGTCCAGCCATGGAGAAGAGTTTAGACACTAGGATAAGATAAGGAACACACCCATTCTAAAGAAATCACATTAGGAGTCTCTTTTTAACCTGTTCCTTAAAACACTAGTGCTTAGGAAATCTATTGGAGGCAGAAGCAGTAAAGGGTAGCTTAGGGATAGGGTTAGGGTTAGGGTGAGTGTTAGGGTACGGGTTAGGGTAAGGGTTCGGGGAGGGGTTCGTGTACGGCATTGGGTATCCGATAGGATTAGGGTTTGGGTTAGTATTAGGTTTAGGGCTCGGTTTAGGCTACGGGTTAGGATAACGGTACGCATTAGGGTTAGGGTAGGGGTTACGGTTAGGGTACGCGTTAGAGTTAGGGTAGTTATTAAAACTATCCCACTCTCTATATACCCCTTAGCACGTAAAGGAATATTATTTGGGGGTCCAGCCATGGAGAAGAGTTTAGACACTAGGATAAGATAAGGAACACACCCATTATCAAGAAATCACATTAGGATTCTCTTTTTAACCTGTTCCTTAAAACACTAGTGCTTAGGAAATCTATTGGTGGCAGAAGCAGTCAAGGGTAGCTTATGGTTAGGGTTAGGGTTAGGGTGAGGGTTAGGGTACGGCTTACGGTTCGGGTTCGACGAGGGGTTCGGGTACGACGTAGGGTATGGGTTAGGGTTAGGGTTAGGGTTAGTGTTAGGGTTAGTGCTCGGTTTAGGGTACAAGGTAGGATTAGGGTATGCGTTAGGTTTAGGGTAGGGGTTAGGGTTAGGGTACGCGTTAGGGTTAGGGTAGTTATTAAACCTATTCCACTCTCTAGATACCCCTTACACGTAAAGGAATATTATTTGGGGGTCCAGCCATGGAGAAGAGTTTAGACACTAGGATAAGATAAGGAACACAACCATTATCAAGAAATCACATTAGGATTCACTTTTTAACCTGTTCATTAAAACTCTAGTGCTTAGGAAATCTATTGGAGGCAGAAGCAGTGAAGGGAAGCTTAGGGTTAGGGTTAGGGTTAGGGCTCGGTTTAGGGTACGGTTTAGGATTAGAGTACGGGTTAGGGTTAGTGTAGGGGTTAGGGTTAGGGTATGCGTTAGGGTTAGGGTAGTTATTAAACCTTTCCCACTCTCTAGATACCCCTTAGCACGTAAAGGAATATTATTTGGGGGTCCAGCCATGGAGAAGAGTTTAGACACTAGGAGAAGATAAGGAACACTCCCATTCTAAAGAAATCACATTAGGATTCTCTTTTTAACCTGTTCCTTCAAACACTAGTGCTTAGGAAATCTATTGGAGGCAGAAGCAGTCAAGGGTAGCTTAGGGTTAGGGTTAGGGTGAGTGTTAGGGTACGGGTTAGGTTAAGGGTTCGGGGAGGGGTTCGGGTCCGGCCTAAGGTATCCAATAGGATTAGGGTTTGGGTTAGTGTTAGGGTTAGGGTTCGGTTTAGGCTACGGGTTAGGATAACGGTACGCATTAGGGTTAGGGTAGTGGTTACGGTTAGGGTACGCGTTAGAGATAGGGTAGTTATTAAACCTATACCACTCTCTAGATACCCCTTAGCACGTAAAGGAATATTATTTGGGGATCCAGCCATGGAGAAGACTTTAGACACTAGGATAAGATAAAGAACACAACCATTATCAAGAAATCACATTAGGATTCTCTTTTTAACCTGTTGCTTAAAAAACTAGTGCTTAGGAAATCTATTGGAGGCAGAAGCAGTCAAGGGTAGCTTAGGGTTTGGGTTAGGGTGAGGGTGAGGTTTAGGGTATGGCTTAGGGTACGGGTTCGGGGAGGGGTTCGGAATAGCGTAGGGTATGGGTTAGGTTTAGGGTTAGGGTTAGTGTTAGGGTTAGGGCTCGGTTTAGGGTACGGGTTAGGATTAGAGTACGGGTTAGGGTTAATGTAGGTGTTAGGGTTAGGGTACACGTTAGGGTTAGGGTAGTTATTAAACCTATCCCACTCTCTAGATACCCCTTAGCACGTAAAGGAATATTATTGGGGGGTCCAGCCATGGAGAAGAGTTTAGACACTAGGATAAGATAAGGAACATACCCATTACCAAGAAATAACATTAGGCTTCTCTTTTTAACCTGTTCCTTAAAATACTAGTGCTTAGGAAATCTATTGCAGGCAGAAGCAGTCAAGGGTGGCTTAGGGTTAGGGTAAGGGTTAGGGTGAGGGTTAGGGTTCGGTTTAGGTTAAGGGTTCGGGGAGGGGTTCGGGTACGGCGTAGGGTATGGGTTAGGGTTAGGGTTAGTGTTAGTGTTAGGGTAGGGCTCGGTTTAGGGTACGGGTTAGGATTACGGTACGCGTTAGGGTTAGGGTACGCGTTAGGGTTAGGGTAGGGGTTAGGGTTAGGGTACGCGTTAGGGTTAGGGTAGTTATTAAACCTATCCCACTCTCTAGATACCCCTTAGCACGTAAAGGAATATTATTTGGGGGTCCAGCCATGGAAAAGAGTTTAGACACTAGGATAAGATAAGGAACACACCCATTATCAAGAAATCACATTAGGATTCTCTTTTTAACCTGTTCCTTAAAACACTAGTGCTTAAGAAATCTATAGGAGGCAGAAGCAGTCAAGGGTAGCTTAGGGTTAGGGTGAGGGTGAGGATTAGGGTACGGGTTAGGCTACGGGTTCGGGGAGGGGTTCGGGTACGGCGTAGGGTATGGGTTAGGATTAGGGTTATGGTTAGTGTTAGGGCTCGGTTTAGGTTACGGGTTAGGATTAGGGTACGCGTTAAGGTTAGTGTAGGGGATAGGGTTAGGGTACGCGTTAGGGTTAGGGTAGTTATTAAACCTATCCCACCCTATAGATACCCCTTAGCACGTAAAGGAATATAATTTGGGGATCCCGCCAAGGAGAAGAGTTTAGAAACTAGGATAAGATACGGAACACACCCATTATCAAGAAATCACATTAGGATTCACTTTTTAACCTGTTCCTTAAAACACTAGTGCTTAGAAATTCTACTGGAGGCAGAAGCAGTCAAGGGAAGCTTAGGGTTAGGGTTAGGGTTAGGGTGAGGGTTAGGGTACGGGTTAGGCTACGGGTTCGGTGAGGGTTTTGGGTACGGTGTAGGGTATGGGTTAGCATTAGGGTTAAGGTTAGTGTTACTCTTAGGGCTCGGTTTTGGGTACGGGTTAGGATTAGGATACGCCTTAGGGTTAGGGTAGGGGTTAGGGTTAGGGTACGCGTTAGGTTTAGGGTAGTTATTAAACCTATCCCACTCTCTAGATACCCCTTACCACGTAAAGGAATATAATTTGGGGGTCCAACCAAGGAGAAGAGTTTAGAAACTAGGATAAGATACGGAACACACCCATTATCAAGAAATCACATTAGTATTCTCTTTTTAACCTGTTCCTTAAAACACTAGTGCTTAGGAAATCTATTGGAGGCAGAAGCAGTCAAGGGTAGCTTGGGGTTAGGGTTAGGGTTAGGTTGAGGGTTAGGGTTCGGCTTAGGGTACGGATTCGGGGCGGGTTTCGGGTACGGCGTAGGGTATGGGTTAGCGTTAGGGTTAGGGTTAGTGTTACTGTTAGGGCTCGGTTTTGGGTACGGGTTAGGATTAGGGTACGCGTTAGGGTTAGGGTAGGGGTTAGGGTTAGGGTACGCGTTAGGGTTAGGGTAGTTATTAAACCTATCCCACTCTCTAGATACCCCTTAGCACGTAAAGGAATATTATTTGGGGGTCCAGCCATGGAGAAGAGTTTAGACACTAGGATAAGATAAGGAACACAGCCATTATCAAGAAATCACATTAGGATTCTCTTTTTAACCTGTTCCTTAAAACACTAGTGCTTAGGAAATCTATTGGAGACAGAAGCAGTCAAGGGTAGCTTAGGGTTAGGGTTAGGGTTAGGGTGAGGGTTAGGGTACGGCTTAGGGTACGGGTTCGGAGAGGGTTTCGGGTACGGCGTAGGGTATGGGTTACGGTTAGGGTTTCGGTGTTAGGGTTAGGGCTCGGTTTAGGGTAAGGGTTAGGATTAGGGTACGTGTTAGGGTTAGGGTAGGTGTTAGAGTTAGGGTACGCGTTAGGGTTAGGGTAGTTATTAAAGCTATTCCACTCTCTAGATACCCCTTAGCATGTAAAGGAATATAATTTGGGGGTCCAGCCAAGGAGAAGAGTTTAGAAACTAGGATAAGATACGGAACACACCCATTATCAGGAAATCACATTAGGATTCTCTTTTTAACCTGTTCCTTGAAACACTAGTGCTTAGGAAATCTATTGGAGGCAGAAGCAGTCAAGGGTTGCTTAGGGTTAGGGTTAGGGTGAGGGTGAGGGTTAGGGTACGGCTTAGGGTACGGGTTCGGGGAGGGGTTCGGGTACGGCATAGGGTATGGGTTAGGGTTAGGGTTAGGGTTAGTGTTAGGGTTAGGGCTCTGTTTAGGGAACGGGTTAGGATTAGGGTACACGTTAGGGGTAGGGTAGGGGTTAGGGTTAGGGTACGCGTTAGGGTTATGGTAGTTATTAAACCTATCTCACTCTCTAGATACCCCTTGGCACGTAAAGGAATGTAATTTGGGGGTCCAGCCAAGGAGAAGGGTTTTAAAACTAGGATAAGATACGGAACACACCCATTATCAATAAATCACATTAGGATTCTCTTTTTACCCTGTTCCTTAAAACACTACTGCTTAGGAAATCTATTGGAGGCAGAAGCAGTCAAGGGTAGCTTAGGGTTAGGGTTAGTGTTAGGGTGAGGGTTAGGGTACGGCTCAGGGTATGGGTTCGGGTAGGGTTTCGGGTACGGCGTAGGGTATGGGTTAGCGTTAGTGTTAAGGTTAGTGTTACTCTTAGGGCTCGGTTTTAGGTACGGCTTAGGATTAGGGAACGCGTTAGGGTTAGCGTAGGGGTTAGGGTTAGGGTACGCATTAGGGTTAGGGTAGTTATTAAACCTATCCCTCTCTCTAGATACCCCTTAGCACTTAAAGGAATATAATTTGCGGGTCCAGCCATGGAGAAGAGTTTAGACACTAGGATAAGATAAGGAACACCCCCATTATCAAGAAATCACATTAGGATTCTCTTTTTAACCTGTTCCTTAAAACACTAGTGCTTAGGAAATCTATTGGAGGCAGAAGCAGTCAAGGGTAGCTTAGTGTTAGGGTTAGGGTTAGGGTGAGGGTTAGGGTACGGCTTAGGGTACGGGTTCGGGGAGGGGTTCGGGTACGGCGTAGGGTATGGGTTAGGGTTAGGGTTAGTGTTAGGGTTAGGGCTCGGTTTAGGGTACGGGTTAGGATTAGGTTACGCGTTAGTTTTAGGGTAGGGGTTAGGGTTAGGATACGCGTTAGGGTTAGGGTAGTTATTAAACCTATCCCACTCTCTAGATACCCCTTATCACTTAAAGGAATATAATTTGCGGGTCCAGCCATGGAGAAGAGTTTAGACACTAGGATAAGATAAGGAACACACCCATTTTCAAGAAATCACACTAGGATTCTCTTTTTAAACTGTTCCTTAAAACACAAGTGCTTAGGAAATCTATTGGAGGCAGAAGCAGTCAAGGGTAGCTTAGGGATAGGGTTAGGGTTAGGGTGAGGGTGAAGGTTAGGGTACGGGTTAGGGTACGAGTTCGGGGAGGGGTTCGGGTACGGCGTAGGGTATGGGTTAGAGTTACGGTTATGGTTAGTGTTAGGGTTAGGGCTCGGTTTAGGTTACGGGTTAAGTTAGGGTACGCATTAGGGTTAGGGTAGAGGTTAGGGTTAGGGTACGCGTTAGGGATAGGGTACTTATTAAACCTATCCCACTCTCTAGATACCCCTTAGCACTTAAAGCTATATAATTTGCGGGTCCAGCCATGGAGAAGAGTTTAGACACTAGGATAAGATAAGGAACACACCCATTATCAAGAAATCACATTAGGATTCTCTTTTTAACCTGTTCCTTAAAACACTAGTGCTTAGGAAATCTATTGGAGGCAGAAGCAGTCAAGGGTAGCTTAGGGTTAGGGTGAGGTTTACGGTACGGGTTCGGGGAGGGGTTCGGGTAAGGCATAGTGTATGGGTTAGTGTTAGGGTTATGGTTAATGTTAGGGCTCGGATTAGGGTACGGGTTAGGATTAGGGTACGCATTAGGGTTAGGGTAGGGGTTAAGGTTAGGGTACGCGTTAGGGTTAGGGTAGTTATTAAACCTATCCCACTCTCTAGATACACCTTAGCACGTAAAGGAATATAATTTGGGGATCCAGCCAAGTAGAAGAGTTGAGAAACTAGGATAAGACACGGAAAACACCCATTATCAAGAAATCACATTAGGATTCTCTTTTTAACCTGTTCCTTAAAACACTAGTTCGTAGGAAATCTATTGGAGGCAGAAGCAGTCAAAGGTAGCTTAGGGTTAGCGTTAGGGTGAGGGTTAGGGTACGGCTTAGGGTTCGGTTTCGGGGAGGGTTTCGGGTACGGCGTAGGGTGTGGGTTAGCGTTAGTGTTAGGGTTAGTGTTACTGTTAGGGCTCGATTTAGGGCACGGGTTAGGATTAGAGTACGCGTTAGGGTTACGGAAGGGGTTAGGTTTAGGGTACGCGTTAGGGTTAGGGTAGTTTTTAAATCTATCCCACTCTCTAGATACCCCTTAGCACGTAAAGGAATATTATTTGGGGGTCCAGCCATAGAGAAGAGTTTAGACACTAGGATAAGATAAGGAACACACACATTATCAAGAAATCACATTAGGATTCTCTTTTTAACCTGTTCCTTAAAACACTAGTGCTTAGGAAATCTATTGGAGGCAGAAGCAGTCAAGGGTAGCTTAGGGTTAGGGTTAGGGTTAGGGTGAGGGTTAGGGTACGGCTTAGCGTACGGGTTCGGGGAGGGTTTTGGTTACGGCGTAGGTATGGGGTAGCGTTAGAGTTAGGCTTAGTGTTAGTGTTAGGGCTCGGTTTAGGGTATGGGTTAGGATTAGGGTACGCGTTAGGGTTAGGGTAGGGGTTAGGGTTAGGGTACGGGTTAGGGTTAGGTTAGTTATTATACCTATCACACTGTCTAGATTCCCCTTAGAATGTAAAGGGATATTTTTTCGGGGTCCAGCCATGGAGAAGAGTTTAGACACTAGGATCAGATAAGGAACACACCCATTATTAAGAAATCACATTAGGATCCTCTTTTTAAATGGTTCCATAAAACACTAGTGCTTAGGAAATCTATTGGAGGCAGAAGCAGTCAAGGGTAGCTTAGGGTTAGGGTTAGGGTGAGGGTGAGGGTTAGGGTACGGCTTAGGGTACGGGTTCGGGGAGGGGTTCGGGTACGGCATAGGGTATGGGTTAGGGTTAGGGTTAGGGTTAGTGTTAGGGTTAGGGCTCTGTTTAGGGAACGGGTTAGGATTAGGGTACACGTTAGGGGTAGGGTAGGGGTTAGGGTTAGGGTATGCGTTAGGGTTATGGTAGTTATTAAACCTATCCCACTCTCTAGATACCCCTTGGCACGTAAAGGAATATAATTTGGGGGTCCAGCCAAGGAGAAGGGTTTTGAAACTAGGATAAGATACGGAACACACCCATTATCAAGAAATCACATTAGGATTCTCTTTTTACCCTGTTCCTTAAATCACTACTGCTTAGGAAATCTATTGGAGGCAGAAGCAGTCAAGGGTAGCTTAGGGTTAGGGTTAGTGTTAGGGTGAGGGTTAGGGTACGGCTCAGGGTATGGGTTCGGGTAGGGTTTCGGGTACGGCGTAGGGTATGGGTTAGCGTTAGGGTTAAGGTTAGTGTTACTATTAGGGCTCGGTTTTGGGTACGGGTTAGGATTATGGTACGCGTTAGGGTTAGCGTAGGGGTTAGGGTTAGGGTACGCATTAGGGTTAGGGTAGTTATTAAACCTAACCCACTCTCTAGATACCCCTTAGCACTTAAAGGAATATAATTTGCGGGTCCAGCCATGGAGAAGAGTTTAGACACTAGTATAAGATAAGGAACACCCCCATTATCAAGAAATCACAGTAGGATTCTCTTTTTAACCTGTTCCTTAAAACACTAGTGCTTAGGAAATCTATTGGAGGCAGAAGCAGTCAAGGGTAGCTTAGTGTTAGGGTTAGGGTTAGGGTGAGGGTTAGGGTACGGCTTAGGGTACGGGTTCGGGGAGGGGTTCGGGTACGGCGTAGGGTATGGGTTAGGGTTAGGGTTAGGGTTAGTGTTAGGGTTAGGGCTCGGTTTAGGGTACGGGTTAGGATTAGGTTACGCGTTAGGGTTAGGGTAGGTGTTAGGGCTAGGGTTAGGGTAGTTATTAAACCTATCCCACTCTCTAGATACCCCTTACACGTAAAGGCATATTATTTGGGGGTCCAGCCATGGAGAAGAGTTTAGACACTAGGATAAGATAAGGAACACACCCATTATCAAGAAATCACATTAGGATTCTCTTTTTAACCTGTTCCTTCAAACACTAGTGCTTAGGAAATCTATTGGAGGCAGAAGCAGTCAAGGGTAGCTTAGGGTTAGGGTTAGGGTGAGGGTGAGGTTTAGGGTACGGGTTAGGGTACGGGTTCGGGGAGCGGTTCGCGTAAGGCGTAGGGTATGGGTTAGGGTTAGTGTTAGCGTTAGTGTTAGGGTTAGGGCTCGGTTTAGGGTACGGGTTAGGATTAGGGTATGGTTTAGGGTTAGGGTAGGGGTTAGGGTTAGGGTTAGGGTAGTTATTAAACCTATCCCACTCTCTAGATACCCCTTAGCACGTAAAGGAATATTATTTAGGTGTCCAGCCATGGAGAAAAGTTTAGACACTAGGATAAGATAAGGAACACACCCATTATCAAGAAATCACATTAGGATTCTCTTTTTAACCTGTTCCTTAAAACACTAGTGCTTAGGAAATCTATTGGAGGCAGAAGCAGTCAAGGGTAGCTTAGGGTTAGAGTGAGGGTGAGGGTTAGATTACGGCTTACGGTACGGGTTCGGGGAGTGTTACGGGTACGGCGTAGGGTATGGGTTAGGGTTAGGGTTAGGGTTAGTGTTAGGGTTAGGGCTCGGTTTGGGGTACGGGGTAGGATTAGCGTACGCGTTAGGGTTAGGCTAGGGGTTAGGGTTAGGGTAAAGTTAGGGTTAGGGTAGTTATTAAACCTATCCCACTCTCTAGATACCCCTTAGCACGTAAAGGAATATAATTTGGAGGTCCAGCCATGGAGAACAGTTTAGACACTAGGATAAGATAAGGAACACACCCATTATCAAGAAATCACATTAGGATTCTCTTTTTAACCTGTTCCTTAAAACACTAGTGCTTAGGAAATCTATTGGAGGCAGAACCAGTCAAGGTTAGCTTAGGGTTAGGGTTAGGGTGAGGGTGAGGTTTAGGGTACGGCTTATGGTACGAGTTAGGGGAGGGGTTCGTGTACGGCATAGAGTATGGGATAGAGTTAGGGTTAGGGTTAGTGTTAGGGTTAAGGCTCGGTTTAGGGTACGGGTTAGGATTAGGGTACGCGTTAGGGTTAGGGTAGGGGTTAGGGTTAGGGTACGGGTTAGGGTTAGGGTAGTTATTATACCTATCCCACTGTCTAGATACCCCTTAGCACGTAAAGGGATATTATTTCGGGGTCCAGCCATGGAGAAGAGTTTAGACACTAGGATCAGATAAGGAACACACCCATTATTAAGAAATCACATTAGGATCCTCTTTTTAACCTGTTCCTTAAAACACTAGTGCTTAGGAAATCTACTGGAGGCAGAAGCAGTCAAGGGCAGCTTAGGGTTGGGGTTAGGGTGAGGGTGAGGGTTATGGTACAGCTTATGGTACAGGTTCGGGGAGGGGTTCGGGTACGGCATAGGGTATGGGTTAGGGTTAGGGTTAGTGTTAGGGTTAGGGCTCGGTTTAGGGTACGGGTTAGGATTAGGGTACGCGTTAGGGTTAGGGTAGGGGTTAGGGTTAGGGTTCGCGTTAGGGTTAGGGTAGTTATTAAACCTATCCCACTCTCTAGATACCACTTAGCACGTAAAGGAATATTATTTGTGGGTCCAGCCCTGGAAAAGAGTTTAGACACTAGGATAAGATAAGGAAAACACCCATTATCAAGAAATCACATTAGGATTCTCTTTTTAACCTTTTCCTTAAAACACTAGTGGTTAGGAAATCTATTGGAGGCAGAAGCAGTCAAGGGTAGCTTAGGGTTAGGGTGAGGGTGAGGGTGATGGTTAGGGTACGGGTTTGGGTCGGGGTTCGGGTACACCCTAGGGTATGTGTTAGGGTTAGGGTTAGGGTTAGTGTTAGGGTTAGGGCTCGGTTTAGGGTACGGTTTAGGATTACGGTACGCATTAGGGTTAGGGTAGGGGTTACGGTTAGGGTATGCGTTAGGGTTAGGGTAGTTATTAAACCTATCCCACTCTCTAGATACCCCTTAGCACGTAAAGTAATATTTTTGGGGGTCCAGCCATGGAGAAGAGTTTAGACACTAGGATAAGATAAGGAACACACCCATTATCAAGAAATCACATTAGGATTCTCTTTTGAACATGTTCCTTAAAACACTCGTGCTTAGGAAATCTATTGGAGGCAGAAGCAGTCAAGGGTAGCTTAGGGTTAGGGTTAGGGTTAGGGTGAGGGTTAGGGTTAGGGTTAGGGTTAGGGTTAGGGTTAGGGTGAGGGTTAGGGTTAGGGTTAGGGTTAGGGTACGCGTTAGGGTTAGGGTAGTTATTAAACCTATCCCACTCTCTAGACACCCCTTAGCACATAAAGGAATATTATTTGCGGGTCCAGCCATGGAGAAAAGTTTAGACACTAGGATAAGATAAGGAACACACCCATTATCAAGAAATCACATTAGGATTCTCTTTTTAACCTGTTCCTTAAAACACTACTGCTTAGGAAATCTATTGGAGGCAGAAGCAGTCAAGGGTAGCTTAGTGTTAGGGTTAGGGTTAGGCTGAGGGTTAGGGTACGGGTATGGGGAGGGGTTCGGGTACGGCGTAGGGTATGTGTTAGTGTTAGGGTTATGGTTAGTGTTAGGGTTAGGGCTCGGTTTAGGTTACGGGTTAGGATTAGGGTACGCATTAGGGTTAGGGTAGGGGTTAGGGTAAGGGTACGCGTTAGGGTTACCGTAGTTATTAAACCTATCCCACTCTCTAGATACCCCTTAGCACGTAAAGGAATATAATTTGGGGTTCCAGCCAAGGAGAAGAGTTTAGAAACTAGGATAAGATACGGAACACACCCATTATGAAGAAATCACATTAAGATTCTCTTTTTAACATGTTCCTTAAAACACTAGTGCTTAGGAAATCTATTGGAGGCAGAAGTAGTCAAGGGTAGCTTCGGTTTAGGGTAAGGGTTAGGGTGAGGGTTAGGGTACGGCTTAGGGTACTGGTTCGGTGAGGGTTTCGGGTACGGCGTAGGGTATGGGTTAGGGTTAGGGTTAGGGTTAGTGTTAGTGTTAGGGCTCGGTTTAGTGTACGGGGTAGGATTAGGGTACGCGTTAGGGTTAGGGTAGGGGTTAGGGTTAGGGTACGCGTTAGGGTTAGGGTAGTTATTAAACCTATCCCACTCTCTAGATACCCCTGAGCACGTAAAGGAATCTTATTTGGGGGTCGAGGCATGGAGAAGAGTTTAGACACTACGATAAGATAAGGAACACACCCATTATCAAGAAATCACATTAGGATTCTCTTTTTAACCTGTTCCTTAAAACACTAGTGCTTAGGAAATCTATTGGAGGCAGAAGCAGTCAAGGGTAGCTTTGGGTTAGGGTTAGGTTTGGGGTTAGTGTTAGGGTTAGGGCTCGGTTTAGGGTATGGGTTACGATTAGGGTATGCGTTAGGGTTAGGGTAGGGGTTAGGGTTAGGGTATGCGTTAGGGTTAGGGTAGTTATTAAACCTATCCCACTCTCTAGATACCCCTTAGCACGTAAAGGAATATTATTTGGGGGTTCCAGCCATTGAGAAGAGTTTAGACACTACGATAAGATAAGGAACACACCCATTATCAAGAAATCACATTAGGATTCTCTTTTTAACCTGTTCCTTAAAACACTAGTGCTTAGGAAATCTATTGGAGGCAGAAGCAGTCAAGGGTAGCTTAGGGTTAGGGTTAGGGTGAGGGTTAGGGTATGGGTTAGGGTACGGGTTCGGGGAGGGATTCGGGTACGGCGTAGGGTATGGGTTAGGGTTAGGGTTAGGGTTAGTGTTAGGTTAGGGCTCGGTTTAGGGTACGGGTTACGATTAGGGTACGCATTAGTGTTAGGGTAGGGGTTAGGTTTAGGTTATGCGTTAGGGTTAGGGTAGTTATTAAACCTATCCCACACTCTAGATACCCCTTAGCACGTAAAGGAATATTATTTGCGGGTCCAGCCATGGAGAAGAGTTTAGACACTAGGATAAGATAAGGAACACACCCATTATCAGGAAATCACATTAGGATTCTCTTTTTAACCTGTTCCTTAAAACACTAGTGCTTAGGAAATCTATTGGAGGCAGAAGCAGTCAAGGGTAGCTTAGGGTTAGGGTTAGGGTTAGGTTGAGGATTAGGGTACGGCATAGGGTACGGTTTCGGGGAGGGGTTCGAGTACGGTGTAGGGTATGGGTTAGGGTTAGGGTTAGGGTTAGGGTTAGGGTTAGGGCTCGGTGTAGGGTACGGGTTATGGCTAGGGTAGGGGTTAGGGTTAGGGTACGCGTTAGGGTTAGGGTAGTTATTAAACCTATCCCACTCTCTAGATACCCCTTATCACGTAAAGGAATATTATTTGGGTTCCAGCCATGGAGAAGAGTTTAGACACTACGATAAGATAAGGAACACACCCATTATGAAGAAATCACATTAGGATTCTCTTTTTAACCTGTTCCTTAAAACACTAGTGCTTAGGAAATCTATTGGAGCAGAAGCAGTCAAGGGTAGCTTAGGGTTAGGGTTAGGGTTAGGGTGAGGGTTAGGGTACGGCTTAGGCTACGGGTTCGGAGAGGGTTTCGGGTACGGCGTAGGGTATGGGTTAGCGTTAGGGTTAAGGTTAGTGTTACTCTTACGGCTCGGTTTTGGGTACGGGTTAGGATTAAGGTACGCGTTAGGGTTAGGGTAGGGGTTAGGGTTAGGGTACGCATTAGGGTTAGGGTAGTTATTAAACCTATCCCACTCTCTAATTATCCCTTAGCACGTAAAGGAATATTATTTGGGGGTCCAGCCATGGAGAAGAGTTTAGACACTATGATAAGAGAAGGAATACACCCATTATGAAGAAATCGCATTAGGATTCTCTTTTTAACCTGTTCCTTAAAACACTAGTGCTTAGGAAATCTATTGGAGGCAGAAGCAGTCAAGGGTAGCTTAGGGTTAGGGTTAGGGTGAGGGTGAGGGTTAGGGTACGGGTGAGGGTACGGGTTAGGGTACGGGTTAGGGTACGGGTTCGGGGAGGGGTTCGGGTACGGCGTAGGGTATGGGTTATGGTTAGGGTTATGGTTAGTATTAGGTTTAGGGCTCGGTTTAGGGTACGGGTTAGGATTACGGTACGAGTTAAGGTTAGGGTAGGGGTTAGGGTTAGGGTACGCGTTAGGGTTAGGGTAGTTATTAAACCTATCCCACTCTCTAGGTACCCCTTAGCACGTAAAGGAATATAATTTTGGGGTACAGCCAAGCAGAACAGTTTAGAAACTAGGATAAGATACGGAACACACCTATTATCAAGAAATCACATTAGGATTCTCTTTTTAAACTGTTCCTTAAAACACTAGTGCTTAGGAAATCTATTGGAGGCAGAAGCAGTCAAGGGTAGCTTAGGGTTAGGGTTAGGGTTAGGGGGAGGGTTAGGGTACGGCTTAGGGTACGGGTTCGGGGAGGGGTTCTGGTACGGCGTAGAGTATGGGATAGGGTTAGGGTTAGGGTTAGTGTTAGGGTTAAGGCTCGGTTTAGGGTACGGGTTAGGTTTAGGGTACGCGTTAGGTTTAGGGTAAGGGTTAGGGTTAGGGTACGCATTAGGGTTAGGGTAGTTATTAAACCTATCCCACTCTCTAGATACCCCTTAGCACGTAAAGGAATATTATTTGGGGGTCCAGCCATGGAGAAGAGTTTAGACACTAGGATAAGATAAGGAACACACCCATTATCAAGAAATCAAATTAGGATTCTCTTTTAACCTGTTCCTTAAAACACTAGTGTTTAAGAAATCTATTGGAGCCAGAAGCAGTCCATGGTAGCTTAGAGTTAGGGTTAGGGTTAGGGTGAGGGTTAGGGTACGGCTCAGCGTACGGGTTCGGGGAGGGTTTTGGGTACGGCGTAGGTATGGGTTAGCGTTAGAGTTAGGCTTAGTGTTAGTGTTAGGGCTCGGTTTAGGGTATGGGTTAGGATTAGGGTACGCGTTAGGGTTAGGGTACGCGTTAGGGTTAGGGTAGTTATTATACCTATCCCACTGTCTAGATACCCCTTAGCACGTAAAGGGATATTATTTCGGGGTCCTGCCATGGAGAAGAGTTTAGACTCTAGGATCAGATAAGGAACACACCCATTATTAAGAAATCACATTAGGATCCTCTTTTTAACCTGTTCCTTAAAACACTAGTGCTTAGGAAATCTATTGGAGGCAGAAGCAGTCAAGGGTAGCTTAGGGTTAGGGTTAGGGTGAGGGTGAGGGTTAGGGTACGGCTTAGGGTACGGGTTCGGGGAGGGGTTCGGGTACGGCATAGGGTATGGGTTAGGGTTAGGGTTAGGGTTAGTGTTAGGGTTAGGGCTCTGTTTAGGGAACGGGTTAGGATTAGGGTACACGTTAGGGGTAGGGTAGGGGTTAGGGTTAGGGTATGCGTTAGGGTTATGGTAGTTATTAAACCTATCCCACTCTCTAGATACCCCTTGGCACGTAAAGGAATATAATTTGGGGGTCCAGCCAAGGAGAAGGGTTTTGAAACTAGGATAAGATACGGAACACACCCATTATCAAGAAATCACATTAGGATTCTCTTTTTACCCTGTTCCTTAAATCACTACTGCTTAGGAAATCTATTGGAGGCAGAAGCAGTCAAGGGTAGCTTAGGGTTAGGGTTAGTGTTAGGGTGAGGGTTAGGGTACGGCTCAGGGTATGGGTTCGGGTAGGGTTTCGGGTACGGCGTAGGGTATGGGTTAGCGTTAGGGTTAAGGTTAGTGTTACTATTAGGGCTCGGTTTTGGGTACGGGTTAGGATTATGGTACGCGTTAGGGTTAGCGTAGGGGTTAGGGTTAGGGTACGCATTAGGGTTAGGGTAGTTATTAAACCTAACCCACTCTCTAGATACCCCTTAACACTTAAAGGAATATAATTTGCGGGTCCAGCCATGGAGAAGAGTTTAGACACTAGTATAAGATAAGGAACACCCCCATTATCAAGAAATCACAGTAGGATTCTCTTTTTAACCTGTTCCTTAAAACACTAGTGCTTAGGAAATCTATTGGAGGCAGAAGCAGTCAAGGGTAGCTTAGTGTTAGGGTTAGGGTTAGGGTGAGGGTTAGGGTACGGCTTAGGGTACGGGTTCGGGGAGGGGTTCGGGTACGGCGTAGGGTATGGGTTAGGGTTAGGGTTAGGGTTAGTGTTAGGGTTAGGGCTCGGTTTAGGGTACGGGTTAGGATTAGGTTACGCGTTAGGGTTAGGGTAGGTGTTAGGGCTAGGGTTAGGGTAGTTATTAAACCTATCCCACTCTCTAGATACCCCTTACACGTAAAGGCATATTATTTGGGGGTCCAGCCATGGAGAAGAGTTTAGACACTAGGATAAGATAAGGAACACACCCATTATCAAGAAATCACATTAGGATTCTCTTTTTAACCTGTTCCTTCAAACACTAGTGCTTAGGAAATCTATTGGAGGCAGAAGCAGTCAAGGGTAGCTTAGGGTTAGGGTTAGGGTGAGGGTGAGGTTTAGGGTACGGGTTAGGGTACGGGTTCGGGGAGCGGTTCGCGTAAGGCGTAGGGTATGGGTTAGGGTTAGTGTTAGCGTTAGTGTTAGGGTTAGGGCTCGGTTTAGGGTACGGGTTAGGATTAGGGTATGGTTTAGGGTTAGGGTAGGGGTTAGGGTTAGGGTTAGGGTAGTTATTAAACCTATCCCACTCTCTAGATACCCCTTAGCACGTAAAGGAATATTATTTAGGTGTCCAGCCATGGAGAAAAGTTTAGACACTAGGATAAGATAAGGAACACACCCATTATCAAGAAATCACATTAGGATTCTCTTTTTAACCTGTTCCTTAAAACACTAGTGCTTAGGAAATCTATTGGAGGCAGAAGCAGTCAAGGGTAGCTTAGGGTTAGAGTGAGGGTGAGGGTTAGATTACGGCTTACGGTACGGGTTCGGGGAGTGTTACGGGTACAGCGTAGGGTATGGGTTAGGGTTAGGGTTAGGGTTAGTGTTAGGGTTAGGGCTCGGTTTGGGGTACGGGGTAGGATTAGCGTACGCGTTAGGGTTAGGCTAGGGGTTAGGGTTAGGGTAAAGTTAGGGTTAGGGTAGTTATTAAACCTATCCCACTCTCTAGATACCCCTTAGCACGTAAAGGAATATAATTTGGAGGTCCAGCCATGGAGAACAGTTTAGACACTAGGATAAGATAAGGAACACACCCATTATCAAGAAATCACATTAGGATTCTCTTTTTAACCTGTTCCTTAAAACACTAGTGCTTAGGAAATCTATTGGAGGCAGAAGCAGTCAAGGTTAGCTTAGGGTTAGGGTTAGGGTGAGGGTGAGGTTTAGGGTACGGCTTATGGTACGAGTTAGGGGAGGGGTTCGTGTACGGCATAGAGTATGGGATAGGGTTAGGGTTAGGGTTAGTGTTAGGGTTAAGGCTAGGTTTAGGGTTAGGGTTAGGGTTAGGGTTAGGGCTCGGTTTAGGGTACGGGTTAGGATTAGGGTATGCGTTAGGGTTACGGTAGGGGTTAGGGTTAGGGTTCGCGTTAGGGTTAGGGTAGTTATTAAACCTATCCCACTCTCTAGATACCACTTAGCACGTAAAGGAATATTATTTGTGGGTCCAGCCCTGGAGAAGAGTTTAGACACTAGGATAAGATAAGGAAAACACCCATTATCAAGAAATCACATTAGGATTCTCTTTTTAACCTGTTCCTTAAAACACTAGTGCTTAGGAAATCTATTGGAGGCAGAAGCAGTCAAGGGTAGCTTAGGGTTAGGGTTAGGGTGAGGGTGATGGTTAGGGTACGGGTTTAGGTCGGGGTTCGGGTACACCCTAGGGTATGTGTTAGGGTTAGGGTTAGGGTTAGTGTTAGGGTTAGGGCTTGGTTTAGGGTACGGTTTAGGATTAGGGTACGCATTAGGGGTAGGGTAGGGGTTACGGTTAGGGTATGCGTTAGGGTTAGGGTAGTTATTAAACCTATACCACTCTCTAGATACCCCTTAGCACGTAAAGTAATATTTTTGGGGGTCCAGCCATGGAGAAGAGTTTAGACACTAGGATAAGATAAGGAACACACCCATTATCAAGAAATCACATTAGGATTCTCTTTTTAACATGTTCCTTAAAACACTCGTGCTTAGGAAATCTATTGGAGGCAGAAGCAGTCAAGGGTAGCTTAGGGTTAGGGTTAGGGTTAGGGTGAGGGTTAGGGTTAGGGTTAGGGTTAGGGTTAGGGTTAGGGTTAGGGTTAGGGTGAGGGTTAGGGTTAGGGTTAGGGATAGGGTACGCGTTAGGGTTAGGGTAGTTATTAAACCTATCCCACTCTCTAGACACCCCTTAGCACATAAAGGAATATTATTTGCGGGTCCAGCCATGGAGAAAAGTTTAGACACTAGGATAAGATAAGGAACACACCCATTATCAAGAAATCACATTAGGATTCTCTTTTTCACCTGTTCCTTAAAACACTAGTGCTTAGGAAATCTATTGGAGGCAGAAGCAGTCAAGGGTAGCTTAGGGTTAGGGTTAGGGTGAGGGTGAGGGTTAGGGTACGGGTTAGGGTACGGGTTCGGGGAGGGGTTCGGGTACGGCGTAGGGTATGGGTTATGGTTAGGGTTATGGTTAGTATTAGGTTTAGGGCTCGGTTTAGGGTACGGGTTAGGATTACGGTACGAGTTAAGGTTAGGGTAGGGGTTAGGGTTAGGGTACGCGTTAGGGTTAGGGTAGTTATTAAACCTATCCCACTCTCCAGGTACCCCTTAGCACGTAAAGGAATATAATTTGGGGGTACAGCCAAGCAGAACAGTTTAGAAACTAGGATAAGATACGGAACACACCTATTATCAAGAAATCACATTAGGATTCGCTTTTTAAACTGTTCCTTAAAACACTAGTGCTTAGGAAATCTATTGGAGGCAGAAGCAGTCAAGGGTAGCTTAGGGTTAGGGTTAGGGTTAGGGGGAGGGTTAGGGTACGGCTTAGGGTACGGGTTCGGGGAGGGGTTCTGGTCCGGCGTAGAGTATGGGATAGGGTTAGGGTTAAGGTTAGTGTTAGGGTTAAGGCTCGGTTTAGGGTACGTGTTAGGTTTAGGGTACGCGTTAGGTTTAGGGTAAGGGTTAGGGTTAGGGTACGCATTAGGGTTAGGGTAGTTATTAAACCTATCCCACTCTCTAGATACCCCTTAGCACGTAAAGGAATATTATTTGTGGGTCCAGCCATGGAGAAGAGTTTAGACACTAGGATAAGATAAGGAACACACCCATTATCAAGAAATCAAATTAGGATTCTCTTTTTAACCTGTTCCTTAAAACACTAGTGTTTAAGAAATCTATTGGAGCCAGAAGCAGTCAAGGGTAGCTTAGGGTTCGGGTTAGGGTTAGGGTGAGGGTTAGGGTACGGCTTAGCGTACGGGTTCGGGGAGGGTTTTGGGTACGGCGTAGGTATGGGTTAGCGTTAGAGTTAGGCTTAGTGTTAGTGTTAGGGCTCGGTTTAGGGTATGGGTTAGGATTAGGGTACGCGTTAGGGTTAGGGTAGGGGTTAGGGTTAGGGTACCCGTTAGGGTTAGGGTAGTTATTAAACCTATCCCACTCTCTAGATACCCCTTAGCACGTAAAGGAATATAATTTGGGGGTCCAGCCAAGGAGAAGGGTTTAGAAACTAGGATAAGAAACGGAACACACCCATTATCAAGAAATCACATTAGGATTCTCTTTTTACCCTGTTCCTTCAAACACTACTGCTTAGGAAATCTATTGGAGGCAGAAGCAGTCAAGGGTAGCTTAGGGTTAGGGTTAGGGTTAGGGTGAGGGTTAGTGTACGGCTTAGGGTATGGGTTCGGGTAGGGTTTCGGGTACGGCGTAGGGTATGGTTTAGCGTTAGGGTTAAGGTTAGTGTTACACTTAGGGCTCGGTTTTGGATAAGGGTTAGGATTAGGGTACGCGTTAGGGTTAGGGTAGGGGTTAGGGTTAGGGTACGCGTTAGGGTTAGTGTAGTTATTAAACCTATCCCACTCTCTAGATACCCCTTAGCACGTGAAGGAATATTATTTGGGGGTCCAGCCATTGAGAAGAGTTTAGACACTAGGATAAGATAAGGAACACACCCATTATCAAGAAATCACATTAGGATTCTCTTTTTAACCTGTTCCTTAAAACACTACTGCTTAGGAAATCTATTGGAGGCAGAAGCAGTCAAGGGTAGCTTAGGGTTAGGGTTAGGGTTAGGTTGAGGATTAGGGTACGGCATAGGGTACGGTTTCGGGGAGGGGTCCGAGTACGGCGTAGGGTATGGGTTAGGGTTAGGGTTAGGGTTAGTGTTAGGGTTAGGGCTCGGTGTAGGGTACGGGTTAGAATTAGGGTAGGGGTTATGGCTAGGTTAGGGGTTAGGGTTAGGGTACGCGTTAGGGTTAGGGTAGGGGTTAGGGTTAGGGTACGCATTAGGGTTAGGGTAGTTATTAAACCTATCCCACTCTCTAGATATCCTTTAGCACGTAAAGGAATATTATTTGGGGGTCCAGCCATGGAGAAGAGTTTAGACACTATGATAAGAGAAGGAATACACCCATTATGAAGAAATCGCATTAGGATTCTCTTTTTAACCTGTTCCTTAAAACACTAGTGCTTAGGAAATCTATTGGAGGCAGAAGCAGTCAAGGGTAGCTTAGGGTTAGGGTTAGGTTTAGGGTGAGGGTTAGGGTACGGCTTAGGGTACGGGTTGGCGGAGGGGTTCGGGTACGGCGTAGGGTATGGGCTAGGGTTAGGGTTAGGGTTAGTCTTAGCGTTAGGGCTCGGTTTAGGGTACGGGTTAGGATTAGGGTATGCGTTAGCTTAGGGTAGGTGTTAGGGTTAGGGTATGCGTTGGTGTTAGGGTAGTTATTAAACCTATCCCACTCTCTAGACACAACTTAGCACGTAAAGGAATATTATTTAGGGGTCCAGCCATGGAGAAGTGTTTAGACACTAGGATAAGATAAGGAACACACCCATTATCAAGAAATCACATTACGATTCTCTTTTTACACTGTTCCTTAAAGCACTAGTGCTTAGGAAATCTGTTTGAGGCAGAAGCAGTCAAGGGTATCTTAGGGTTAGGGTTAGGGTTAGGGTGAGGGTTAGGGTACGGCTTAGGGTGTGGATTCGGGGAGGGGTTCGGGTACGGCGTAGGGTATGGGTTAGGGTTAGGGTTAGGGTTAGTGTTAGGGTTAGGGTTCGGTTTAGAATACGGGTTAGGATTAGGGTACGCTTTAGGGTTATGGTAGGTGTTAGGGTTAGGTTACGCGTGAGGATTAGGGTAGTTATTAAACCTAACCCACTCTCTAGATACCCCTTAGCATGTAAAGGAGTATTATTTGGGGCTCCCGCCATGGAGAAGAGTTTAGACACTAGGATAAGATAAGGAACACACCCATTATCAAGAAATCACATTAGGATTCACTTTTTCACCTGTTCCTTAAAACACTAGTGCTTAGGAAATCTTTTGGAGGTAGAAGCAGTCAAGGGTAGTTTAGGGTTAGGGTTAGGACTATGGTGAGGGTTAGGATACGGCTTAGGGTACAGGTTCGGGGAGGGGTTCGGGTATGGCGTAGGTTATGGCTTAGGTTTAGGGTTAGCGTAGGTGTTCGGTTAGGGCTCGGTTTAGGGTACGGGTTAGGATTTGTGTACACGCTAGGTTTAGGGAAGGGGTTAGGGTTAGGGTACACGTTAGGGTTAGGGTAGGGGTTAGGGGTACGGTACGCGTTAGGGTTAGTGTAGTTATTAAACCTATCCCACTCTCTAGATACCCCTTAGCACGTAAAGGAATATTATTTGCGGGTCCAGCCATGGAGAAGAGTTTAGACACTACGATAAGATAAGGAACACACCCATTATCAAGAAATCATATTAGGATTCTCTTTTTAACCTGTTCCTTAAAACACTAGTTTTTAAGAAATCTATTGGAGCCAGAAGCAGTCAAGGGTAGCTTAGGGTTAGGGTTAGGGTTAGGGTGAGGGTTAGGGTACGGCTTAGCGTACGGGTTCGGGGAGGGTTTTAGGTACGGCGTAGTTATGGGTTAGCGTTAGAGTTAGGCTTAGTGTTAGTGTTAGGGCTCGGTTTAGGGTATGGGTTAGGATTAGGATACGCGTTAGGGTTAGGGTAGGGGTTAGGGTTAGGGTACGGGTTAGGGTTAGGGTAGTTATTATACCTATCCCACTGTCTAGATACCCCTTAGCACGTAAAGGGATATTATTTCGGGGTCCTGCCATGGAGAAGAGTTTAGACCCTAGGATCAGATAAGGAACACACCCATTATTAAGAAATCACATTAGGATCCTCTTTTTAACCTGTTCCTTAAAACACTAGTGCTTAGGAAATCTATTGGAGGCAGAAGCAGTCAAGGGTAGCTTAGGGTTAGGGTTAGGGTGAGGGTGAGGGTTAGTGTACGGCTTAGGGTACGGGTTCGGGGAGGGGTTCGGGTACGGCATAGGGTATGGGTTAGGGTTAGGGTTAGGGTTAGTTTTAGGGTTAGGGCTCTGTTTAGGGTACGGGTTAGGATTAGGGTACACGTTAGGGTTAGGGTAGGGGTTAGGGTTAGGGTACCCGTTAGGGTTAGGGTAGTTATTAAACCTATCCCACTCTCTAGATACCCCTTAGCACGTAAAGGAATATAATTTGGGGGTCCAGCCAAGGAGAAGGGTTTAGAAACTAGGATAAGAAACGGAACACACCCATTATCAAGAAATCACATTAGGATTCTCTTTTTACCCTGTTCCTTCAAACACTACTGCTTAGGAAATTTATTGGAGGCAGAAGCAGTCAAGGGTAGCTTAGGGTTAGGGTTAGGGTTAGGGTGAGGGTTAGTGTACGGCTTAGGGTATGGGTTCGGGTAGGGTTTCGGGTACGGCGTAGGGTATGGTTTAGCGTTAGGGTTAAGGTTAGTGTTACACTTAGGGCTCGGTTTTGGGTACGGGTTAGGATTAGGGTACGCGTTAGGGTTAGGGTAGGGGTTAGGGTTAGGGTACGCGTTAGGGTTAGGGTAGTTATTAAACCTATCCCACTCTCTAGATACCCCTTAGCACGTAAAGGAATATTATTTGGGGGTCCAGCCATTGAGAAGAGTTTAGACACTACGATAAGATAAGGAACACACCCATTATCAAGAAATCACATTAGGATTCTCTTTTTAACCTGTTCCTTAAAACACTAGTGCTTAGGAAATCTATTGGAGGCAGAAGCAGTCAAGGGTAGCTTAGGGTTAGGGTTAGGGTGAGGGTTAGGGTATGGGTTAGGGTACGGGTTCGGGGAGGGATTCGGGTACGGCGTAGGGTATGGGTTAGGGTTAGGGTTAGGGTTAGTGTTAGGTTAGGGCTCGGTTTAGGGTACGGGTTAGGATTAGGGTACGCATTAGTGTTAGGGTAGGGGTTAGGTTTAGGTTATCCGTTAGGGTAAGGGTAGTTATTAAACCTATCCCACTCTCTAGATACCCCTTATCACGTAAAGGAATAATATTTGGGTTCCAGCCATGGAGAAGAGTTTAGACACTAGGATAAGATAAGGAACACACCCATTATCAAGAAATCACATTAGGATTCTCTTTTTAACCTGTTCCTTAAAGCACTAGTGCTTAGGAAATCTGTTCGAGGCAGAAGCAGTCAAGGGTATCTTAGGGTTAGGGTTAGGGTTAGGGTGAGGGTTAGGGTACGGCTTAGGGTGTGGATTCGGGGAGGGGTTCGGGTAGGGCGTAGGGTATGGGTTAGGGTTAGGGTTAGGGTTAGTGTTAGGGTTAGGGTTCGGTTTAGAGTACGGGGTAGGATTAGGGTACGCGTTAGGGTTAGGGTAGGGGTTAGGGTTAGGGTACGCGTTAGGGTTAGGGTAGTTATTAAACCTAACCCACTCTCTAGATACCCCTTAGCATGTAAAGGAGTATTATTTGGGGCTCCCGCCATGGAGAAGAGTTTAGACACTAGGATAAGATAAGGAACACACCCATTATCAAGAAATCACATTAGGATTCACTTTTTAACCGGTTCCTTAAAACACTAGTGCTTAGGAAATCTTTTGGAGGTAGAAGCAGTCAAGGGTAGTTTAGGGTTAGGGTTAGGACTACGGTGAGGGTTAGGATACGGCTTAGGGTACAGGTTCGGGGAGGGGTTCGGGTATGGCGTAGGTTATGGCTTAGGTTTAGGGTTAGCGTAGGTGTTCGGTTAGGGCTCGGTTTAGGGTACGGGTTAGGATTTTGTACACGCTAGGGTTAGGGAAGGGGTTAGGGTTAGGGTACACGTTAGGGTTAGGGTAGGGGTTAGGGTTACGGTACGCGTTAGGGTTAGTGTACTTATTAAACCTATCCCACTCTCTAGATACCCCTTAGCACGTAAAGGAACATTATTTGGGGGTCCAGCCATGGAGAAGAGTTTAGACACTACGATAAGATAAGGAACACACCCATTATCAAGAAATCATATTAGGATTCTCTCTTTAACCTGTTCCTTAAAACACTAGTGCTTACGAAATCTAATGGTGGCAGAAGCGGTCAAGGGTAGCTTAGGGTTAGGGTTAGGGTGAGGGTGAGGGTTAGGGTACGGCTTAGGGTACGGGTTAGAACTAGGGTACGCGTTAGGGTTAGGGTAGGGGTTAGGGTTAGGGTACGCGTTAGGGTTAGGGTAGTTATTAAACCAATCCCACACTCTAGATAACCCTTATCACGGAAAGGAATATAATTTGGGGGTCCAGCCAAGGAGAAGAGTTTAGAAACTAGGATAAGATACGGAACACACCCATTATCAAGAAATCACATTAGGATTCTGTTTTTAACCTGTTCCTTAAAACACTAGTGCTTAGGAAATCTATTGGAGGCGGAAGCAGTCAAGGGTAGCTTAGGGTTAGGCTTAGGGTGAGGGTTAGGGTACGGCTTGGGGTACGGGTTCGGGGAGGGGTTCGGGTACGGCGTAGGGTATGGGTTAGGGTTAGGGTTAGGTTTAGTGTTAGGGTTAGAGCTCGGTTTAGGGTATGGGTTAGGATTAGGGTACGCGTTAGGGTTAGGGTAGCGGTTAGGGTTAGGGTACGCGTTAGGGTTAGGGTAGTTATTAAACCTATCCCACTCTCTATATACCCCTTAGCACGTAAAGGTATATTATTTTGGGGTCTAGCCATGGTGAAGAGTTTAGAGACTACGATAAGATAAGGAACACACCCATTATCAAGAAATCACATTAGGATTCTCTTTTTAACCTGTTCCTTAAAACACTAGTGCTTATTAAATCTATTTGAGGCAGAACCAGTCAAGGGGAGCTTAGGGTTAGTGTTAGGGTTAGGGTGAGGGTTACGGTACGTCTTGAGGTACAGGTTCGGGGAGGGGTTCGGGTATGGCATAGGGTATGGGTTAGGTTTAGGGGTAGGGTTAGTGTTAGGGTTAGGGTTAGGGCTCGGTTTAGGGTACGGGTTAGGATTAGGGTACGCGTTAGCTTAGGGTAGAGGTTAGGGTTAGGGTTCGCGTTAGGGTTAGGGTAGTTATTAAACCTATCCCACTCTCTAGATACCCCTTAGCACTTAAAGGAATATAATTTGGGGATCCAGCCAAGGAGAAGAGTTGAGAAACTAGGATAATATACGGAACACACCCATTATCAAGAAATCACATTAGGATTCTCTTTTTAACCTGTTCCTTAAAACACTAGTGCTTAGGAAATCTATTGGAGGCAGAAGCAGTCAAGGGTAGCTTAGGGTTAGGGTTAGGGTTAGGGTGAGGGTGAAGGTTAGGGTACGGGTTAGGGTACGGGTTTGGGGAGGGGTTCGGGTACGGCGTAGAGTATGGGTTAGGGTTAGGGTTAGTGTTAGGGTTAGGGCTCGGTTTAGGGTACGGGTTAGGATTAGGGTATGGTTTAGTGTTAGGGTAGGTGTTAGGGTTAGGGTTAGGGTAGTTATTAAACCTATCCCACTCTCTAGATACCCCTTACACGTAAAGGCATATTATTTGGGGGTCCAGCCATGGAGAAGAGTTTAGACACTAGGATAAGATAAGGAACACACCCATTATCAAGAAATCACATTAGGATTCTCTTTTAACCTGTTCCTTAAAACACTAGTGCTTAGGAAATCTATTGGAGGCAGAAGCAGTCAAGGGTAGCTTAGGGTTAGGGTTAGGGAGGGTGAGGGTTAGGGTACGGGTTAGGGTACGGGTTCGGGGAGCGGTTCGGGTAAGGCGTAGGGTATGGGTTAGGGTTAGTGTTAGCGTTAGTGTTAGGGTTAGGGCTCGGTTTAGGGTACGGGTTAGGATTAGGGTATGGTTTAGGGTTAGGGTAGGGGTTAGGGTTAGGGTTAGGGTAGTTATTAAATCTATCCCACTCTCTAGATACCCCTTAGCACGTAAAGGAATATTATTTAGGTGTCCAGCCATGGAGAAAAGTTTAGACACTAGGATAAGATAAGGAACACACCCATTATCAAGAAATCACATTAGGATTCTCTTTTTAACCTGTTCCTTAAAACACTAGTGCTTAGGAAATCTATTGGAGGCAGAAGCAGTCAAGGGTAGCTTAGAGTTAGAGTGAGGGTGAGGGTTAGATTACGGCTTAGGGTACGGGTTCGGGGAGGGATTCGGGTACGGCGTAGGGTATGGGTTAGGGTTAGGGTTAGGGTTAGTGTTAGGTTAGGGCTCGGTTTAGGGTACGGGTTAGGATTAGGGTACGCATTAGTGTTAGGGTAGGGGTTAGGTTTAGGTTATCCGTTAGGGTAAGGGTAGTTATTAAACCTATCCCACTCTCTAGATACCCCTTATCACGTAAAGGAATAATATTTGGGTTCCAGCCATGGAGAAGAGTTTAGACACTAGGATAAGATAAGGAACACACCCATTATCAAGAAATCACATTAGGATTCTCTTTTTAACCTGTTCCTTAAAACACTACTGCTTAGGAAATCTATTGGAGGCAGAAGCAGTCAAGGGTAGCTTAGGGTTAGGGTTAGGGTTAGGTTGAGGATTAGGGTACGGCATAGGGTACGGTTTCGGGGAGGGGTTCGAGTACGGCGTAGGGTATGGGTTAGGGTTAGGGTTAGGGTTAGTGTTAGGGTTAGGGCTCGGTGTAGGGTACGGGTTAGGATTAGGGTACGGGTATGGCTAGGGTAGGGGTAGGGTTAGGGTACGCGTTAGGGTTAGGGTAGGGGTTAGGGTTAGGGTACGCATTAGGGTTAGGGTAGTTATTAAACCTATCCCACTCTCTAGATATCCCTTAGCACGTAAAGGAATATTATTTGGGGGTCCAGCCATGGAGAAGAGTTTAGACACTATGATAAGAGAAGGAATACACCCATTATGAAGAAATCGCATTAGGATTCTCTTTTTAACCTGTTCCTTAAAACACTAGTGCTTAGGAAATCTATTGGAGGCAGAAGCAGTCAAGGGTAGCTTAGGGTTAGGGTTAGGTTTAGGGTGAGGGTTAGGGTACGGCTTAGGGTACGGGTTGGCGGAGGGGTTCGGGTACGGCGTAGGGTATGGGCTAGGGTTAGGGTTAGGGTTAGTCTTAGCGTTAGGGCTCGGTTAGGGTACGGGTTAGGATTAGGGTATGCGTTAGCTTAGGGTAGGTGTTAGGGTTAGGGTATGCGTTGGTGTTAGGGTAGTTATTAAACCTATCCCACTCTCTAGACACAACTTAGCACGTAAAGGAATATTAATTAGGGTCCAGCCATGGAGAAGTGTTTAGACACTAGGATAAGATAAGGAACACACCCATTATCAAGAAATCACATTAGGATTCTCTTTTAACCTGTTCCTTAAAACACTAGTGCTTAGGAAATCTATTGGAGGCAGAAGCAGTCAAGGGTAGCTTAGGGATAGGGTTAGGGTTAGGGTGAGGGTGAAGGTTAGGGTACGGGTTAGGGTACGGGTTTGGGGAGGGGTTCGGGTACGGCGTAGGGTATGGGTTAGGGTTAGGGTTATGGTTAGTGTTAGTGTTAGGGCTCGGTTTAGGGTACGGGTTAGGATTAGGTTACGTGTTAGGGTTAGGGTAGAGGTTAGGGTTAGGGTACGCGTTAGGGTTAGGGTAGTTATTAAACCTATCCCACTCTATAGATACCCCTTAGCACGTAAAGGAATATTATTTGGGGGTCCTGCCATGGAGAACAGTTTAGACACTAGGATAAGATAAAAGAACACACCCATTATCAAGAAATCACATTAGGATTCTCTTTTTAACCTGTTCCTTAAAACACTAGTGCTTAGGAAATCTATTGGAGGCAGAAGCAGTCAAGGGTAGCTTAGGGTTCGGTTTAGGGTGAGTGTTAGGGTACGGGTTAGGGTACGGGTTCGAGGAGGGGTTCGGGTACGGCGTAGGGTATGGGCTAGGGTTAGGGTTAGGGTTAGTCTTAGCGTTAGGGCTCGGTTTAGGGTACGGGTTAGGATTAGGGTACACGTTAGCTTAGGGTAGGGGTTAGGGTTAGGGTATGCGTTGGTGTTAGGGTAGTTATTAAACCTATCCCACTCTCTAGACACACCTTAGCACGTAAAGGAATATTATTTAGGGGTCCAGCCATGGAGAAGAGTTTAGACACTAGGATAAGATAAGGAACACACACATTATCAAGAAATCACATTACGATTCTCTTTTTACACTGTTCCTTAAAGCACTAGTGCTTAGGAAATCTGTTCGAGGCAGAAGCAGTCAAGGGTATCTTAGGGTTAGGGTTAGGGTTAGGGTGAGGGTTAGGGTACGGCTTAGGGTGTGGATTCGGGGAGGGGTTCGGGTAGGGCGTAGGGTATGGGTTAGGGTTAGGGTTAGGGTTAGTGTTAGGGTTAGGGTTCGGTTTAGAGTACGGGGTAGGATTAGGGTACGCGTTAGGGTTAGGGTAGGGGTTAGGGTTAGGGTACGCGTTAGGGTTAGGGTAGTTATTAAACCTAACCCACTCTCTAGATACCCCTTAGCATGTAAAGGAGTATTATTTGGGGCTCCCGCCATGGAGAAGAGTTTAGACACTAGGATAAGATAAGGAACACACCCATTATCAAGAAATCACATTAGGATTCACTTTTTAACCGGTTCCTTAAAACACTAGTGCTTAGGAAATCTTTTGGAGGTAGAAGCAGTCAAGGGTAGTTTAGGGTTAGGGTTAGGACTACGGTGAGGGTTAGGATACGGCTTAGGGTACAGGTTCGGGGAGGGGTTCGGGTATGGCGTAGGTTATGGCTTAGGTTTAGGGTTAGCGTAGGTGTTCGGTTAGGGCTCGGTTTAGGGTACGGGTTAGGATTTTGTACACGCTAGGGTTAGGGAAGGGGTTAGGGTTAGGGTACACGTTAGGGTTAGGGTAGGGGTTAGGGTTACGGTACGCGTTAGGGTTAGTGTACTTATTAAACCTATCCCACTCTCTAGATACCCCTTAGCACGTAAAGGAATATTATTTGGGGGTCCAGCCATGGAGAAGAGTTTAGACACTACGATAAGATAAGGAACACACCCATTATCAAGAAATCATATTAGGATTCTCTCTTTAACCTGTTCCTTAAAACACTAGTGCTTACGAAATCTAATGGTGGCAGAAGCGGTCAAGGGTAGCTTAGGGTTAGGGTTAGGGTGAGGGTGAGGGTTAGGGTACGGCTTAGGGTACGGGTTAGAACTAGGGTACGCGTTAGGGTTAGGGTAGGGGTTAGGGTTAGGGTACGCGTTAGGGTTAGGGTAGTTATTAAACCAATCCCACACTCTAGATAACCCTTATCACGGAAAGGAATATAATTTGGGGGTCCAGCCAAGGAGAAGAGTTTAGAAACTAGGATAAGATACGGAACACACCCATTATCAAGAAATCACATTAGGATTCTGTTTTTAACCTGTTCCTTAAAACACTAGTGCTTAGGAAATCTATTGGAGGCGGAAGCAGTCAAGGGTAGCTTAGGGTTAGGCTTAGGGTGAGGGTTAGGGTACGGCTTGGGGTACGGGTTCGGGGAGGGGTTCGGGTACGGCGTAGGGTATGGGTTAGGGTTAGGGTTAGGTTTAGTGTTAGGGTTAGAGCTCGGTTTAGGGTATGGGTTAGGATTAGGGTACGCGTTAGGGTTAGGGTAGCGGTTAGGGTTAGGGTACGCGTTAGGGTTAGGGTAGTTATTAAACCTATCCCACTCTCTATATACCCCTTAGCACGTAAAGGTATATTATTTTGGGGTCTAGCCATGGTGAAGAGTTTAGAGACTACGATAAGATAAGGAACACACCCATTATCAAGAAATCACATTAGGATTCTCTTTTTAACCTGTTCCTTAAAACACTAGTGCTTATTAAATCTATTTGAGGCAGAACCAGTCAAGGGGAGCTTAGGGTTAGTGTTAGGGTTAGGGTGAGGGTTACGGTACGTCTTGAGGTACAGGTTCGGGGAGGGGTTCGGGTATGGCATAGGGTATGGGTTAGGTTTAGGGGTAGGGTTAGTGTTAGGGTTAGGGCTCGGTTTAGGGTACGGGTTAGGATTAGGGTACGCGTTAGCTTAGGGTAGAGGTTAGGGTTAGGGTTCGCGTTAGGGTTAGGGTAGTTATTAAACCTATCCCACTCTCTAGATACCCCTTAGCACTTAAAGGAATATAATTTGGGGATCCAGCCAAGGAGAAGAGTTGAGAAACTAGGATAATATACGGAACACACCCATTATCAAGAAATCACATTAGGATTCTCTTTTTAACCTGTTCCTTAAAACACTAGTGCTTAGGAAATCTATTGGAGGCAGAAGCAGTCAAGGGTAGCTTAGGGTTAGGGTTAGGGTTAGGGTGAGGGTGAAGGTTAGGGTACGGGTTAGGGTACGGGTTTGGGGAGGGGTTCGGGTACGGCGTAGAGTATGGGTTAGGGTTAGGGTTAGGGTTAGTGTTAGGGTTAGGGCTCGGTTTAGGGTACGGGTTAGGATTAGGGTATGGTTTAGTGTTAGGGTAGGTGTTAGGGTTAGGGTTAGGGTAGTTATTAAACCTATCCCACTCTCTAGATACCCCTTACACGTAAAGGCATATTATTTGGGGGTCCAGCCATGGAGAAGAGTTTAGACACTAGGATAAGATAAGGAACACACCCATTATCAAGAAATCACATTAGGATTCTCTTTTTAACCTGTTCCTTAAAACACTAGTGCTTAGGAAATCTATTGGAGGCAGAAGCAGTCAAGGGTAGCTTAGGGTTAGGGTTAGGGTGAGGGTGAGGGTTAGGGTACGGGTTAGGGTACGGGTTCGGGGAGCGGTTCGGGTAAGGCGTAGGGTATGGGTTAGGGTTAGTGTTAGCGTTAGTGTTAGGGTTAGGGCTCGGTTTAGGGTACGGGTTAGGATTAGGGTATGGTTTAGGGTTAGGGTAGGGGTTAGGGTTAGGGTTAGGGTAGTTATTAAATCTATCCCACTCTCTAGATACCCCTTAGCACGTAAAGGAATATTATTTAGGTGTCCAGCCATGGAGAAAAGTTTAGACACTAGGATAAGATAAGGAACACACCCATTATCAAGAAATCACATTAGGATTCTCTTTTTAACCTGTTCCTTAAAACACTAGTGCTTAGGAAATCTATTGGAGGCAGAAGCAGTCAAGGGTAGCTTAGAGTTAGAGTGAGGGTGAGGGTTAGATTACGGCTTAGGGTACGGGTTCGGGGAGTGTTACGGGTACGGCGTAGGGTATGGGTTAGGGTTAGGGTTAGGGTTAGTGTTAGGGTTAGGGCTCGGTTTGGGGTACGGGGTAGGATTAGCGTAAGCGTTAGGGTTAGGGTAGGGGTTAGGGTTAGGGTACGCGTTAGGGTTAGGGTAGTTATTAAACCTATCCCACTCTCTAGATACCCCTTAGCACGTAAAGGAATATAATTTGGAGGTCCAGCCATGGAGAACAGTTTAGACACTAGGATAAGATAAGGAACACACCCATTATCAAGAAATCACTTTAGGATTCTCTTTTTAACCTGTTCCTTAAAACACTAGTGCTTAGGAAATCTATTGGAGGCAGAAGCAGTCAAGGTTACCTTAGGGTTAGGGTTAGGGTGAGGGTGAGGTTTAGGGTACGGCTTATGGTACGATTTAGGGGAGGGGTTCGTGTACGGCATAGAGTATGGGATAGAGTTAGGGTTAGGGTTAGTGTTAGGGTTAAGGCTCGGTTTAGGGTACGGGTTAGGATTAGGGTACGCGTTAGGGTTAGGGTAGGGGTTAGGGTTAGGGTACGGGTTAGGGTTAGGGTAGTTATTATACCTATCCCACTGTCTAGATACCCCTTAGCACGTAAAGGGATATTATTTCGGGGTCCAGCCATGGAGAAGAGTTTAGACACTAGGATCAGATAAGGAACACACCCATTATTAAGAAATCACATTAGGATCCTCTTTTTAACCTGTTCCTTAAAACACTAGTGCTTAGGAAATCTACTGGAGGCAGAAGCAGTCAAGGGCAGCTTAGGGTTGGGGTTAGGGTGAGGGTGAGGGTTATGGTACAGCTTATGGTACAGGTTCGGGGAGGGGTTCGGGTACGGCATAGGGTATGGGTTAGGGTTAGGGTTAGTGTTAGGGTTAGGGCTCGGTTTGGGGTACGGTGTAGGATTAGCGTAAGCGTTAGGGTTAGGGTAGGGGTTAGGGTTAGGGTACGCGTTAGGGTTAGGGTAGTTATTAAACCTATCCCACTCTCTAGATTCCCCTTAGCACGTAAAGGAATATAATTTGGAGGTCCAGCCATGGAGAACAGTTTAGACACTAGGATAAGATAAGGAACACACCCATTATCAAGAAATCACATTAGGATTCTCTTTTTAACCTGTTCCTTAAAACACTAGTGCTTAGGAAATCTATTGGAGGCAGAACCAGTCAAGGTTAGCTTAGGGTTAGGGTTAGGGTGAGGGTGAGGTTTAGGGTACGGCTTATGGTACGAGTTAGGGGAGGGGTTCGTGTACGGCATAGAGTATGGGATAGAGTTAGGGTTAGGGTTAGTGTTAGGGTTAAGGCTCGGTTTAGGGTACGGGTTAGGATTAGGGTACGCGTTAGGGTTAGGGTAGGGGTTAGGGTTAGGGTACGGGTTAGGGTTAGGGTAGTTATTATACCTATCCCACTGTCTAGATACCCCTTAGCACGTAAAGGGATATTATTTCGGGGTCCAGCCATGGAGAAGAGTTTAGACACTAGGATCAGATAAGGAACACACCCATTATTAAGAAATCACATTAGGATCCTCTTTTTAACCTGTTCCTTAAAACACTAGTGCTTAGGAAATCTACTGGAGGCAGAAGCAGTCAAGGGCAGCTTAGGGTTGGGGTTAGGGTGAGGGTGAGGGTTATGGTACAGCTTATGGTACAGGTTCGGGGAGGGGTTCGGGTACGGCATAGGGTATGGGTTAGGGTTAGGGTTAGTGTTAGGGTTAGGGCTCGGTTTAGGGTACGGGTTAGGATTAGGGTACGCGTTAGGGTTAGGGTAGGGGTTAGGGTTAGGGTTCGCGTTAGGGTTAGGGTAGTTATTAAACCTATCCCACTCTCTAGATACCACTTAGCACGTAAAGGAATATTATTTGTGGGTCCAGCCCTGGAAAAGAGTTTAGACACTAGGATAAGATAAGGAAAACACCCATTATCAAGAAATCACATTAGGATTCTCTTTTTAACCTTTTCCTTAAAACACTAGTGGTTAGGAAATCTATTGGAGGCAGAAGCAGTCAAGGGTAGCTTAGGGTTAGGGTGAGGGTGAGGGTGATGGTTAGGGTACGGGTTTGGGTCGGGGTTCGGGTACACCCTAGGGTATGTGTTAGGGTTAGGGTTAGGGTTAGTGTTAGGGTTAGGGCTCGGTTTAGGGTACGGTTTAGGATTAGGGTACGCATTAGGGTTAGGGTAGGGGTTACGGTTAGGGTATGCGTTAGGGTTAGGGTAGTTATTAAACCTATCCCACTCTCTAGATACCCCTTAGCACGTAAAGTAATATTTTTGGGGGTCCAGCCATGGAGAAGAGTTTAGACACTAGGATAAGATAAGGAACACACCCATTATCAAGAAATCACATTAGGATTCTCTTTTGAACATGTTCCTTAAAACACTCGTGCTTAGGAAATCTATTGGAGGCAGAAGCAGTCAAGGATAGCTTAGGGTTAGGGTTAGGGTTAGGGTGAGGGTTAGGGTTAGGGTTAGGGTTAGGGTTAGGGTGAGGGTTAGGGTTAGGGTACGCGTTAGGGTTAGGGTAGTTATTAAACCTATCCCACTCTCTAGACACCCCTTAGCACATAAAGGAATATTATTTGCGGGTCCAGCCATGGAGAAAAGTTTAGACACTAGGATAAGATAAGGAACACACCCATTATCAAGAAATCACATTAGGATTCTCTTTTTAACCTGTTCCTTAAAACACTACTGCTTAGGAAATCTATTGGAGGCAGAAGCAGTCAAGGGTAGCTTAGTGTTAGGGTTAGGGTTAGGCTGAGGGTTAGGGTACGGGTATGGGGAGGGGTTCGGGTACGGCGTAGGGTATGTGTTAGTGTTAGGGTTATGGTTAGTGTTAGGGTTAGGGCTCGGTTTAGGTTACGGGTTAGGATTAGGGTACGCATTAGGGTTAGGGTAGGGGTTAGGGTAAGGGTACGCGTTAGGGTTACCGTAGTTATTAAACCTATCCCACTCTCTAGATACCCCTTAGCACGTAAAGGAATATAATTTGGGGGTCCAGCCAAGGAGAAGAGTTTAGAAACTAGGATAAGATACGGAACACACCCATTATGAAGAAATCACATTAAGATTCTCTTTTTAACATGTTCCTTAAAACACTAGTGCTTAGGAAATCTATTGGAGGCAGAAGTAGTCAAGGGTAGCTTCGGTTTAGGGTAAGGGTTAGGGTGAGGGTTAGGGTACGGCTTAGGGTACTGGTTCGGTGAGGGTTTCGGGTACGGCGTAGGGTATGGGTTAGGGTTAGGGTTAGGGTTAGTGTTAGTGTTAGGGCTCGGTTTAGTGTACGGGGTAGGATTAGGGTACGCGTTAGGGTTAGGGTAGGGGTTAGGGTTAGGGTACGCGTTAGGGTTAGGGTAGTTATTAAACCTATCCCACTCTCTAGATACCCCTGAGCACGTAAAGGAATCTTATTTGGGGGTCCAGGCATGGAGAAGAGTTTAGACACTACGATAAGATAAGGAACACACCCATTATCAAGAAATCACATTAGGATTCTCTTTTTAACCTGTTCCTTAAAACACTAGTGCTTAGGAAATCTATTGGAGGCAGAAGCAGTCAAGGGTAGCTTTGGGTTAGGGTTAGGTTTGGGGTTAGTGTTAGGGTTAGGGCTCGGTTTAGGGTATGGGTTACGATTAGGGTATGCGTTAGGGTTAGGGTAGGGGTTAGGGTTAGGGTATGCGTTAGGGTTAGGGTAGTTATTAAACCTATCCCACTCTCTAGATACCCCTTAGCACGTAAAGGAATATTATTTGGGGGTCCAGCCATTGAGAAGAGTTTAGACACTACGATAAGATAAGGAACACACCCATTATCAAGAAATCACATTAGGATTCTCTTTTTAACCTGTTCCTTAAAACACTAGTGCTTAGGAAATCTATTGGAGGCAGAAGCAGTCAAGGGTAGCTTAGGGTTAGGGTTAGGGTGAGGGTTAGGGTATGGGTTAGGGTACGGGTTCGGGGAGGGATTCGGGTACGGCGTAGGGTATGGGTTAGGGTTAGGGTTAGGGTTAGTGTTAGGTTAGGGCTCGGTTTAGGGTACGGGTTAGGATTAGGGTACGCATTAGTGTTAGGGTAGGGGTTAGGTTTAGGTTATGCGTTAGGGTTAGGGTAGTTATTAAACCTATCCCACACTCTAGATACCCCTTAGCACGTAAAGGAATATTATTTGCGGGTCCAGCCATGGAGAAGAGTTTAGACACTAGGATAAGATAAGGAACACACCCATTATCAGGAAATCACATTAGGATTCTCTTTTTAACCTGTTCCTTAAAACACTAGTGCTTAGGAAATCTATTGGAGGCAGAAGCAGTCAAGGGTAGCTTAGGGTTAGGGTTAGGGTTAGGTTGAGGATTAGGGTACGGCATAGGGTACGGTTTCGGGGAGGGGTTCGAGTACGGTGTAGGGTATGGGTTAGGGTTAGGGTTAGGGTTAGGGTTAGGGCTCGGTGTAGGGTACGGGTTAGGATTAGGGTACGGGTTATGGCTAGGGTAGGGGTTAGGGTTAGGGTACGCGTTAGGGTTAGGGTAGTTATTAAACCTATCCCACTCTCTAGATACCCCTTATCACGTAAAGGAATATTATTTGGGTTCCAGCCATGGAGAAGAGTTTAGACACTACGATAAGATAAGGAACACACCCATTATGAAGAAATCACATTAGGATTCTCTTTTTAACCTGTTCCTTAAAACACTAGTGCTTAGGAAATCTATTGGAGCAGAAGCAGTCAAGGGTAGCTTAGGGTTAGGGTTAGGGTTAGGGTGAGGGTTAGGGTACGGCTTAGGCTACGGGTTCAGTGAGGGTTTCGGGTACGGCGTAGGGTATGGGTTAGCGTTAGGGTTAAGGTTAGTGTTACTCTTACGGCTCGGTTTTGGGTACGGGTTAGGATTAAGGTACGCGTTAGGGTTAGGGTAGGGGTTAGGGTTAGGGTACGCATTAGGGTTAGGGTAGTTATTAAACCTATCCCACTCTCTAATTATCCCTTAGCACGTAAAGGAATATTATTTGGGGGTCCAGCCATGGAGAAGAGTTTAGACACTATGATAAGAGAAGGAATACACCCATTATGAAGAAATCGCATTAGGATTCTCTTTTTAACCTGTTCCTTAAAACACTAGTGCTTAGGAAATCTATTGGAGGCAGAAGCAGTCAAGGGTAGCTTAGGGTTAGGGTTAGGGTGAGGGTGAGGGTTAGGGTACGGGTGAGGGTACGGGTTAGGGTACGGGTTAGGGTACGGGTTCGGGGAGGGGTTCGGGTACGGCGTAGGGTATGGGTTATGGTTAGGGTTATGGTTAGTATTAGGTTTAGGGCTCGGTTTAGGGTACGGGTTAGGATTACGGTACGAGTTAAGGTTAGGGTAGGGGTTAGGGTTAGGGTACGCGTTAGGGTTAGGGTAGTTATTAAACCTATCCCACTCTCTAGGTACCCCTTAGCACGTAAAGGAATATAATTTGGGGGTACAGCCAAGCAGAACAGTTTAGAAACTAGGATAAGATACGGAACACACCTATTATCAAGAAATCACATTAGGATTCTCTTTTTAAACTGTTCCTTAAAACACTAGTGCTTAGGAAATCTATTGGAGGCAGAAGCAGTCAAGGGTAGCTTAGGGTTAGGGTTAGAGTTAGGGGGAGGGTTAGGGTACGGCTTAGGGTACGGGTTCGGGGAGGGGTTCTGGTACGGCATAGAGTATGGGATAGGGTTAGGGTTAGGGTTAGTGTTAGGGTTAAGGCTCGGTTTAGGGTACGGGTTAGGTTTAGGGTACGCGTTAGGTTTAGGGTAAGGGTTAGGGTTAGGGTACGCATTAGGGTTAGGGTAGTTATTAAACCTATCCCACTCTCTAGATACCCCTTAGCACGTAAAGGAATATTATTTGGGGGTCCAGCCATGGAGAAGAGTTTAGACACTAGGATAAGATAAGGAACACACCCATTATCAAGAAATCAAATTAGGATTCTCTTTTTAACCTGTTCCTTAAAACACTAGTGTTTAAGAAATCTATTGGAGCCAGAAGCAGTCCATGGTAGCTTAGAGTTAGGGTTAGGGTTAGGGTGAGGGTTAGGGTACGGCTTAGCGTACGGGTTCGGGGAGGGTTTTGGGTACGGCGTAGGTATGGGTTAGCGTTAGAGTTAGGCTTAGTGTTAGTGTTAGGGCTCGGTTTAGGGTATGGGTTAGGATTAGGGTACGCGTTAGGGTTAGGGTAGGGGTTAGGGTTAGGGTACGGGTTAGGGTTAGGGTAGTTATTATACCTATCCCACTGTCTAGATACCCCTTAGCACGTAAAGGGATATTATTTCGGGGTCCTGCCATGGACAAGAGTTTAGACTCTAGGATCAGATAAGGAACACACCCATTATTAAGAAATCACATTAGGATCCTCTTTTTAACCTGTTCCTTAAAACACTAGTGCTTAGGAAATCTATTGGAGGCAGAAGCAGTCAAGGGTAGCTTAGGGTTAGGGTTAGGGTGAGGGTGAGGGTTAGGGTACGGCTTAGGGTACGGGTTCGGGGAGGGGTTCGGGTACGGCATAGGGTATGGGTTAGGGTTAGGGTTAGGGTTAGTTTTAGGGTTAGGGCTCTGTTTAGGGTATGGGTTAGGATTAGGGTACACGTTAGGGTTAGGGTAGGCGTTAGGGTTAGGGTACTCGTTAGGGTTAGGGTAGTTATTAAAGCTATTCCACTCTCTAGATACCCCTTAGCACGTAAAGGAATATAATTTGGGGGTCCAGCCAAGGAGAAGAGTTTAGAAACTAGGATAAGATACGGAACACACCCATTAAGAAGAAATCGCATTAGGATTCTCTTTTTAACCTGTTCCTTAAAACAGTAGTGCTTAGGAAATCTATTGGAGGCAGAAGCAGTCAAGGGTAGCTTAGGGTTAGGGTTAGGGTGAGGGTGAGGGTTAGGGTACGGCTTAGGGTACGGGTTCGGGGAGGGTTTCGGGTACGGCGTAGGGTATGGGTTAGGGTTAGGGTTAGGGTTAGTGTTACGGTTAGGTCTCGGTTTAGGGTACGGGTTAGGATTAGGGTACGCGTTAGGGTTAGGGTAGGTGTTAGAGTTAGGGTACGCGTTAGGTTTAGGGTAGTTATTAAAGCTATTCCACTCTCTAGATACCCCTTAGCACGTAAAGGAATATAATTTGGGGGTCCAGCCAAGGAGAAGAGTTTAGAAACTAGGATAAGATACGGAACACACCCATTATCAGGAAATCACATTAGGATTCTCTTTTTAACCTGTTCCTTAAAACACTAGTGCTTAGGAAATCTACTGGAGCCAGAAGCAGTCAAGGGTTGCTTAGGGTTAGGGTTAGGGTGAGGGTGAAGGTTAGGGTACGGGTTAGGGGAGGGTTTCGGGTACGGCGTAGAGTAGGGGGTAGTGTTAGTGTTAGGGGTAGTGTTAGGGGTAGGGCTCGGTTTAGAGTATGGGTTAGGATTAGGGTACGCGTTAGGGTTAGGGTAGGGGTTAGGGTTAGTGTACGCGTTAGGGTTAGGGTAGTTATTAAACCTATCCCACTCTCTTGATAGCCCTTAGCACGTAAAGGAATATTATTTGGGGGTCCAGCCATGGAGAAGAGTTTAGACACTACGATAAGATAAGGAACACACCCATTATCAAGAAATCACATTAGGATTCTCTTTTTAACCTGTTCCTTAAAACACTAGTGCTTAGGAAATCTATTGGAGCAGAAGCAGTCAAGGGTAGCTTAGGGTTAGGGTTAGGGTGAGGGTGAGGGTTAGGGTACGGCTTAGGCTACGGTTCGGTCAGGCTTTCGGGTACGGCGTAGGGTATGGGTTAGCGTTAGGGTTAAGGTTAGTGTTACACTTACGGCTCGATTTTGGGTACGGGTTAGGATTAGGGTACGCGTTAGGGTTAGGGTAGGGGTTAGGGTTAGCGTACGCATTAGGGTTAGGGTAGTTATTAAACCTATCCCACTCTCTAGATACCCCTTAGCACGTAAAGGAATATTATTTGGGGATCCAGCCATGGAGAAGAGTTTAGACACTATGATAAGATAAGGAACACACCCATTATAAAGAAATCGCATTAGGATTCTCTTTTTAACCTGTTCCTTAAAACACTAGTGCTTAGGAAATCTATTGGAGGCAGAAGCAGTCAAGGGTAGCTTAGGGTTAGGGTTAGGGTGAGGGTGAGGGTTAGGGTACGGGTTAGGGTACGGGTTCAGGTAGGGGTTCGGGTACGGCGTAGCGTATGGGTTATGGTTAGGTTTATGGTTATTATTAGGTTTAGGGCTCAGTTAAGGGTACGGGTTAGGATTACGGTACACGTTAAGGTTAGGGTAGGGGTTAGGGTTAGGGTACCCGTTAGGGTTAGGGTAGTTATTAAACCTATCCCACTCTCTAGATACCCCTTAGCACGTAAAGGAATATAATTTGGGGGTCCAGCCAAGGAGAAGGGTTTAGAAACTAGGATAAGATAAGGAACACACCCATTATCAAGAAATCACATTAGGATTCTCTTTTTAACCTGTTCCTTAAAACACTAGTGTTTAAGAAATCTATTGGAGCCAGAAGCAGTCAAGGGTAGCTTAGGGTTCGGGTTAGGGTTAGGGTGAGGGTTAGGGTACGGCTTAGCGTACGGGTTCGGGGAGGGTTTTGGGTACGGCGTAGGTATGGGTTAGCGTTAGAGTTAGGCTTAGTGTTAGTGTTAGGGCTCGGTTTAGGGTATGGGTTAGGATTAGGGTACGCGTTAGGGTTAGGGTAGGGGTTAGGGTTAGGGTACGGGTTAGGGTTAGGGTAGATATTATACCTATCCCACTGTCTAGATACCGCTTAGCACGTAAAGGGATATTATTTCGGGGTCCTGCCATGGAGAAGAGTTTAGACCCTAGGATCAGATAAGGAACACACCCATTATTAAGAAATCACATTAGGATCCTCTTTTTAACCTGTTCCTTAAAACACTAGTGCTTAGGAAATCTATTGGAGGCAGAAGCAGTCAAGGGTAGCTTAGGGTTAGGGTTAGGGTGAGGGTGAGGGTTAGGGTACGGCTTAGGGTACGGGTTCGGGGAGGGGTTCGGGTACACCCTAGGGTATGTGTTAGGGTTAGGGTTATGGTTAGTGTTAGGGTTAGGGCTCGGTTTAGGGTACGGTTTAGGATTAGGGTACACATTAGGGTTAGGGTAGGGGTTACGGTTAGGGTATGCGTTAGGGTTAGGGTAGTTATTAAACCTATCCCACTCTCTAGATACCCCTTAGCACGTAAAGTAATATTTTTGGGGGTCCAGCCATGGAGAAGAGTTTAGACACTAGGATAAGATAAGGAACACACCCATTATCAAGAAATCACATTAGGATTCTCTTTTTAACATGTTCCTTAAAACACTCGTGCTTAGGAAATCTATTGGAGGCAGAAGCAGTCAAGGGTAGCTTAGGGTTAGGGTTAGGGTGAGGGTGAGGGCTAGGGTTAGGGTTAGGGTTAGGGTTAGGGTTAGGGTTAGGGTTAGGGTACGCATTAGGGTTAGGGTAGTTATTAAACCTATCCCACTCTCTAGACACCCCTTAGCACATAAAGGAATATTATTTGCGGGTCCAGCCATGGAGAAAAGTTTAGACACTAGGATAAGATAAGGAACACACCCATTATCAAGAAATCATATTAGGATTCTCTTTTTAAACTGTTCCTTAAAACACTAGTGCTTAGGAAATCTATTGGAGCAGAAGCAGTCAAGGGTAGCTTAGGGTTAGGGTTAGGGTTAAGGTGAGGGTTAGGGTACGGCTTAGGCTACGGGTTCGGTGAGGGTTTCGGGTACGGCGTAGGGTATGGGTTAGCGTTAGGGTTAAGGTTACTGTTACTCTTACGGCTCGGTTTTGGGTACGGGTTAGGATTAAGGTACGCGTTAGGGTTAGGGTAGGGGTTAGGGTTAGGGTACGCATTAGGGTTAGGGTAGTTATTAAACCTATCCCACTCTCTAGATATCCCTTAGCACGTAAAGGAATATTATTTGGGGGTCCAGCCATGGAGAAGAGTTTAGACACTATGATAAGGGAAGGAATACACCCATTATGAAGAAATCGCATTAGGATTCTCTTTTTAACCTGTTCCTTAAAACACTAGTGCTTAGGAAATCTATTGGAGGCAGAAGCAGTCAAGGGTAGCTTAGGGTTAGGGTTAGGGTGAGGGTGAGGGTTAGGGTACGGGTTAGGGTACGGGTTAGGTTACGGGTTCGGGGAGGGGTTCGGGTACGGCGTAGGGTATGGGTTATGGTTAGGGTTATGGTTAGTATTAGGTTTAGGGCTCGGTTTAGGGTACGGGTTAGGATTACGGTACGAGTTAAGGTTAGGGTAGGGGTTAGGGTTAGGGTACGCGTTAGGGTTAGGGTAGTTATTAAACCTATCCCACTCTCTAGGTACCCCTTAGCACGTAAAGGAATATAATTTGGGGGTACAGCCAAGCAGAACAGTTTAGAAACTAGGATAAGATACGGAACACACCTATTATCAAGAAATCACATTAGGATTCTCTTTTTAAACTGTTCCTTAAAACACTAGTGCTTAGGAAATCTATTGGAGGCAGAAGCAGTCAAGGGTAGCTTAGGGTTAGGGTTAGGGTTAGGGGGAGGGTTAGGGTACGGCTTAGGGTACGGGTTCGGGGAGGGGTTCTGGTACGGCGTAGAGTATGGGATAGGGTTAGGGTTAGGGTTAGTGTTAGGGTTAAGGCTCGGTTTAGGGTACGGGTTAGGTTTAGGGTACGCGTTAGGTTTAGGGTAAGGGTTAGGGTTAGGGTACGCATTAGGTTTAGGGTAGTTATTAAACCTATCCCACTCTCTAGATACCCCTTTAGCACGTAAAGGAATATTATTTGGGGGTCCAGCCATGGAGAAGAGTTTAGACACTAGGATAAGATAAGGAACACACCCATTATCAAGAAATCAAATTAGGATTCTCTTTTTAACCTGTTCCTTAAAACACTAGTGTTTAAGAAAACTATTGGAGCCAGAAGCAGTCCATGGTAGCTTAGAGTTAGGGTTAGGGTTAGGGTGAGGGTTAGGGTACGGCTTAGCGTACGGGTTCGGGGAGGGTTTTGGGTACGGCGTAGGTATGGGTTAGCGTTAGAGTTAGGCTTAGTGTTAGTGTTAGGGCTCGGTTTAGGGTATGGGTTAGGATTAGGGTACGCGTTAGGGTTAGGGTAGGGGTTAGGGTTAGGGTACGGGTTAGGGTTAGGGTAGTTATTATACCTATCCCACTGTCTAGATACCCCTTAGCACGTAAAGGGATATTATTTAGGGGTCCTGCCATGGAGAAGAGTTTAGACCCTAGGATCAGATTAGGAACACACCCATTATTAAGAAATCACATTAGGATCCTCTTTTTAAACTGTTCCTTAAAACACTAGTGCTTAGGAAATCTATTGGAGGCAGAAGCAGTCAAGGGTAGCTTAGGGTTAGGGTTAGGGTGAGGGTGAGGGTTAGGGTACGGCTTAGGGTACGGTTTCGGGGAGGGGTTCGGGTACGGCATAGGGTATGGGTTAGGGTTAGGGTTAGGGTTAGTTTTAGGGTTAGGGCTCTGTTTAGGGTATGGGTTAGGATTAGGGTACACGTTAGGGTTAGGGTAGGGGTTAGGGTTAGGGTACTCGTTAGGGTTAGGGTAGTTATTAAACCTATCCCACTCTCTAGATACCCCTTAGCACGTAAAGGAATATAATTTGGGGGTCCAGCCAAGGAGAAGGGTTTAGAAACTAGGATAAGATACGGAACACACCCATTATCAAGAAATCACATTAGGATTCTCTTTTTACCCTGTTCCTTAAAACACTACTGCTTAGGAAATCTATTGGAGGCAGAAGCAGTCAAGGGTAGCTTAGGGTTAGGGTTAGGGTTAGGGTGAGGGTTAGGGTACGGGTTAGGGTATGGGTTCGTGTAGGGTTTCGGGTACGGCGTAGGGTATGGTTTAGCGTTATGGTTAAGGTTAGTGTTACACTTAGGGCTCGGTTTTGGGTACGGGTTAGGATTATGGTACGCGTTAGGGTTAGGGTAGGGGTAAGGGTTAGGGTACGCATTAGGGTTAGGGTAGTTATTAAACCTATCCCACTCTCTAGATACCCCTTAGCACGTAAAGGAATATTATATGGTGGTCCAGCCATGGAGAAGAGTTTAGACACTATGGTAACATAAGGAACACACCCATTAAGAAGAAATCGCATTAGGATTCTCTTTTTAACCTGTTCCTTAAAACAGTAGTGCTTAGGAAATCTATTGGAGGCAGAAGCAGTCAAGGGTAGCTTAGGGTTAGGGTTAGGGTGAGGGTTAGGGTACGGCTTAGGGTACGGGTTCGGGGAGGGTTTCGGGTACGGCGTAGGGTATGGGTTAGGGTTAGGGTTAGGGTTAGTGTTACGGTTAGGTCTCGGTTTAGGGTACGGGTTAGGATTAGGGTACGCGTTAGGGTTAGGGTAGGTGTTAGAGTTAGGGTACGCGTTAGGTTTAGGGTAGTTATTAAAGCTATTCCACTCTCTAGATACCCCTTAGCACGTAAAGGAATATAATTTGGGGGTCCAGCCAAGGAGAAGAGTTTAGAAACTAGGATAAGATACGGAACACACCCATTATCAGGAAATCACATTAGGATTCTCTTTTTAACCTGTTCCTTAAAACACTAGTGCTTAGGAAATCTACTGGAGCCAGAAGCAGTCAAGGGTTGCTTAGGGTTAGGGTTAGGGTGAGGGTGAAGGTTAGGGTACGGGTTAGGGGAGGGTTTCGGGTACGGCGTAGAGTAGGGGGTAGTGTTAGTGTTAGGGGTAGTGTTAGGGGTAGGGCTCGGTTTAGAGTATGGGTTAGGATTAGGGTACGCATTAGTGTTAGGGTAGGGGTTAGGTTTAGGTTATCCGTTAGGGTTAGGGTAGTTATTAAACCTATCCCACTCTCTAGATACCCCTATCACGTAAAGGAATATTATTTGGGTTCCAGCCATGGAGAAGAGTTTAGACACTAGGATAAGATAAGGAACACACCCATTATCAAGAAATCACATTAGGATTCTCTTTTTAACCTGTTCCTTAAAACACTACTGCTTAGGAAATCTATTGGAGGCAGAAGCAGTCAAGGGTAGCTTAGGGTTAGGGTTAGGGTTAGGTTGAGGATTAGGGTACGGCATAGGGTACGGTTTCGGGGAGGGGTTCGAGTACGGCGTAGGGTATGGGTTAGGGTTAGGGTTAGGGTTAGTGTTAGGGTTAGGGCTCGGTGTAGGGTACGGGTTAGGATTAGGGTACGGGTTATGGCTAGGGTAGGGGTTAGGGTTAGGGTACGCGTTAGGGTTAGGGTAGTTATTAAACCTATCCCACTCTCTAGACACCCCTTAGCACATAAAGGAATATTATTTGCGGGTCCAGCCATGGAGAAAAGTTTAGACACTAGTATAAGAAAAGGAACACACCCATTATCAAGAAATCACATTAGGATTCTCTTTTTAACCTGTTCCTTAAAACACTAGTGCTTAGGAAATCTATTGGAGGCAGAAGCAGTCAAGGGTAGCTTAGGGTTAGGGTTAGGGTGAGGGTGAGGGTTAGGGTACGGGTATGGGGAGGGGTTCGGGTACGGCGTAGGGTATGTGTTAGGGTTAGGGTTATGGTTAGTGTTAGGGTTAGGGCTCGGTTTAGGTTACGGGTTAGGATTAGGGTACGCATTAGGGTTAGGGTAGGGGTTAGGGTAAGGGTACGCGTTAGGGTTACCGTAGTTATTAAACCTATCCCACTCTCTAGATACCCCTTAGCACGTAAAGGAATATAATTTGGGGGTCCAGCCAAGGAGAAGAGTTTAGAAACTAGGATAAGATACGGAACACACCCATTATGAAGAAATCACATTAAGATTCTCTTTTTAACCTGTTCCTTAAAACACTAGTGCTTAGGAAATCTATTGGAGGCAGAAGCAGTCAAGGGTAGCTTAGGGTTAGGGTTAGGGTTGGGGTTAGTGTTAGGGTTAGGGCTCGGTTTAGGGTACGGGTTAGGATTAGGGTATGCGTTAGGGTTAGGGTAGGGGTTAGGGTTAGGGTACGCGTTAGGGTTAGTGTAGTTATTAAACCTATCCCACTCTCTAGATACCCCTTAGCACGTAAAGGAATATTATTTGGGGGTCCAGCCATTGAGAAGAGTTTAGACACTACGATAAGATTAGGAACACACCCATTATCAAGAAATCACATTAGGATTCTCTTTTTAACCTGTTCCTTAAAACACTAGTGCTTAGGAAATCTATTGGAGGCAGAAGCAGTCAAGGGTAGCTTAGGGTTAGGGTTAGGGTGAGGGTTAGGGTATGGGTTAGGGTACGGGTTCGGAGAGGGATTCGGGTACGGCGTACGGTATGGGTTAGGGTTAGGGTTAGGGTTAGTGTTAGGTTAGGGCTCGGTTTAGGGTACGGGTTAGGATTAGGGTACGCATTAGTGTTAGGGTAGGGGTTAGGTTTAGGTTAGGCGTTAGGGTTAGGGTAGTTATTAAACCTATCCCACACTCTAGATACCCCTTAGCACATAAAGGAATATTATTTGGGGGTCCAGCCATGGAGAAGAGTTTAGACACTAGGATAAGATAAGGAACACACCCATTATCAAGAAATCACATTAGGATTCTCGTTTTAACCTGTTCCTTAAAACACTAGTGCTTAGGAAATCTATTGGAGGCAGAAGCAGTCAAGGGTAGCTTAGGGTTAGAGTTAGGGTTAGGTTGAGGATTAGGGTACGGCATAGGGTACGGTTTCGGGGAGGGGTTCGAGTACGGCGTAGGGTATGGGTTAGGGTTAGGGTTAGGGTTAGTGTTAGGGTTAGGGCTCGGTGTAGGGTACGGGTTAGGATTAGGGTACGGGTTATGGCTAGGGTAGGGGTTAGGGTTAGGGTACGCGTTAGGGTTAGGGTAGTTATTAAACCTATCCCACTCTCTAGATACCCCTTAGCACGTAAAGGAATATTATTTGGGTTCCAGCCATGGAGAAGAGTTTAGACACTACGATAAGGTAAGGAACACACCCATTATGAAGAAATCACATTAGGATTCTCTTTTTAACCTGTTCCTTAAAACACTAGTGCTTAGGAAATCTATTGGAGGCAGAAGCAGTCAAGGGTAGCTTAGGGTTAGAGTTAGGGTGAGGGTGAGGGTTACGGTACGGGTTAGGGTACGGGTTAGGGTACGGGTTAGGTTACGGGTTCGGGGAGGGGTTCGGGTACGGCGTAGGGTATGGGTTATGGTTAGGGTTATGGTTAGTATTAGGTTAAGGGCTCGGTTTAGGGTACGGGTTAGGATTACCGTACGAGTTAAGGTTAGGGTAGGGGTTAGGGTTAGGGTACGCGTTAGGGTTAGGGTAGTTATTAAACCTATCCCACTCTCTAGATACCCCTTAGCACGTAAAGGAATATTATTTGGGGGTCCAGCCATGGAGAAGAGTTTAGACACTAGGATAAGATAAGGAACACACCCATTATCAAGATAACAAATTAGGATTCTCTTTTTAACCTGTTCCTTAAAACACTAGTGTTTAAGAAATCTATTGGAGCCAGAAGCAGTCAAGGGTAGCTTACGGTTAGGGTTAGGGTTAGGGTGAGGGTTAGGGTACGGCTTAGCGTACGGGTTCGGGGAGGGTTTTGGGTACGGCGTAGGTATGGGTTAGCGTTAGAGTTAGGCTTAGTGTTAGTGTTAGGGCTCGGTTTAGGGTATGGGTTAGGATTAGGGTACGCGTTAGGGTTAGGGTAGGGGTTAGGGTTAGGGTACGGGTTAGGGTTAGGGTAGTTATTATACCTATCCCACTGTCTAGATACCCCTTAGCACGTAAAGGGATATTATTTCGGGGTCCTGCCATGGAGAAGAGTTTAGACCCTAGGATCATATAAGGAACACACCCATTATTAAGAAATCACATTAGGATCCTCTTTTTAACCTGTTCCTTAAAACACTAGTGCTTAGGAAATCTATTGGAGGCAGAAGCAGTCAAGGGTAGCTTAGGGTTAGGGTTAGGGTGAGGGTGAGGGTTAGGGTACGGCTTAGGGTACGGGTTCGGGGAGGGGTTCGGGTACGGCATAGGGTATGGGTTAGGGTTAGGGTACACGTTAGGGTTAGGGTAGGGGTTAGGGTTAGGGTACTCGTTAGGGTTAGGGTAGTTATTAAACCTATCCTACTCTCTAGATACCCCTTAGCACGTAAAGGAATATAATTTGGGGGTCCAGCCAAGGAGAAGGGTTTAGAAACTAGGATAAGATACGGAACACACCCATTATCAAGAAATCACATTAGGATTCTCTTTTTACCCTGTTCCTTAAAACACTACTGCTTAGGAAATCTATTGGAGGCAGAAGCAGTCAAGGTTAGCTTAGGGTTAGGGTTAGGGTTAGGGTGAGGGTTAGGGTACGGGTTAGGGTATGGGTTCGTGTAGGGTTTCGGGTACGGCGTAGGGTATGGTTTAGCGTTATGGTTAAGGTTAGTGTTACACTTAGGGCTCGGTTTTGAGTACGGGTTAGGACTAGGGTACGCGTTAGGGTTAGGGTAGGGGTTAGGGTTAGGGTACGCATTAGGGTTAGGGTAGTTATTAAACCTATCCCACTCTCTAGATACCCCTTAGCACGTAAAGGAATATTATATGGTTGTCCAGCCATGGAGAAGAGTTTAGACACTATGGTAACATAAGGAACACACCCATTAAGAAGAAATCGCATTAGGATTCTCTTTTTAACCTGTTCCTTAAAACAGTAGTGCTTAGGAAATCTATTGGAGGCAGAAGCAGTCAAGGGTAGCTTAGGGTTAGGGTTAGGGTGAGGGTTAGGGTACGGCTTAGGGTACGGGTTCGGGGAGGGTTTCGGGTACGGCGTAGGGTATGGGTTAGGGTTAGGGTTAGGGTTAGTGTTACGGTTAGGTCTCGGTTTAGGGTACGGGTTAGGATTAGGGTACGCATTAGGGTTAGGGTAGGTGTTAGAGTTAGGGTACGCGTTAGGTTTAGGGTAGTTATTAAAGCTATTCCACTCTCTAGATACCCCTTAGCACGTAAAGGAATATAATTTGGGGTCCAGCCAAGGAGAAGAGTTTAGAAACTAGGATAAGATACGGAACACACCCATTATCAGGAAATCACATTAGGATTCTCTTTTTAACCTGTTCCTTAAAACACTAGTGCTTAGGAAATCTACTGGAGCCAGAAGCAGTCAAGGGTTGCTTAGGGTTAGGGTTAGGGTGAGGGTGAAGGTTAGGGTACGGGTTAGGGGAGGGTTTCGTGTACGGCGTAGAGTAGGGGGTAGTGTTAGTGTTAGGGGTAGGGTTAGGGGTAGGGCTCGGTTTAGAGTATGGGTTAGGATTAGGGTACGCTTTAGGGTTAGGGTAGGGGTTAGGGTTAGGGTACGCGTTAGGGTTAGGGTAGTTATTAAACCTATCCCACTCTCTTGATAGCCCTTAGCACGTAAAGGAATATTATTTGGGGGTCCAGCCATGGAGAAGAGTTTAGACACTACGATAAGATAAGGAACACACCCATTATCAAGAAATCACATTAGGATTCTCTTTTTAACCTGTTCCTTAAAACACTAGTGCTTAGGAAATCTATTGGAGCAGAAGCAGTCAAGGGTAGCTTAGGGTTAGGGTTAGGGTGAGGGTGAGGGTTAGGGTACGGCTTAGGCTACGGGTTCGGTGAGGCTTTCGGGTACGGCGTAGGGTATGGGTTAGCGTTAGGGTTAAGGTTAGTGTTACTCTTACGGCTCGGTTTTGGGTACGGGTTAGGATTAGGGTACGAGTTAGGGTTAGGGTAGGAGTTAGGGTTAGCGTACGCATTAGGGTTAGGGTAGTTATTAAACCTATCCCACTCTCTAGATACCCCTTAGCACGTAAAGGAATATTATTTGGGGATCCAGCCATGGAGAAGAGTTTAGACACTGTGATAAGATAAGGAACACACCCATTATAAAGAAATCGCATTAGGATTCTCTTTTTAACCTGTTCCTTAAAACACTAGTGCTTAGGAAATCTATTGGAGGCAGAAGCAGTCAAGGGTAGCTTAGGGTTAGGGTTAGGGTGAGGGTGAGGGTTAGGGTACGGGTTAGGGTACGGGTTCAGGTAGGGGTTCGGGTACGGCGTAGCGTATGGGTTATGGTTAGGTTTATGGTTATTATTAGGTTTAGGGCTCAGTTTAGGGTACGGGTTAGGATTACGGTACGCGTTAAGGTTAGGGTAGGGGTTAGGGTTAGGGTACCCGTTAGGGTTAGGGGTAGTTATTAAACCTATCCCACTCTCTAGATACCCCTTAGCACGTAAAGGAATATAATTTGGGGGTCCAGCCAAGGAGAAGGGTTTAGAAACTAGGATAAGAAACGGAACACACCCATTATCAAGAAATCACATTTGGATTCTCTTTTTACCCTGTTCCTTAAAACACTACTGCTTAGGAAATCTATGGAGGGCAGAGGCAGTCAAGGGTAGCTTAGGGTTAGGGTTAGGGTTAGGGTGAGGGTTAGTGTACGGCTTAGGGGTATGGGTTCGGGTAGGGTTTCGGGTACGGCGAAGGGTATGGTTTAGGCGTTAGGGTTAAGGTTAGTGTTACACTTAGGGCTCGGTTTTGGGTACGGGTTAGGATGTAGGGTACGCGCTTATGGGTTAGGGTAGGGGTTAGGGTTAGGGTACGCGTTAGGGTTAGGGTAGTTATTAAACCCTATCCCCACTCTCCTACGAATACCCCCTTAGCACGTAACAGGAATCACATTATTTGGGGGGTCCCAGCCATTGAGAAGAGTTTAGACACTACGATAAGATAAGGAACACACCCCATTATCAAGAAATCACATTAGGATTCTCTTTTTAACCTGTTCCTTAAAACACTAGTGCTTAGGAAATCTATTGGAGGCAGAAGCAGTCAAGGGTAGCTTAGGGTTAGGGTTAGGAGGTGAGGGTTATGGTATGGGTTAGGGTACGGGTTTGGGGAGGGATTCGGGTACGGCGTAGGGTATGGGTTAGGGTTAGGGTTAGGGTTAGTGTTAGGTTAGGGCTCGGTTTAGGGTACGGGTTAGGATTAGGGTACGCATTAGTGTTAGGGTAGGGGTTAGTTTTAGGTTATGCCGTTAGGGGTTAGGGTAGTTATTAAACCCTATCCCACACTCTAGATACCCCTTAGCACGTAAAGGAATATTATTTGGGGGGTCCAGCCATGGAGAAGAGTTTCAGACACTAGGATAAGATAAGGAACACACCCATTATCAAGAAATCACATTAGGATTCTCTTTTTAAACCTGTTCCTTAAAACACTAGTGCTTAGGAAATCTATTGGAGGCAGAAGCAGTCAAGGGTAGCTTAGGGTTAGGGTTAGGGTTAGGTTGAGGATTAGGGTACGGCATAGGGTACGGTTTCGGGGAGGGGGTTCGAGTACGGCGTAGGGTATGGGTTAGGGTTAGGGTTAGGGTTAGGTGTTAGGGTTAGGGCTCGGTGTAGGGTACGGGTTAGGATTAGGGTACGGGTTATGGCTAGGGTAGGGGTTAGGTTTAGGGTACGCGGTTAGGGTTAGGGTAGTTATTAAACCTATCCCACTCTCTAGATACCCCTTAGCACGTAAAGGAATATTATTTGGGTTCCAGCCATGGAGAAGAGTTTAGACACTACGATAAGATAAGGAACACACCCATTATGAAGAAATCACATTAGGATTCCTCTTTTAAACCTGTTTCCTTAAAACACTAGGTGCTTAGGAAATCTATTGGAGGGCAGAAGCAGTCAAGGGTAGCTTAGGGTTAGGGTTTAGGGTGAGGGTGAGGGTTACGGTACGGGTTAGGGTACGGGTTAGGGTACGGGTTAGGTTACGGGGTTCGGGGAGGGGTTCGGGTACGGCGTAGGGGTATGGGTTATGGTTAGGGTTATGGTTAGTATTAGGTATAGGGCTCGGTTTTGGGTACGGGTTAGGATTACGGTACGAGTTAAGGTTTAGGGTAGGGGCTAGGGTTAGGGTACGCGTTAGGGTTAGGGTAGTTATTAAACCTATCCCACTCTCTAGGTACCCCTTAGCACGTAAAGGAATATAATTTGGGGGTACAGCCAAGCAGAACAGTTTAGAAACTAGGATAAGATACGGAACACACCTATTATCAAGAAATCACATTAGGATTCTCTTTTTAACCTGTTCCTTAAAACACTAGTGGCTTAGGAAATCTATTGGAGGCAGAAACAGTCAAGGGTAGCTTAGGGTTAGGGTTAGGGTTAGGGGAGGGTTAGGGTACGGCTTAGTGTACGGGTTTCGGGGAGGGATTCTGGTACGGCGTAGAGTATGGGATAGGGTTAGGGTTAGGGTTAGTGTTAGGGTTAAGGCTCGGTTTTAGGGTACGGGTTAGGTTTAGGGTACGCGTTAGGTTTAGGGGTAAGGGTTAGGGTTAGGGTACGCATTAGGGTTAGGGTAGTTATTAAACCTATCCCACTCTCTAGATACCCCATAGCACTTAAAGGAATATTATTTGGGGGTCCAGCCATGGAGAAGAGTTTAGACACTAGGATATAAGATAAGGAACACACCCATTATCAAGAAATCAAATTAGGATTCTCTTTTTAACCTGTTCCTTAAAACACTAGTGTTTAAGAAATCTATTGGAGCCAGAAGCAGTCCATGGTAGCTTAGAGTTAGGGTTAGGGTGAGGGTGAGGGTTTAGGGTACGGCTTAGGGTACGGGTTAGGGGAGGGGTTCGGGTACGGCGTAGGGTATGGGTTACGATTAGGTTAGGGTTAGTGTTAGAGTTAGGGCTCGGTTTAGGGTACGGTTTAGGATTAGGGTACGCATTAGGGTTAAGGTAGTGGTTAGGGTTAGGGTACGCGTTAGGATTAGGGTAGTTATTAAACCTATCCCACTGTCTAGATACCCCTTAGCATGAAAAGGAATATTATTTGTGGGTCCAGCCATGGAGAAGAGTTTAGACACTAGGATAAGATACGGAACACACCACCCCTTATCAAGAAATCCTTTAGGATTCTCTTTTTAACGTGTTCCTTAAAACACTAGTGCTTAGGAAATCTATTGGAGGCAGAAGCAGTCAAGGGTAGCTTAGGGTTAGGGTTAGGGTGAGGGTCTAGGGTTAGGGTACGGCTTAGGGTATGGGTTCGGGGAGGGTTTCGTGTACGGCGTAGGGTATGGGCTAGGGTTAGGGTTAGGGTTAGTGTTAGGGTTAGGGCCTCGGTTTAGGGTACGGGTTAGGATTAGGGTA